>NC_133771.1:144138194-144278166 GCF_003597395.2 Chelonoidis abingdonii
CTGGAATTTCTGGCTGGTGTCAGCGCTATAAGATCTAAGCTGGTAATTAAGCTTGGAGGTTTCATGCTAGCATCTTATTTTCTGGACTCTAAGGTTCAGATCTGAGTAGGAAAGCTATGACACCAGCACTAGAATTTAGCCTCACAAACCCCCTCTGAAGTAGAGAAGTACTAGATAGGGAATTGAGGCACACAGGGACTTGCCCAAAATCATGGAGAGAACAAGCAATTGAACCTGGGTCTCCCAAGTCCCAGTCTAGCACCATAAACACTGGATCATCCCCTCTCACTGCATTTAGTAGGCTGCATGGATTGTATCTTCCTGTTCAGCCTTTCCACTTAAGGGACTCATAAAAATACCTGTAGATTTAAAATACACTCTTATCCAGTGCGGTATTGTAATAATAAAAAAAGACTGAACATCAAACAAATGTAATTTTAATCACTTGACTAATTCAGTATGAAATTACATTAAAAAATTCTCATCTATTTAACAATTGGCTAGATGCCATTTAACATAGTGTTGCGTGAATGTGTCCACATAGAACTGAATGTATAATATTTCCCCAAAGCAATAGTCAGTCCTATTTTTTTACCATTAAGAAACTGATTTTCCAAAAGTTACACTAATAAAGTGTTCATCCCAGTTAATGGCTCTTACGGAAGCTCTGCAGGATTGAATGTCGTGTGCTTTGCTAGTAAAATTGAACCCTCAAGGGCCCATGGATCAAATTCTGTCTAGTTACAAGCTGGCCCTACAGGGCCAGAGAACAGAACAAGACCTTAGAACTTAACAGACCAATGAAGCAGAACTTTTTAATACAGAAAAAACAATTTACCTGGGTCTTCTATAGCTAGATTCTTCGTTAACCACTGAACAATGTCTGAACCTAGGAGGAAAAAAAAATATTTTTAGTTCAGTAAGCTTGCACTTTCTATATTCTTCAGTCACAGCTCCATGATACCATAAATGTCTATGTAAAAAGGAACTAATGTTGAGTTTCTCCAGAATCAGCTGGACCATTTTATTTTTATAGAACAGTTTCAACAAAAGAGACGCATTATGCAAACTATTTTTTTTCCAGATCAGGAATACTGATGCACAATTTCATAGTGCAAGAAGCATGTTACTTATCTGACAGTATACATTTTAAAAAGAATAATAATGGTAAATTTTCAGGGACAAACAAGCAAACATTGTATTACATTCTTGTATTCATGTATAAAAACAAAACCCTTTATCAAACAAGACTTTAAAAGGGTTAATGCAGAACACATTGTAACTGTGTGTGCATATTATATATACACACTCATATCTATGGAACAGCTCAAGTCTGTATTCTTTGATTCAGGCCATTTCCAAAATCTCTATTTAAAGATGTTACTGAAAACTTAACTCTTTGATTTAATATCTGCTAATAGCAGCTCCATCCAGGAACCTCTCACTTAATCTCTGATAATCTTTCCATTTTCTCTGTAGGGGACCTTTTCTGGTCCTCCATCTTTAACCACCACTTCTATTCTGACACTCCCAACTCTCCCTCTCTATTCCCCTCACGGACACATATATTGTTGGTCCTATCATGTCCCACCAATATCTCAAGCTATCTTTAAAAATGAATTGTTTCACCATTTTTTTCCTAGATCTAGTTGTTTAAGATCCTGTCACTTCCTATTTTATATTACCCAGGTCCACCTTTTTTTCTCCTTATCCCCACTTCACATCACAATTCTTCATCATTTCTCACCATGCCAAGGGTAACCTTCACCTCTCCAGGCTGGAGTTGCTAGAGTCCTCTTCTTTCCCACCATTCCAATCTTTCTATCCCTTTGGTTGCTTCCTTTTCCAAATTTATGTTCCTGCCCTTATTTTCAAGGTCCTACATAAATCTACCCAACCTACATCTCTGCTTTCATATTCCCCTGCTCTTATCCCCTTTTTTCATTCCCTCTCTTCTCCTGCTGCTCTGGGCTTTGCACCTTCATTCCTGCAGTGTGCTCTGCTTGGTAGATCCTTCTATACCAGCATTACCTGAACTATTCCCAGTCTTGTCTGTCATACTGTAAGCTACCCAGTGGGAACTGGCCCATTATAAACACATTTAACTGTTTAGTTTAAACAAGGGACGGGGTAATTCTCTGGACAACAAAAATGATACTGACAAACAAAAATATTTTAAATAGCAAAAATCAATTTTAAGAAGAAAATCTTTTAAAAACACCACCACACTTATGTGCATTTCCTGTCTATTCCATGAAGGTTGCTCATGTCACTGTTTCAGTCAAGTGGAGGTACCCAAGATATAATGGGAAGACACACAATAAATTGTGTCCTTATAAAACCAGCTTGTAAAGGAGCCACCCACTTCACAGCAGAAGTAACACCATTCTTTTTAAAATCTTGGGTTGAGGGCAGGAGGCAGATGTAAGACTCCAGATTTACACAAACATTACATAAATCAAACTAATAGAGCAGAGAAAGGACAGTTAGAAAACAATAGTAGGAGATAGTATGGGTTGCTTCTGGCATTCTCTACATAATGGGGTGGGAGGGATAGCTCAGTGGTTTGAGCATTAGCCTGCTAAACCCGGAGTTGTGAATTCCGTCCTTGAGGGGGCCACTTAGGGATCTGGGGCAAAAATGAGCACTTGGTCCTGCTAGTGAAGGCAGGGGCCTGGACTTGATGACCTTTCAAGGTCCCCTCCAGTTCTAGGAGATAGGTATATCTATTATTATTATAATCTAGCTAGAGGTACAGCAATAAATCTGCATAAAAAATTCTAAGTCCCACCAACTCCCCAAGAGTTACTCTCCCAAGCAGTTATTAATGTTAATTGGTGGTAGACTGCAGCAGTTCTCAACCTTTATCATGATTTGGACCATTTCTTTAGGTCAAAATCCTCCCATGGACCCTAGATATTGACTACTAGCGTCCCAATACAGATTCCACACTTTCCTTTCAGAAACTACTACAGAGTTTGATTACAATGGAAAGCAACATCAGGGCAGTATTAAACAGACAAGAGGAAATTAAATTCTCTTTCACGTGAGAACTGCAGTCCTATGGTCACATATTCACATTGTGTGTCTATGCTGTTCATTTCCTCTCCCTGGATAGGAGAATTGACAATTAATATCAAACCTCCCTTTATTGCCTGCGGTTCCTCCTCCAGCATCCTCCCATTACTTTGCATTTTACCTCTCTACACCTATGTTTTCATCCTCTTTTGATGATGTCTGCACATTTGATCACTGATTTACATCAAACCTCCAAAAGCATCTAGGAAACAACAGCTCTGCATGCTTAGACATACTTTTCTTTTTGATCAGTCGAAGAAGTCTCTGGAGCTATGAAGGCTTATCTACACTTGAAAAATGCTACCTGTTTTACTACATAGGTCTAAACTGGTAGGTAGTGCAAGTGCAGGTGGTTTTACCTCTATGCTATCAAGCCTTGCAGGCCTAATAGAACCAAGTAGGTTTTTAATTAAGATCGGGTCACGCTCAATTATTAAAGGTCAATGCACTACTTATTCCTTAATTGAAATACCTAGCTGTTTTAGGAGATTCAAGATCTTGATGACCTTTCAAGGTCCCCTCCAGTTCTTCAAGATGACCTGTAAAGATTCTGAAGGGCTCTTATTTCTATTTTTGTTTTGTTGTTCCTTTTCTGTACAAAGAACAGACAGGTTATTGGCTCTGGAGACGTGTGAATAGTTGTGTGTTTTGTATTAACGACTAAGGGGATGCTTATAAAAAGCTATTTTATTTTTTCAAACAGGGAACTGGGAGAAGATAAATCACTGTCTGGTATGTCTGAAATTGGTTCTGTCTGAGATTCAAGGATCTAGGTTTTCCTTTTGCTTCATTTAGTTTCAGACCAGACTTATTTTACTAAACTCAGTGTTGCACTGAATTTACATAGGAGAGAATGAAGGATCAGGACTCATGATACTTAAAAGATGCAGAGGTTTGATATTCGCAAACTTCCTGAAGTATGAATATATGAAGTATATTCCAAAATATCCAAATGCCGGGGGTCCCCTTTATCATTTTTAAGGACAAAAAACAGAAGAAAGTTATTTAGTAACAGTAATCCACCAGTACAGCATAAAAGAAGAGAGATGGGGATGGGTACCATCCGTCTCTTAATGGGCTGAATTTCATTGTAGCCAAGTGATCACATTAATTTTAGAAAACACTGAGTCTTTCAACTTTTTCAGGGTTCCATCTTGCTCTTAACTATGAATGAAATCTCCCACAGAACTATTTTTCCCCAGACATACAGTCATGAAGATCTGTACCTGCTACCAAGTGTTATCTTCTTTTTTTTGAATTGCAGTGTGATAAAGGATATTCTTTTATACTAGATACTACTTTCTCCTAAGTAAATGGTGATGTTTAAAGAGCAGCACTGCAGACTTGCTTTTTTAAGTATTTCAGCTTCAGTAAAAGGATCCCAGTGACTATCCTCCATCATTATGATTTATTATCACTATGCTGATGGCCTACATAAAGGGGGAAGTTCATGGTGAAGGTCTATAGAAGAGATACTGATTAGCGGTCTATTGTTTTTCTGTAGACCCTACTCAAATGTAATCAGAAAAGAATTTTAGTTGAGTCAAACCAGAAGCATTAATGCCTCCTCCTTGAATTCAAAAAGGTTTGGTTCAAGGGAAATTAAAGGTTTAGGATGATTATTCTGTCTGAGCTACCTTATGACACAATTAAAATATAATTGCAAGGTATTCTCTATAGCATCTTTAAACAAAGATTTCAAAGCACTTTACAAACATTAAACAAGCTTCTAAAGCCCTTGTGACATTGATATGATGAGCAAACCCATTCTACATATGGGTAAAATGAGAGAGAGGGGTTGAGCCTCGTCTTCTGCTTTATTCACTACACAAGATGTGGTCTCATACAATACATTATGGTGTACAAAGCCATCATAACTTCAAGGCACTTTCTACATATTTGGTCAATATACTCCAGTTTGGGGCATATGGATATGATAGACTTAAACAGAGTTGTTCCAACTATAATTTCTCTTTCTTTTATATAAATAAGGATAGTACAAACAAACCAAAGGTATTTTCTTAGTGCTTTTATTGTAGATAATTATTATCATTAAGCTGCTTCTATTTTACCGTGTTCGCTAAGCTTAACATGTATTTTCCAAGGCCTTGTTGGTAATAATTATATACTATGCAATCACATTTAATGTGCATATGCGCAGTACTAAATGATTACATAGGAATTCAGTCTTCCTAGAATGCATCATTTCCAAATTATGTCCCACAATCATTCCATCTGCAGAGAAAACATCTTTACTACTTAGTTAAACTGTGCATTTTGATTGCTATTAGACTTCAGTGGCCAACTGCTTGCTCTCATTTATATTAGTGATTTACCTATCATTGAGAACAGAAGCTGGCCAGAAATATATATCAGGCATATACTTTTACAGTTTAAAAATTGCTAGACAGGCAGACAGACATACAGATGGAGAGAGCATTTTAAATACACAGTGTGACTTAATTTATACTCATGGGACCACAGTGAAGTTAATAGGGCTGCATACAAATACATGAGGGAAGAATTTGATCCAAATTCTTTGGCTACCATGAAGACTAAATTCTTTAGACAAACATTTTTAAATCCCATTAACTTCTGTGAGGTAATTCTAAGCCCAGAGATGTCTTGCTACCACTTGGCTAGCAAAATAAAAAGCAGTCGGTAAGGAATGACATATTAACTTAAGTACTTCCCTCCCATGGAAAAATTCAAGAGCAAGGGCAAAAGCAATCAAATAGTATGAGCTTTAGACTCTGGAATTCCAAACTTCTGATCCCTTCAAACCTCCTAGACTAGGCACTGGAAGAGCCTTCTTATTCCCATGAACTAAGCATTTCTTTTCTCTGTTCAAATCCCTCTTTCTACCCTTCTTTCATTAAATATACCTGCAGTGACAGCCTTACCTCCATATCTACTCACAACTAAGCTGCTTACCGCATATTTGTGTGTGAGCTCTATGGATCAGTGCTCCCACCTTTCTATATGTTCCATACAGTGTTGTGTACATTTAACTATTTAAAAAAGCACCATAAAAGAGACAACAGTGATGAGTCAGAGCTGTCCAGTTCAGAATCGGATCTGGAGGAAGGCACTCCCCAAGTTCAGGTGTGGTCACATTCGAGCCTGGTTCTGAACAATGCCAAATGCCCACTAGCCCCATTCTATTCATATTCTTATACCACAGCCATCCCCACGATATCTGAGTGCTGGAGGAAAACAGCATTGTTTAAATCTGTTACCAAATTCCTATGCTCCATTGATTCAAATTACGTGCACTCAGCACCTCAAGTTCAGGCTAAAAGGAAGGAAGGAAAATATACAAAAGCATTTTCTAGTACGTGTCATATTGATTTGTACTCCCTGTAACAAGGTATGTGTTCCCCTCAGCTTATTCAATTAAAACTACAAACAGTGGATGGTATTACAAAACTGGAAGTTATCAATTCTTCATTCAGGATTACCACACTTTCTGGGCAATTTTATTATTGGAAAGAGCGCTAAAGGAAGTCTTGTCTTGAACAGCTTGTTGTGCAGTTTGTAAGCAATTTTTTAAAATATCTAATCAACAAAATAACCTTAATTCAGTCAGTTGCCTCTGATTTCTGTGCCCTTTCTGAACTGTGTCATTACTTATGCAAATGTGTTCCTAAAATACTGAGAGTATCACTATCAGTTCTTATTCATTTAGGGGGTCACTAAGAGAACAAGGTGATAAAACAGCTGGATGCTCTGTAAGGAAAAGAGACTCTTCTTTTGTATGGTAGTAAATTTGAAATGTGGTGGTTGGCAAACATATTAATTCAGATGTTCCTATACCACCAGACACATACACAGAACATACCCTTCAAAAGTCAGGATCAAAGTTCACTGGTTCAATTGCTCCAAAAGGAACAATTCTTTAAATAGCAAGTGTATTCTTTCTTCCTGCCCTTCTGTCCCACCCCTCCATCTCCATTATCAGCTGGAAGTCCACCTCAAAGAAAAGCCAGTAGGATTTGGTATATGGACAAAAAAAAGATAGGGAGGATATTCCTGTAGTTAGAGTTAAGTCTAGGACTTGATAGAGCTGAGTGTAATTTCAAGTGATCTTGGTCAAGTTACTTAAGATACGTCTACATCGCAAAGACAATCCCATAGCACCAATCTCAGAGCCCAGATCAGTTGACTTGGGCTTGCATGGCTAAAAGTAGCAGGGCAAATGTTTGGACTGGAGCCTGGTGTCTGAGATGCTCCCCCCTCACCGGGTTTCAGAACCTGGGTTCCAGCCAGAACCAAATATTTACACTACTATTTAAAGCCTCGCAACTGACTTGGGCTCTAATCCTGGTGCCGTGGGTATTTTATTGCAGTGTAGACATACCCTCAGTTTTTCTGTGCCTTGGTTCCCCCTGTGTAAAATGGGGATGGTAGTACTTCCCCATCTCATGGGGTGTTATAAGGATAAATATATTAAAGATTACAAGGCACTCAGGTGCTGCAGGAAAAGTCTTGAGCCATTGGCTAATAAGTAAGACAACTCCAAGCTAAAAATCATGAGGAAATCTAGACTGTAAAAGACACAAATATTTCCAAAAGTCATTATTAAGGGAACAGTAACTGGTTTTGGTTTTATCTTTTAAAATGTGTTGGGGGAGGGAGAGGACTACAATATTCCAAAGTATGGAAACTCAAATGGACAGTAAGTTGCTAAAAATAACAACCTTGCAACCTGTTATAATAACGTGTTGCACATATTAAAAATATAAACCAACATTCTTACTAGAAAGCAAATATAATTTAGAAAGAGAAATTGTAATTCCTTCTTAAGAACAGGAGCCAAGCTACCACTGAGTGAGAGACACACAGATTGTCAGTGCAATATTCAAGTAGATTAAAGCTACAAGTGAGGAAGGAAAATGCTTGCAAATTCACAAATATATCCACATTTCTGTAGCTGATTTAATACCCGCCTACATTGAAGAACGTAAGAAAATCCCTGTAATAAAACTATAACAATTATTTTTCCTTGACAGAACTAGCAAGCTGGACTTTAAATCTTGGTAGGTGGGGATGGTGGTGCAGTTAAATTGCTATACTGAATTTTAAAAACCCAAAGAGAGAACTCATCTGCAATACTATAAATTTACAGCACGTGTGGCTAGACAAAACAACGCAACCTATGCAAGAAGAGAACTTTAGAAGAAAGATTTTACTCATTAAGCTTTTGAGAATACACATTAAGATTTTTTAAAATGTCAAGGTCTGGTTAAGGGAAGGAAATATTGTACCATAAATAAGCTCTTGCTCACACCCTTAGGTGTAAAGGACCTTTTTTAGTTATTTGTAGAAAAGTATCTAATCTTTTTTTCACCCCCTCAAAAAATATCCACAATCAAGTGAACACATTCATACAACTTGTGTTATTTTCTGTAAATAACACACACACCAATTCAAACATATGGTCAGTTGTGACTTCAAGGGACCTGCAGATATCAGTTACTTCAGTTGTCGCAAAATTTTAAGGAAAATCTCTAGATCAAGGAAAAGTTTGATTTCTGGCTGAACCTTCAGAGACAGCTGTGACACTGATAAAAAAGGATTGCAGCAACTTCACGGATATATGTATGTATGCAGAAAATGTATGTTAGACTAATCTGTATAAAACACAGCTAAAAAGCTGTTGATTGCATTTCAAGTTGTGAGCAAGCCCTTACAGCAAAGGTCAGCAAACTTTTTGGACCAAGGGCCACATCAGGATTGCATAAGTGTATGAAGGGCCAGGTAGGGAAAGCTGTGACTCCCCAAACAGCCTGGCCCCCACCCCCTCCCACCTCCTGCCCCCTGACTGCCCCCCTCAGAACTCCCTACTCATTCTACCCCCTCTTCTCCTTGTCCCCTGACTGCCCCACCCCCTATCCACACCCTCGCCCCCTAATAGCCCCCCTGGGACTCCCACACCCTGTCCAACCGCCCTCTGCTCTTCTTCCCTGACCACCCCCTCCTGGGACTCCTTGCCCCCCAGAATCCCACCCCTGTATCCAACCTCTCCTGCTCCCTGTACCCTGACTGCCCTCCCGACCTCTATCCACATCCCCACTCCCTGCCAAGATCCCCGAGACTTCCACTCCCAACCATCCCTGTTCCCCATCCCGACTGCTCTACCAGAACCTCTGCCTCCTCCTTCCTGACTGCCCCCTAGGACTCCCACCCCCTTACGAGCAGCAGAAGCTCACAGCCATTGACACCCAGCCAGAGCCAGCTGTGCTCCCCAAGCTGCCCAGAGGGAGTGGCGAGCCAGAGCGCAGCCCGTGCAACAGTGTGGCTGCAGAGGAGGGGGAACAGCAGGGGTGGTGCTGGGGATTAGGCTCCCCGGCCAGGAGCTCAGGGACAGGGCAGGATGGTCCCACAGGCCGGATGTGGCCCGTGGGCCATAGTTTGCCCACGTCTGCTTTACAGGGATTCTAAACCCACTTCTTTTTATACAAAGTTGTAATGGGATTAATAAAACCTTACTGACAGGAAAAACTTCATGGCTGTGTTTGTGGAAGATTACATGGAAACAAGCTGACATACTAAGTGCCTTACCAATTCTGGCACTGCCCAGAATGTCTCAGCATTTTAGAACGTGTCTGTGACGTTATCTGATTAAAATATGACTATATAGATCATTGTTGCAACCACTGTTATATATTTACAGCAAATATTGTACAAAAGTTGTTAAGTGAAGTGTCTATGAAAATGTTATGTTCTGCTGGTTATGATTATGGTATCTGTATGCATGTATCATTTTTGTATGTGAAGTCAGAAGTACTGGAATATCCACCAACTTTATGGGGATTGTCTGCTCCATTCTTTGCAATTCACCCTACTTGAGTGACAAGAGCTATCCCCACAGGGACACCAGACACAGCCAGACATGCCACGTAAGATATCTTCAAAAATGTTACAATTTGCCAGATGTGATAATCTTTTTTATATGTTTGTATCACCTTTGTATTATGAGTAATAGATATGTCTGTCTGTATTTCAAACCTTCTGGGTGACACCTCCAGAGAGTTTGGGCAGCAGCACTGCCTAGCCTGCTTGATGGCCCATCAGCTATACCACTGACCCATTGAGAGAAGGCAGATAAACTTTATGACTCACTAGGCCTGCAGGGACATTCCTGTGGATAGAACTCTAAGGGCTAGTCTACACTGGCAGTGCTAAAGTGCTGCCATGGCAGCACTTTAACGTGGCTTGTGTGGTCACGGCACAGCGCTCTAAAAAACCCACCTCCACGAGGGGCGTAGATACCAGTCTTGGGTGCGTGGCTTACAGTGCTGGTGCACTGTCTGTAGTGGCACTTTACAACACTGAAACTTGCTGCGCTCAGGGGGGTGTTTTTTCACACCCCTGAACTTGAAAGTTGCAGCGCTGTAAACTGCCAGTGTAGACAAGCCCTGAGGCTTCCAAGCCATGTGCTGGGCAGCTTGTGTTTGAAACAAAAGAAGCCCAGGCTGCAGGGCAAAAGACTATAAAAGGCAGCTGCACCCCCTCCATCTGATCTCAATCCTGTTTGACTTGTGGATGAACTTTGCTACAAGTTAAAGCTCTGAACAAAGGACTGAATGACCCATTCCAGCTGTGGATGTACTCCAGAGACTTGACTTAAACCAGCAGTTTGTTCCATCACTGCTACAAGCCTGAACCAAGAACTTTGCCATTACTGGACGTAATTCATTCCTTTAACCAATTTTAACTCTCATCTTCCTTTCCTTTTTATAAATAAACTTTTAGATTTTAGATACTAAAGGATGAGCATCAGCGTGATTTTGGGGTAAGATCTAAGTTATATATTGACCTGGGTGTATGGTTGGTCCTTTGTGATCAGAGGAACCTATTTTTTGATGAGACTGGTTGTAAAGAACCACTAATCACCGAACCCAGCGTTTTTGGTCATGATATAAGAACTGGAATGCTTGAGGAAACTGCCTTTATGTTTTCTTGTTAGCCAGTGTGGTGAAACAGGAGTTTACTTGTGTGTCTAGTTTGATATATCTCATAAAAGTATAACCACTAGTTTTGGGTTGTGTTTGCCCTATTTCTCAGCAGTTCATCCTGAATTTGGCATCTTCAGTTGTGAGTCACTAAGGTATGGTTGCAATGTCAGAAACACACAATAGTTTAAAAATAATAGAGTTGTGAGAAAATAAATTTTTTTAAATTTTTGCTAATTTGCTATCAGAGCTACAAACTGTCTGACCTTGGATTAAAGTTGACTGATTATTTCATAGGAGCCAAGATCTACTTTAAAGAAAAAAAAAAACCTCAAACTATTTGTGACGGGTTAGATCACACAACCCCTCCCCTCCTTGGGAGCTGCCACCTGATGTGCCAAGACTACTTCTGCCCCTGCTTTCCTGCCCTGTCAGCTCGGGACCCCAGCACCCTGTCTTGCTGAGCCAGACACGCCCATCTGCTCAAACACAGACCCAGGGTCTGAATTACTTGCCCCAAAGCTCCAGACCTAAATGAAAGCAGCTAACAGAAGTGTTCTTGTCTCTAACACTCAGGTGCCCAACTCACAATGGGGTCTAAACCAAATAAATCTGTTTTACCCTGTATGAAGCTTATACAGGGTAAACTCATAAATTGTTCGCCCTCTAACACTGATAGAGAGAGATGCACAGCTGTTTGCCCCCCAGGTATTAATACATACTCTAAGTTAATTAATAAGTAAAAACTGATTTTATAAATACAGAAAGTAGGATTTAAGTGGTTCCAAGTAGTAACAGACAGAACAAAGTGAATTACCAAGCAAAATAAAACAACATGCAAATCTAAGCCTAATACAGTAATACAATGGAGTACAGATAAAATCTCACCCTGAAAGATGTTTCAATAAGACTCTTCCATAGACTCGACACCTTCCTAGTCTGGGCATAATCCTTTCCCCTGGTACAGCCCTTGTTCCAGCTGAGGTGGTAGCTAGGGGATTCCTCATGATGGCCCCTCTTTTCTCTGTTCCACCTGCTTATATATCTTTTGCATAAGGCAGGAATCCTTTGTCCCTCTGGGTTCCCATCCCCCTACCTTCTCAATGGAAAAGCACCAGGGTAAAGATGGATTCCAGTTCAGCTGACATGATCACATGTCACTGTAAGATTCGTTACCCACTTGCCAGCAAGCATGTATACAGGAAGACTTACAGGGAAAACAAAGCCATCTGCAGTCAATTGTCCTGGTTAATGGGAGTCATCAAGATTTCAAACCACTGAGGCTGGTGTAACCACTAGGAAAACTAGATGGCCACCTAGGGTGCCAAGATTTAGAGGGGTCAAAAAGCTGTGTCCGGTGTCACAGGAGTCAGTTGAGTGGGGCAGGGTGGGGAGCGGGGCCTCCACAGCAAACTCACCCCCGCAGCAAGGGGCACCATGCAGGAGTCAGTTGGAGCCTGCAGAGGAGCAAGGAGGAGACAGCCGGCCGAGCGTGGCGACCAGGGTCACCGAGGGATGGAGCCGTTGGGGGAGGCAGAACATGGTCCTGAGCTCAGGTGAGCTTCACCCTCCAACGCGCCGCACCTGGGGCCAGGCGCAGCCACCTCCTGGGGAGAGGGAAACTAAACCCTGCAGCACAGCAGAGGGGAAAGGGCTGGCGCAGGTGCCACTTCCAAACCCCCGGTGGCACTGTGCCAATGCGGGAAGCTGGCCTTGATCCCCAGGGAGATCCTCACCTGCTCCCTGGGAGAGCCGAGCTCTGCCCTCCTTGCCCTTGGGTCCCCCCAGGAGGGCGAAGTACTCAGAGTATGGGAACGTTTAAAGACTCTGTGAACTGGGGTCATTCTCAGCCTCCTCCTTGCTCATAGGTTCCTCCGGGACAGAAGGGACCGTTGTAATCATCTTCTCTGACCCCCTTGTATCCATTCTAATGAACAATGCCACATTATGCAATATTCGTTTTTGAAAGTTTATAAGCGATGCTCCAGGGGGAGAGGATGGGAAGAGGGGGTGCAAGGTGGAAGTTTCGCCTAGGGAGCAAAATATCCTTGCACCGTTCCTGCAAACCACCATTAATGGCCCACACTTTGCATAATTACAATAGGCCCTCAGAGTTATATTTCATATTTCTAGTTTCAGATACAAGAGTGGTACATTTATACGAATAGGATGATCACACCCAGTAGATTATAAGCTTTGAAATGATACCTTACAAGAGACCTTTTGCATGAAGCATATTCCAGTTACATTAGCATATTTTCATAAAATCATATAGAGTGCAATGTCACACTATTCTAATACTACTAATTCCTAGCTCTTGTCACTTTTCAGTGTAGATCTCAAAGCCCTTTGCAAAGGAGATAAGTATCATCCCATTTTCTAGATGGAGAAACTGACACACAGAGAGAAGGTGAATTGGCTGGCCAATGCTAGAACCCAGAATAGAACAGAAGCCTTCTCAGTTCCAGTCTATACTTTCTCCAGCAGGCTACACTGCTCTTGCTAGAGAAGGGGCGTTTTGGCTGTAATCAGGGCTCTATATAGCCATGACATTCTCCTTAAGGCTCTTGCAGTCTAAATCCTTGAAGGGAAAACAGCCAGCATAGCATTTGTCCCTTCTCATGACAGTTAGACTGATGCTATGTTGCTTGCTTGAAGAATGACAGTGACAGACCGCTCAAGAGTGTCCTGCTTCGCATCAATATATGCTGCATCACCTTCAATGTTTCACCATATTATTGCTTAGTGCAGCAGACACCCTGCAGAACAGTTCATCATGCAGAATATGCTTTGACAAAACTTTACACTGCATAATAACTCAGCTTTTTTTTTTTAATTGTACAAGACATTACCAACAGTAAGAGTATTTTTCACATACTGCTCTCTATGCTTGCTGTGTTTTACTGCTGCCTTCAGCAGTATTATTCTGTTACACCTGCTGGGGGTTGTATATCATGAAAATGTTTAAAAAATATTGATGCATACAAGGAAATCCTGGTTCATGACTGGCTGCACTACATTGTCAACCAAGGTCTATGGGATCTAGGCTTGTGGACTCAGTTTCCAAAGCCATGGTTGAGCATCCACACTGCATTATAAACCTGGGTTTCCAATTGCTGGATCCAGGTCTTAGTCATGATAACGTGTCCTTACTGCAGTATGCACACCTTCTGACTTTGGTCTGCAGCTTGAATTGCATCCACACTGCAAACTGATATGGCTTGGAACTGAGTCACAGCAGAACTTGGGCTCTGACCCAGCCACCCAGCAAGTGATGACCCAAGTCAGATTGATTTGTGTGTGGAAGGAAGGGCATTTGGGCTCAAACTCGAATCAGAGCCTGGGCTTAGTGTGCAGTGTAGACATAGCTTAAGAGGCAACAAGTGAGAAGTAGTTATAAATACATCTTCTCTATTATTTTGACAATTTGTTTGTTAAAGAATCCTAACTTGTTTCTTCACATTTTCTGGACTATTCAGACCCCTTTGTCAGGTGTGATGTCACTTCACCAGAAGTTTGTGGCCCTATTGCCACTTACCTCTCACTTTCTATTGGAAACTGGAAATATTAGATAACCCACAATGGAGTTTTTAATAACAGAAAACAGGTTTCAATTGGCCACTGACTGCTGCCAAATATTCAGCTGGACTCATAAGGGAAGAGTTTAAAATAGCCACTTTCTCTCCTCACACTACATCCATTTGCCAACCCTCATCCACTCACAGGTACCTGCCTTTAAAGATTTCTAGCTTATGCAAACTGAATTGGAGAGCTTTGATGCAGCTTTCTCCCGTCAGTCTTTAACAGTTCTAGGAAAAAGGACTCTCCACAGCTGCTGTGCACACCACAGCTGACCTTCAAGGGAAGCAGGAATTTCTCTTTGAAGCACCACCATTGAGGGGAGAATTAGTGATGACACTTCAATGAGAAACTGCTACCTCCCCTTTCAGTGTGGATGCAGCACTCAGCAATGCTACACAGGCAACAAGGCTGCTCTTTAACTCAACTTGCTAGAAGCTGAATTGAAAGTTGCTTTAAATGCCCCAGTTCATTATTTAAGTAGGATGAAAACTGTAAAGGCAATGAAGTTGAGGCGAGAGAATTGGCAACGAGGGACTGTGTGGGGCCAAGGATGACACGTTTTGCATGCTTTTGTACATGTTTAAATATCATATAACAAAGCAGGTGGACAAATTCCCCTCTTTTTTCTCCATCCATTCATCATATCAGGCCAAATTCCTACCTAGCATAAACCTATGGACGTAATATAGAGCTATTGACTTCATGGAATTACACCAGCATTAAATTTGTGCTAATTTGCATATGTTGCTGATTGACTTCACATATTTAACCTATTGACCTTTCTGCTTTAACAGGTTGACCTTTACAAAGGAACATCATTAATCAAATCCGTTTGAATGGAATTTGCATCTGAAAAAGTTCACATGTACTTATGTCTCTGATTCTAAATGATGTCATTTTCCATTGATTGATTTTGCAGCAGAAATACGAACTTGGCATCACTTTAACCTGTCACAATTAAAGATGGACAGGAACCAGAACACTGGACTGAATCCACTTGGACCTAGGGGAAGCTCAGATCCAGATGCAGTTCTGAACTTCGCAGCTCTGTCTCCTCTCTGAAATGTAACATATTTACCTCTGCCTCAGCAAAGGTAAGGAAACTGCAAACCAATAGGTTAAAGGCTTTAGTGTATATGACTGTTCAGAAGCAAACACAAATATTGTTATATCTGGTAATGCTGAGAAAACATAAGGTACTCTGTGCAAAGAGCTAAAGATCAACTAAAAACAGAAGACGAATTTGCTGAGGCTGAAAATCTGATGTGAATCACCATCTACTCTCAGTTTGGCCCCCTTATGCTAGATTGTAAAATATTCAAGTCAGGTCCTGCACAAATGATCCGTTCGCCTCCTGTTTAGTGCAATCCAATGAAGAACAAGTGTGTTCACTGATAATGGAAGTTATCAACACCTCCTTCAGAGAACTGAATTTGCCAATACCTGATTGTCTAAGGGCTAAGATCTGATGTGAAAAGTCTCTCCAACCTCCAATGTCTACACAAAATCATTCAGAACATAGTGACTACCAAGCTCCAGTAGTGTGAACTTTGACATGCTCGGTGCTTCATAATCAGGCTTCAGAGTAGGGCATAGCACAGAGACAGTCTTATGACTAGAAGACAACTCCCTCATATCAATGGACAGAGGCCATAAATAAGACCATTGTATTAGGCCACACTTCACCCTTAAATATAGTATAGTACAGAGGTACTGCTGGCCCACTGGCATGGAGATCCCAGCACTATAATGGCTCCAATTCTTCTCTAATGGAAGCTAGAAAGTGGTGATTGGCATCTTCTCCCAAAAAAACCTTCACCTGCAGAGTTTCTCAAAAATCTATCCTCTCCCTGCTCCTCTTCATTATCTAGATAAGACCACGATGATGGGTTGGAAGGCTGTGTTGCCACCAGCAAGCTACTGATGTCCAGCAGTATATAATTTTCCATGGAAGCGCCCAACGGATGTTACAGTATCTAAAATAAATTAGCGCCTGGGAGGAGAGCAGCTGGCTCAAACTCAACCAGGACAAGACCAAAGTGATGCTAGTTCTTCAAATCATTTATCTTTTTCAAATAGCATGGCCACTGGTGTTCCCCTTCTATTGAAAGAGCTTTTATACCATTCTTTAAGTTGGTGTGAAATCTTGGTCTTGTTTGACTCATCACTATACTTCAGTGCTCAGATAGCATGGGTAGTGAAAGAAATCTCTATTGTACATTCAACTAGCTAGGAAAATTTGCTGCTTCTTCCAGCTAAGTCTGACCACAGCATTTCCAAGGAGATAACTGTGCCTGAGACTGATGACGGAAGTAATGTAGCTTGTGCAGAAATGAGCCAATCCATATCAGTTGGACAGGCTGTCATGAACTTATGCCTGCATTCAGGTCACAGGCAATTCTGAATAATGAGTAAATAAATAATAATACTTTCATTTCAAATGGAACAGAAATTTAAAAAAAATCAAATTTTTTGTAGACTCAAGAAGTCATAAAAATTTTAGTCAGGTCGAAAGGGAACATTTCATTTTGACATTACCAAAACAGTTCCATTTTTTCAGTTCAGTCAAAACTATTCAGCGAATTTGCACATTCATTTGGGTCAACTAAAACTGCCTCTTTTTTGGGAATGAACTAATCACTGAAAATATTTTGCCTGGCTCTACTCACAATGCTTAAAACAAAGCACGATAGGTTGGGACAAAACATTCCCATCTGAAGGGCTCATTTGGGAATGAAGTTCCAGAGAATATTAGACTAAACCAGATTCTGACCACCTTTAGGGCACATCACAAGAACTGTGTTCTTCTCTATAACTAGAAAGATTATATATTTCAAAAAAATTCTATGTATGTACTCCAAGCAGAACACCCTAATGTTTGGGAAAAGCAAAGAGCAGAGAAGATTCAGAAGTCTATTAGAGACTTCATTATGCACATCTAATTTTTCCTAAAAAGCACTTTCATAATAAAGGGTTCCATAATACTGATTTAAAATATATAATGTCCTGGTTTTTACTGTTATGGCAGGAGTCACCAGATGGCACTGTTATACATAGTCTCACAAGTTCTTTTCCTCAGTATGAAAGCACATTTTATAGTCTTGGATGAAATGCTGTATTGTTGCTTTGTTATGCAGAATTCCTTGGAGAGACGCTATGGCAGATAAAATTTCTGCTCTTTATTTGGATGCAATTCTTTGGACAAATATGCTTCCTCAGAATCAGGCATTTGAATGTAGGCTGAAATTTCTGTAAGAAGGGATTGCCTGTGTGCTGTTTGTGACTGCCTTTCATGCAGGACTGGTGTACGTGTTTAAATAAAGCAAGTTACACTTAGAATACACCCAGACTCCATGCCACTGATTTTTCCTCTAGTGGGAAAGTGATCTGTAAGACTCAAGAATTCTCCTATCACTTACCTGAGCTGGTATTAGTGGTGGGACAATGGTGCTGGAGAGAGGGGGGCAATATCTTTCATAAAGTGAGTGGTTAAAGGAAGCCTCATTATAAATAGGCTTCCCCCAAGATTTTACAGTGACTTTTTGGCAGAGCCAGGAATAGAACAGATGTCCATACTCCCAGCCCTGTGCCCTCAACCTCAAGACCATCTGACATCACAATTTACTTTGTTTTATTGCCAATCAGAACAACTCTTAATGTGTCAGATTTCACACTTAAATAAATTGAAAATAGTTCCATTTTAAGAACTTGTGCAAAAACACTTTGTTTCTGGTAGGAGGCCCTGTTTGTCATGTTTTAGCTAAGTGAAAGGCAAGCTGAAAGAACCAAAGCACAGCAGCAGAAGCACTGTCTGAGGCCACTCTAATAGCCCTTGTTAGTGTTGTCATCACACACCTCAGCTTTTCACCACTTAGTTCTTCCCCAGGTAGATCTCACTTCTAAGCCAAACAAGTTCTATATCTTCCATGCATCAATAACAGTCTGCCATGTGTACTTTAACAATCTCCTTCAAAACGCAGTAACAGCTGCTTGAGACCGTTAACTCTGCTGTGATAAGCAGTTTTACTCTTTTAAAAAAAAATCAGAGGTTTGGAAGTGCTCTGGAAAAACAAACAAACTTCCTCTTCAACAAAAATGCTTTGTCAAAGAATTCATTTCACTCTATTGCTTTACTGGGTTCTGTATTTTTTTCCTTCATCATATTTTCATTGCAACTTGTCTATGAAATATGATATTTTCCTTTTTACTCTGTTCCCCAATTTCTTACTCCACTGACATCCAAAGATACTTCCTTCCATTGCCATTGTTGTGGGGGTAATACAGCAGTGCAGTTCTTGCCACACAATTTACTCTCCTAGGGGAAAATCCTGCAGTCCTTATTCAGACACAATTTCCATTGAGATGCCATTTGTCTCATGCTGACCCAAGATTCATAGATTCTAAGGCCAGAAGGAACAATTGTGATCATCTCGTCTGACCTCCTGAAAAGCACAGACCATGGGACACCCCCAAAATAATTCTTTGAGCAGAGCTTTAAGAAAAACCTCCGGGCTTGATTTCAAAATTGTCAATGATGAAGAATCCTCTATATCACTTGGTAAGTTTTGCCAATATTATTAGTTTCATTGTTAAAAATGTACACCTCATTTACAGTCTCATTTTGTCTCGTTTAAACTCCTAGCCATTGGCTCTTGTTACACCTTTCTCTGCTAAATTGAAGAGCCCATTGTTAAATATTTGTTCCCCAGATAGGTACTCATAAACTGTGATCAAATAACCCTTTAATCATCTCAGCGATCATATGAGTGCCAAATGTAGTAGTAAAATAATCTCTCTGTGCCTACTCGAGATTCCCATGTTTATGTATCCAAGGATCGGATTAGCTCTTTTTGGTCACAGCACCACACTTGGAGCTCATATTCAGCTGATTATCCACCACAACCCCCAAATCTTTTTCAGAGTTACTGCTTCCCAGAATAGAGTCCTCCATGCAATAAGTATAGCCTACATTCTTTGTCCCCAGATACATTTAGCCATATTAAAATGCATATTGTTTGCTTTTCACCCATTTACCAAGCGATCCAGAGCACTCTGTCAATGATCTCTCTTCATAATTTAGCATTCCCCCAATTTTTATGTCATTTGCAAATTTTATCAGGGACAATTTTATGTTTTCTTCCATGTCACTGATAAAGATGTTAAATGGTATGGAGCCAAGGATCAATCCATAGGATGACTCCACTGGAAAGAGACCCACTCAGTGATGATTTCCCATTTATAGTTACATTTTAAGACCAGTCAGTTTTTAATCCATTGATGTGTGCTATGTTAATTCTATATTGTTTTAGTTTTTTTATCAAACTGTTGTGCAGTACCACATCAAATACCTTAACGAAGTCTAAGTATAGTGCATCAAAAATATTACCTTTACCAATCAAATCTGTAATCTCATTTTCTGTCTTTCATCTGTGCCCTGAGATTATGAATTTACTTATTTAAAATTTCAGTAGAAAGACTAAGTGTGCCATGATATTAGCTAATGCAGAAACTATCAGGTCTTCCCACAGAGGAATAAAAATCAAATGGCTTTTCTCATGGCAGCTCTTTGTATGCATACTAAGCACATTGTCACAACACAAGCAAAAATCAATTAGCTCTAGAGGATAATTCCCAATGACTCATTGAAATGTAAGTTATGCTGACAACTGAGAGCCTCTAACACGATTTAACTGTCAATGGAGATTTATCAGAAATTAAAATAGATGTGAATTAGCATTTTAATTTTCAGTAAACAGCTGCTTTGATTTTAAATAAGCTTCATTATTTTTGCACAATACCCATCCACTCCAGATACTGTATTTGGCTAAAAAGAATTCTAAAATATGTGCTTACATATTATGCAGGGGTACACATTTATACTCAGTGTTGTCAGGCAAATCATCATATCAACTAATCTCTCACAAATGATGGTAAAGTTAGAGAAATAATGGGAAAAATTCTAGGCAAATATTTTGGCAAACATGAAACTCAAATTTCAACTGACTAAATTTATTCCTCTTCTATACTCAATTTCATGAACATTCATACAAGTAAATATCTGTTCATATAGGCATTTGTGGACAACTCATTTCAATGTAACTGGAAGTGGTTTCATGACTGAATTACTTTTTTTTTAATGTGAAAGCTGACTGATTTGACCAGGCATTTGAAAATGAAAACTTTCCATTATTCTGCTGCAAGTAGTCAGAGTCTGCCACTGGCAGAACTGTCTATTGTGACCAGGGAACTATTGGGTTAGATCCATACTAGGAAAGTCTCTTTTCTGCCTTCATGGAGCCTAAAATGTGTCTTTAAAGCAAATCCCTTCCTTTCTCCACCCCATCAACTTGTTCACAATGGCCCTGAACCAAAATCCATTAAAATCAATGAAAGATCTTCCATTGACTTCAGTGGAACTTTGGATTAGGTCTTGTGTAAGGTCAGAGTGATTGTGAAACATTATTGGTGTTTTGGGAATGGCAGAGCCACTGTGCCATTTTAAGTGTTGCATGTGTGCCAACCCACAGGAGAGGATACAGGAGAGAGAAAGTAAAAGAATGCTATTTTATGCAGCTTTCTGAAGAGGTGGAAGAAGAAGAAAATAGACGGCATGATAGGAGCTATGAGGACAAGACAAAGCTTTGCCACTACCTATCATGTGACAGTGTGCAAGTCATTGCCATTCTGTCTCAGTTTCTTCATCTGTAAAAGAAGGATAATAATTCCTTACCTTATGCAGAGGGTGTTCAGGGTTGATAGAGTGGACAACAGCACTTTAAAAATATTGATTTGTAGGTAGTGGTGTAGTCAATAATATTGACCATGTGAGAGTCTGGACCCTATTCTTTGTGTTATTTCATTCTACAGTCTACGTTTTATTTCATTTGGAGGAGTAGCTGATGATGATTGTCTCATTGTAACTGCAAAATGGAGATTTTATAGCTTAGACTCATGTGTTCATGAGCTTTTTATGAGGACTGTAAGCTCTGGTTCACTGCATGTCACCAGCATAAAGCACCTTTTTTTAAAACTGTGTGTGTGTGTGTGTGTGTGTGTGTGTGTGTGTGTGTGTGTGTGTGTGTGTGTGTGTGTGTGTGTGAGAGAGATATTAAATGCATAGTGTTGTCTAGGAGAAAGCACTGCTGTGAATGACTATTTATAGTACTTGTGGTATTTGCAGTGTCAGTGAGAGAACAAATATCATCATGTCGTAAAAGCCATCAGTTTTTGTGCACAAAATCTCATTTGTCTTATTCTTTTTAGCCCACCTTTCCATGTATCATTTTAATTCCTTTGAGCATTTTGTGTCAAAGCTGCTGCTGGCCTCTGTTTCCCCACAAATTCAGTCAGTTATTTACTGGAGCATACCCAAAGCCGCCATGAGGTTTCTCCTGTGTTGGAACAGCAGCCAGAAAGAACAGACTTCTCAGTCACTTAAGGGGATATGAGGGCTAACTATTTTTGAGAGTGTGTTCTTATTTTTTTACAAAGTGGGAAGGGCAGGAGAAAACTGGTACTCCCTTCTCACAAATAGGAGAGGGAAGGACAAGGTGATTGGAAAAGGATTTCCCTGGCAGGAAATGACTCGGGAAAGAAGAGGAATATGATCACCTCTTATCTTAGAGCTAAAGGTACAGCTAGAAGACTACTCCCCACTGCAGATCTCAACTGAACATTGGATTGGACTGATTTATGTTGGGAAGCTCACAGATTTGCATGCATTTAATCAATTCTCCTTTTTGTAATACTAATTCTATATCAATTTACATAAATCATAAGCCCCCATTTTGCATCATAGCTATGCCTCCAACATAGTTTTGTAAAGATACTCAACCTCTCGGAGACTAGAACAAAGAGATCCCTCAGCTTCTTGATGACCATTCCCTGATTCCGCACATCAGAAGTGCTGCTGGTTTTTCCACTAGTACTCTCTGAATCCTTAAAAGGGATCAACAGAGCACATGACTAGGTGGTGCTGCCCTGTACTGCACTCATGGCTATGACTCTTACTGAATGAAATTCTTCAACATTGAGAACTGTTTACAGCAGCTGTCCCCCACCAGGTTCTGTTCCCATTACTCGTGGACATGAGCTCACACAGACTACAGGATTCCTTTCCCTTTTGTGGTGTCCATTAGTCCCAATTTCCACAGAACTTCTTTCCATTTCCCTCCATACTGTGCAGTAGAGGAGGACAGAGTGGCCTAAGACCTTGCACTTGATTTGCCAGCACACAGGAGGCAGAATAGAATCACAAGTGAGTAGCATCTCATTTCCCACCCTCAACAATAGCCGAAAGAACATATTCCGTAGAAACAACAGGCAACTAGACTGCTTTTTAGGCAACCCAAGCATCAGGGTCAGCCTTAGGGAAAATAGCACCCTGGGCAAACTTGTATTTTGGTGCCCCTAGCCTCAGTGGGTGTGGTGCCCTCCATTGCCCCGGGCCCTGTGGGCTCCCATTCCCCCTGTGTCCCCAACCCCTGCATCCACATGGGAAAACT
Source organism: Chelonoidis abingdonii (assembly GCF_003597395.2). Lineage (NCBI taxonomy): Eukaryota > Metazoa > Chordata > Testudines > Testudinidae > Chelonoidis > Chelonoidis abingdonii. Next base: position 144,161,317 of record NC_133771.1, read on the forward strand.
GACCAGGATGCATGGAACAATTGACATTGCTGCTCACCCTCAGAATGCTGCTCCTCCTCGCGCACCCCTAGGGGGCTGGGAAGGGGGCAGTGAGAAGCAACATCAAGGCTCCCTGCATCCAGGTCACTTCCCCACCTAGGCTGCATAACAGGAGGGCAGAAGAGCAGCAGCTCCTGATGCTCACCTCACAGCACAGCCCAGGTGGGTAAAGTGACTGGTGTGTGTGGTGTTGCTCCTCACTCCCCCAGTCACAGCCCCCCAGGGGGTCACAGAGGAACATGCAGGGGGTGAGCAGTAGCTGTGTGTCACCACTCCCTCACCCATGCTCCTCCACCGATAGGAAGCAGGGAGAAACCTGGGTGCCGCGCCGCCCACCCTTGCAGCTCTCCCCAAGGAGCAATTGCTGACACTGCACTAGCAGCGTGCACCTCTGCACTGCCACACGGCGGCCCTTTGACCACTGGGCGTCCTGGGTGGTCAGCCGGGTGGCCCACCACTAAGGCTGGCCCTGACGAGCATACATAATGGTGAGACAAAGCAATCAGAAAAAGCAAAGCATAGGGCTAGCTGGAAAACGATTCCTTTTCAGGAGAAAGTGAGGTTTTGCAATGTAATGCCTATGGGGATGAAAATGAGACTATTCAAAAACTTTCATATAAAAAAACACAAGAGAAACTCACTGGAAAATAACCATTAACCCAGTGGTGAGGGCACTCACCTCAGCATACATGTTGATGAGACAAAGTGATGGCTCTACTATAATACAAGCATATTATCCTCCCTCAGCAGGGCTAGATCCCTACTACATACCTCTGTTGTACAGAAAATGCTTCTGAGCATGACCACATCAGTGCCAGTTTCCTTTAAAGTTGAGTAATTTTATGTGCATGAAACCACTTAGCAAGGCTTACAGGAGCAGCATTTGCTTGCTGTAAAAACATTTTCTTCTTCTCAGCAAGCAGGATGAAAGCCTTACTTATGAAATCAGCTGTACAACCTGAGTCTTAGGCATTTCTATTTAGAGGCAAGAACGTGTGTGCATGTCACACACACTCAGACCCACCCACCATGAAAAAGAAAAAGTCAGTTCAAGAGAAATGCGAGCATAACGATGAAAAATCGCTGCTGTGAGCCTAGTGGCCAAAAGATAATGCATCAAATTCAATACCTGGAACCAAATCATGAGCCCAGTATGCATGGGCATAGCTCCTTACTGCTGCCTAAACTGGCTCTGCACCAGGCTTACCAATGCTGAGGGCAATCAGGCCCACTATGTAAGTGAAGGCAGAGGAGACCTGTACCTGCTGCATAATCTGGAGCCACAGAGCTCCTGTAAGAATGGCATTACCAAGCGGTGGCTTTATTTATTATTAAATTACTGTAGTGTCCAGAGGTCCCAATCAAAAAACAGGACCTCGTAGAATTAAGAGCAACACAAACACATAGGAAAATACTGACCTTTTTCTGAAGAGCTTATAAACAGAATTTCATGTGCTATATACCTTAACTGCATACTGTATGTTGATGGTCATTGTACTTTTAGAAGTTCCTGTCTTCTGAGATAGCTGTCTGGGTGGTCAATGAAGTTCCTATTTTCCCTTTCCCCCTGGAGGGAGGGATAGCTCAGTGGTTTGCGCATTAGCCTACTAAGCCCAGAGTTGTAAGTTCAGCTCTTGAGGGGGCTGTTTAGGGATTTAGGGCAAAATCAGTACCAGGTCCTGCCTAGTAAATGCAGCAGGCTGGACTAGTGACCTTCCAGATCTATGAGATAGGTATATCTCCACACATTATTCTGAGAGTGGAATTCACACTGCACCACTAGCTACCCCAAAACAGATGCTTCAGGGATGAGTTATTCTTTCAAATTAAGAGCACGAATGGCTTGAATAAAACAGTGATGAGATGAATTTATTAGACTTTGATGGTCTCATCTTTCTGAAGCAAGTAGTGGGACTGGTGCCCCATTTTCTGTAATATTGAATACCCACATAAAATGATATCCAGGGATAAAAATGGGGTTCTAGAAGAAGAGAGAAAATGAAAAGAGAAAGAGGGGCACCCTTAACTGCCCCCCCAAGTAACACTGGAGACAGGATGTTTCATGTGGTAACACCCATCAAAATGAGTTAACGTTTTTAACCCAAGCTATGAAAATGTTCCCATTTCTTTCTCCAATCTTATATTAGCCAGGTACTGGTTAGTTTGTAATATTTAAAAAAAGATGGATGATGCAGCATACAAGCAGTGAGGTCCAGAGAGGTAGTGCTATCCCTCCTGCAGCCCTGTAGTAAAGGTGGCTGAGGAATCTTTAAAACATCTTTTTGCTTTTTTTAATACAGGTGACACTCTTCAGAGATTGTATATTAGCAAAATCAAAACTCCTGTAACAAACAGATCTGTTTAACTGTGAGCTATGGGACCTTCAATATTACATATTATGTTTAGAGAAGTTTTAAAAGTTTCTAAAATGTGCTAACTTAGAAGATAGGGTCCATTTGTGAGAGAGAGATCTAAGTTCAGTGTTAAACTTGCCCAAAGTTCTGTATTTTGATCTACAGTTTTGATTCAAGGCATGTCTCATTTTGCATATAAAACAGGGTTTGAATTCAATAATTGTGAAATATAAAGTGTAAACTGTAGAGAAAACTTCTGGCCTTACATCTCCAGTGAAATTCATAACTCTGTTAAGGGCAGTGGATATTCCAAATTTAAACTAGTACATGATTTGGCCCTTTATCAGATTTTCCTTAAAATTGATAGAGATTTTGCGATGATATTTTTGCTGCTGCATGAAACATGCTGAGAATTACAATAAATAAAAAAATTATACAAAACTAATGAAAATTCAAACAAAGCATGTTTTCTAGTTCTTACCAAGGTCTATGTGCATATAAAAATATATGAAAGTCATATATAGCTAGTTGGTATTTAACATCAACACCAGTGAAATTCGTTTTACTACACAGCAAATTACATTCTTTCCCCCCTTGCAATTATGTAACCCCAATTAAGTCTATGGGGTTCCATGATTGCAATTCTGGGCAGAATGTGCCTCTTTAGCTATATATTTCTTCACAAAGAGGGAAGACATTAAATGATTTTATCTGATTAAAACAACTAGATGTATGAAAAATCTAAAAGTTTAAGGTTCCAGTTCGCAGTATGATTAGGGAAACATCCCGGGTAAGTCAAAGTCGGTTCGGCTCTGAAATTAACCGCAATAATCATTCTCTGAATGGTCCCAAGTCACTACTGTTTATAAAGAGGTGGGATTCAAGCTACTCTGACAATGGTTTCAAATACTTTTGCTATGAAGGATGCACCGAAAATAGCATCTCCTTTTGTTAAAGAAGGCTCTTTTGGGAAAGGTATAGGTCCTGCCCTCTTAAAATGATAGGGAACCTCCCTACAAACCAGAAATACATTTGTAATTGCAGTCACACAAGGTAAAACAGATGTTGTGATTCCACATAGGAACTATGCTGAAAGAAGCTAGAAGAGCTGGTCATTTGAGGCATATGTAAAACAGTCTTGAACACTTTTGACAGAGTTCCTAAATAAGTGTTTGAAAAGAGACCATGAGTTAAAGGAACCAGAATCACCCATAGAGAATAGAAAGGCAGGACAGTGGACAGAGCATCTCTTTAAGCGGCAAATACTTCTGTTCATTCCTTTGCTATCGCCATAGAGTCGGTGTACCTACCTTCATGGGGAAGGGCAGAAGATTCCAAGACTCTGGATAGGATGTATCTGAATGTCTTACGTGCCACAGATGCTAGGCCCATAAGGCTTACTGTACTCGCAGCATGCTAAGGCAATTAAGCCAAAATAAAGAGGTACCAGTGGATGTATGTTTCCACCACTACTTCCCTCCCACTCTGCATGTGCACGTGCACACATGCACATACATGCAGGGAGAAAAAAGTGGGAGTAGGGGGGAAAAAGGTGTAAATGCTGTGAAAGGTCTTGCTCCTCCATGGCCTGAGGTTGGTTGATAAGGCCAGATTTTACCAGCCAAGCCTGGCTACTGAAGTTTGGGCACAGGGATAGATTTTGCCAGAAGTACTAATCTCAAAACCAGTGCTACCAGGAATAATAGCCCAGCATTTGGAGCATCCTCCTAGGAGAAATACCATTTAGACCAGTGGTGGGCAACCTGCAGCCTATCAGGGCAAGCCACTGGTGAGCTCCCAGATCATTTGTTTACATTTGCATGGCTGCCCTCAGCTCCCAGTGGCCACAGTTTGCCATTCCTGGCCAATGGGACCTGTGGGAAGCGACATGGGCTTCAAAAGAGATAAGCTTTAACATAGTTACTAGCAGGAGATTGAATCATAGAATCATAGGACTGGAAGGGACCTCGACAGGTCATCTGGTCCAGTCCCCTGCACTCATGGCAGGACTAAGTATTATCTAGACCAGTGGTTCTCAACTAGGAGTACGCATGTGGATTATGCAGAGGTCTTTCAGAGGGTACATCAACTCATCTAAATATATGATATGCCTAGTTTTATGACAGACTACACAGGAAGCACTAGCAAAGTCAGTATAGACTAAAATTTCATACATACAAAATAAGAAAGTAAGCAATTATTCAGTAATAGTGTACTGTAACACTTTTGGATTTTCATGTCTGATTTTGTAAGCAAGTAGCTTTTAAATGAGGTGAAACTTGGGGTACATAAGACAAATCAGACCCTGAAAGGGGTACAGTAGTCTGGAAAGATTGAGAGCCACTGATCTAGACCACACCTGACTGGTATTTGTATAACCTGTTCTTAAAAAAATCTCCAATGATGGTGATTCCACAACCTCCCTAGGCAATTTATTCCAGTGCTTAACCACTCTGACAGTTAGGAAGTTTTTCCCAATATCAAACCTAAATCTCCTTTGCAGCAATTTAAGTTCATTGCTTCTGGTCCAGTTTGGTATCATCCTCAAACTTTACAAGTGTATTCTCTATGCCATTATCTAAATCATTGATGAAGATATTGAACAGAAACAGAACTGATCCCTGTGGGATCTTACTGAATATGCTCTTCCTTCTTGAGTGTGAATCACTGATAAACTGTTTGGAAAACCATTCCTAGTTATGCACCCACTTCATAGTAGCTCCATCTAGGTTGTATTTCCTTAGTTTGTTTATGAGACGGCCATGCGAGACAATATCAAAAGCCTTACTAAAATCATTGACTAGAGAAAAGTGGAAAATAAGACCTTTGGTTTTACAATTTACATCAGACTATCTCAAAGAACTTTATACACTTCAGGATTCTAATACTCCTCCAGGGTAGGAAAGTTTCATCATTTTCATTTTATAGCTAGGGAAGCTGACATACAGACACATTAAGGCCAGGTCTACATTACAAAGTTTGGCCAACAAAAATTACATCATCATAAAGTTGCCACAGTTAGTATATCATTCGAGCACATGGCTCCTTGTGCTGGTACTGCGCATACTCACCAGGAATGCTTGTGCCAGTGCAGAGTGTGGTGGCGCCATGGGTAGGTGTCCCAGTGTGCAACTCATCATTCTCTGGTTCACCGTCCTTTGGGAATTTTGTCAATGGATGGTGAGGCATAGACATCACATAGGAGTGACGGGAAGCTGGGGGTTAAGTTCCCATTATGCAACTTTCTCCATCCCATAATGCCATCCATATCCTATACATTTGGCACCTTTTTAAACAAAAAAGCCCACACAAACACATGGCACTTCTTACAGTTCACCATCTCTCACAGAAGCTTTGAGTCTGCATAGCTCTGCACTGTTGTCATGAGCACTGCATGCACAGGACGAACAATCATCCAGCATATGCAGAGCTGTAGGGGCCGTGATGGTTATTGTGGAGGACAGAGTGCTGTGAGACATAACAAAAAAGAAGATTCAAGGTTGTTGATGGCATTCATAGAGCAGCTACAGACAGAATACCTTGTGGGCCTGAGAAACTATCACTGACTGGTGGGATCACATCATAATGCAGGTTAGGATAACAAGAGTGGCTGCAGAACTCTCAGCTATGAAAGACCGCACTCCTGGATCTGCAAAAAGAACAGGAGCACTTGTGGCACCTTAGAGACTAACAAATTTATTTCGGCATAAGCTTTCATGAGCTACAGCTCACTTCTTCATGAGCTACAGCTCACTTCCATGCATACAATGGAACACACAGACAGGAGATATTTATACATAAAGAGAACAAGAAAAGGTGGAAGTATGCATACCAACAGGAAGAGTCTAATCAACTGAGATGAGCTATCATCAGCAGGAGAAAAAAAAACTTAAGATGACCTATAGAACGTGTGAGGAGAACTTAACATAGGGAAATAGATTCAATTAGTGTAATGACCCAACCATTCCCAGTCTCTGTTTAAGCCTGAGTTAATTGTATCTAATTTGCATATTAATTCAAGTTCAGTAGTCTCTCTTTGGACTTTGGCTACTCTCACATTTTCATGTTCTCTGTATGTATAAATATCTTCTTTCTNAGTCTCTCTTTGGAGTCTGTTTTTGACATTTTTTTGTTGCAAAATTGCCACCTTCAAGTCTGTCACTGAGTGGTTAGAGAGGTTGAAGTGTTTTCCCACTGGTTTTTGAACGTTATGATTCCTGATGTCAGATTTGTGTCCATTTATTCTTTTGCATAGAGACTGTCCGGTATGGCTAATGTACATGGCAGAGGGGCCTTGCTGGCACATGATGGCAAATATCACATTGGTAGACGTGCAGGTGAATGAGCCCGATGGCGTGGCTGATGTGATTAGGTTCTATCATGGTGTCACTTGAATAGATATGTGGACAGAGCTGGCATCGGGCTTTGTTGCAAGGATAGGTTCCTGGGTTAGTGTTTATGTTGTATGGTGTGTGGTTGCTGGTGAGTGGACAGGTAAGATAGTGAGGAACCCATATTGTGGCTTTACTTTATCAACATTGGATTTTTTGTTTACGTTAAGGTGAATCAAAGATTGGTACTCAAAATGCCTTTTTAAAAACAAAAAGTTCTCATTTCAGAAAGAGATAAAATTAAGCAGTGAGGTACAAGAAAGCATATGTTTGTGTGAGATAACACCTGGCTCAAGGGCATATTATTTAGGAAGTGTGTTATCTAGCAATACCAGAACCTCTGGATAGTGAGATTGTGCTTATAAAATGGCAACTTGGGGGTGGGGGTGAGGAGAAGAAGAATTAGCTAGAGCATGCAGCTGCATCCAGCTCTTGCTTGGAAGGTTCAAGTCAGGGCTTGTGAACAGCCAGGCAGCATATTTCAGTGAAGTGAATTAATGATGGGGGAGAGAATGTTAGCTAAATTTTGACTGCATTTGCTAACAACATCTGTTAACCCAAAACCAAATTTCAACATAAATATCCTTAAAGCTGCTATAACTGACAATACAGCCAATGTAAAGCAATACTTACATAAGTGCGTGAGGGTCAACGAGGGGGAAAGGTGTGCACACCACTTTGTATGTTGTAGCACAAAGCTATCAAAGTCCCTGTGGATTTTTTAACACAATGATCTAAAAAGAACAGACTCTGCCCTTGAAAATAAGCCTTTTAAAAGATCTTTCTTCCTCTGAAAAGAAAAATAGGATGTAACGTGACATGCAAGAAAGCCAATCCTTTTCCTCATGCCCAGACTCTACCACAAAAGATGTCTTTTTTTCAAGTGAAATTTCTGCGGTAAGAACAAATCAGATCTTCTTAGGAAGCTAGATAGTTATTTTATCCTGAACTCTACATGCTGAATGTGGATACATTTGTACAAAATTTCCCTTATCTTGCTTCCCCTTACATAGTCTTTTTCCATATAAATGGAGTGAGAATAATTCATTATTAAAGAAGCCATTGTGATAGTTAGTTCTACACTCTACAGAACTCTTAAATAAGACAGCAGGATCTTGTTCATTCTAAATAGCAATGAAAATTGGCCAATTTATTGGCCATTATTTCAATGTACTTTGTGTTCTGTAATATTTTGAGTGTACAGTTTGTGCAATAAGCACACATACAACAGAAAGCAACTCTCAGTCTTTCAAGTTGTGTCCATACCCATAGCATAGCCTAAGGTTTACAGCAGGGGTTTGGCATAAAGGACTCTTGGGTTCTTTTAACAATCTCTGCCATTGGTTTTTGTGACACTAGGTAATTTGCTTAGGCCTGGTCTACACTGTAAAGAGAGGTTGACAGAAGCTGCCATGCATTGAATTAGCTGTATATATGTCTGTATGTTCATATTTATCTCCTGTTGTCTGCACCCCATTACAGCAACACAGTAATACCACCACCCCAAGCGGCATTAAGCCATGGTCGATGTACTGTGGTCAACACTATGTGATCAATATTGACCCTAGCAGGCCTCCATGAGCTGTCCCATGATGCTTGACACTGGTGGCTCTGGTCACAATTGTGAACTCCACTGCCCAGGAGTCAGAGACTGGAAGCTACACACCTCCTTTTAAAAACTCTGTGTATTTTTTAAATGACTTTGACGGACTGCCCAGCTTGGCAAGCACACTTAGCAGCAATCCTTCTTTGTGTGCAACTGACCATGCCATGCTGGCTACATGCTCCAGATGTACTTCTCCCTAGAGTAGATAGGAAATACTGGATCTTTGGGGTCTGTGGGGAGAAGAAGCTGTAGGCCCAGCTATGGAGCAGTGGTAGAAATGTGAACATCTATGAACAGATTACACAGGAGATGTAGGCGAAAGAATAAAACAGAGATAAACAACAGGACTCTGTGAAAGTAAAGGAACTACAGCAGCTATACCAGAAGACTAGGGAGGCCAACAGTCAATCTGGCGCTGAGCTGTGGACATGCCATTTTTACACATGCCATTCCTGGAGATCCCATCAATACCCTGCAGAGTGCTGTGAATGCCTTAGTAGAACCTGAGAGATAAACCCCTGCCGTGAACTGCAGGAAGAGGAAGGTGGGGGACATGCAACTGAGGGGGGTCAGTTTTGCCACAAGGGAGGATCTGTTCAATACTCCATTGCAGTCTGCTCAGTCCCACCAGCTGAGCATGAGTGACCTCGATGCAGGGGAAGGAGCCTCAGGGAAGTGTATGAATGCATTTCCTGTTACAATGTTTAAATATATAGATAGAGCCTGACCCTAGTGTAGCAGGCAATAGACAATGACTTTTCATTACTTTACTCATATTAGAAGAGATGGAATTGGTATCTGCTTTTCATTCCCCTGTAGACTTGTGGTGGAGTGGGCATGCAGAACAGTTTGTTTATGTACACAGGGATGTCCCTTGTATTCTCCTGAAAGATCTCAGTAAAATTTCCATGAAGGTATTTTGTGATCCTCCTTGGTTTCTAGGGGTTGCTGTCTTATTTCTTCCTCCATAGTTGGACGCTTTCCCATGCCATTCCACAATGACTGGCAGCCACCATTACCGTAAACAGACTAGTGGCATATTGGCCCAGATGGCTTCAGGACACCAGTGGCAATTGTGCCTTTGTTAGCCTCGGAAGCAAGATAGCAGCTAAAATCACCACTACCTGTGAACAAAAGTGCCAGTATTCTGTGTCATTGCCCTGCATTCAGACCCATGGAAACTGGGGCCAAAATTGTGTTGTTCCATGGAGCTGAACAATTCCCCTCATCCCTATGGAAGAACGGTGCTGTATTGAGGTGCTCCAAAGCTTCATTGTCAATAACCAGGTCTTGTTTAAAACTTTTGGGGCCCAGGGGATGGGAGTTCTGAAACATGGTTATCTTTCCATTGTTTCTATACTGACAGTAGTACCACTGTTTTATCTGTAACTGCTGCCATTGCGGCCTTGCGGGGGGTCTCCCCCTCCACATCTGCAGAACAACTGAGCCAGATGAGAAGAAAGAAGAGGATACGTTCAGCAAGATCCCACAAGCAATTACTGGATTTGACTATGAAGCCAAGGCCTGGGGCGTGAATATTACAGACAGCATGGAATGGGAAAGTGGAGAGGAGAAAGGTGCAGGAATCGGAGGGAGATGCACCAGGACATAATAGAGCTTCTTTAGCAGCAAACTCAGATGCTGCAGACTCATGGAACCTGTAGGTCAACAAAATTACAGGCTTGCCTCCATTTTTCAGCCAATGGAGAACTCCATTTTTGCATCTCCCTACAACCTCCTGACATTCCACATGTCATTGGGGATCACATCCATACCCCTACCAGTCCACACTGAGGTACAGCAAAGATAATCACAGCTTCACATACATTGACCTGTGAGAGCTACGGTTGTTGTATGCATAGCCAAAATGGGCAAATGTTCTCTGCCCTTGTTAAGTTCTGTTCATTTATTTCAGAAGTATTTATTGTCCTTGTCTTTATTGCACATTTTTGTACTGGATTTGGTATGCAATAAAAAATAACTCATCCTTATTACTTCCCAACATATGCTACAGAACACCTAGTACTACTGAAGATGCCCACTACTTGTAATTGTACAGAGCGATAGAACTCAAAGGATTAGTGACAAACACAGTGTAATAATTAATATACAGCAAGCACCACAGAACTGATAGGTGCATTAACAGAGACCGTGTTATATTCATAAGTGTGCACCACAGAATTCCAATACCCCACACAACTTCAGGGCCAGGTAGAGTATAGTCTACCACACCATGGTACTGTTGCTGAGTCTTAAAATGTTCTTTCAAGGCCTTCCTCTGCTATATAGCTCTGTTGTGAGCTCTTCTAATAGCTCTTGTGTCTGGCTGTTCAAACTCTGCAGGTAACTGCTCCACCTTTGCATTCCACCCCTACAGTAGATTCCCCCCCCCCCCTTTGCCTCACAGATATTCTGCAGGACACAATAAGTAGGTGTCAAGGTATTTTTCCCCCAGTTTGAACTTTAGCATCCAAAAGTGGGGACCTGCATGGACACTTCTAAGCTTAATTCCTACCTTAGGTCTGATAGCGCCGCCACCAGACAAAATATAGTGTTTGGCACACTGTTCCCCCAAAACCTTCCCTGGGGAACCCAAGACCCAAACCCCTTGGGTCTTAAAACAAGGAGAAATAAACCATCCCCCCTCCTTTCCCCCTCCCAGACTTTCCCCTCCCTGGGCTACCCTGAGAGATTACACTGATCCAAACTCCTTGGATCTTAAAACAGAGAGGAATTAACCTTTCTCCCACCTCCTTTCCCCCCACCAATCCCTGGTGAGTTCAGACACAATCCCCTTGAGTCTTAAACAAGGGGGGGGGGAATCAATCAGGTTCTTAAAAAAGAAAGCTTTTAATTAAAGAAAGAAAAAAGTAAAAATTATCTCTGTAAAATTAGGATGGAAAATGTTTACAGGGTATGCAGCTCATATAGACTAGAGGGACTTCCCCCCCTCCCCTTAGCCTGAATTCAAGTTACAGCAAACAGAGGTAAAAAATTCTTCCAGCAAAATACACATTTCACAAGTTAAGAAAACAAACATAAGACTAATCCGCCTTTTCTCTAGCTAGTACTTACTATTTTGAACATGAGAGACTGTTTCAGAAAGATTGGAGAAAGACCTGGTTGCACGTCTGGCCCCTCTTAGCCCCAAGAGCGAACAACGAACAAAAACAAAAGCGGCACAAACAAAGACTTCCCTCCACCAAGATTGAAAGATATCTTGTCCCCCGATTGGGTCCCTCTGGTCAGGTGTCAGCCAGGTTTACTGAGCTTCTTAACCACTTTACAGGTTAAAAGAGACATTAACCCTTAACTATCTGTTTATGACAGTAAGATAAACCATTGGGATAAATTTTTTTCTCAGTTGATATCCTAAAGTTATGCGAGTAAAACTATGTCAAGCAAAATCACTTCAGCGTCTACCCGGAAAGCAATATCACTGCCATTTCCACAACACCATACCTGCTGAACTGGTAGCTTTAAATTTCTCCTTGCTGCTATTGAGGTGAACTGGTGTTTGGCTTCATGAGCCAGGGGAAGCAAGGCTAGGCTGTGGTCCCCAGAATACAGTACTGGCATTTCCAACATTTCCCAATGGTAACCTCTAGCCTGTGCATGGGCGGAAGGATGGTTTCCAGTTAGAGATTAGAAACTCCCTGAACAAGTCCTTTTTGTGAAGTAGTGTCATGCAACATTCGCCTGACCCAGCCGCACTGACTGGTGGTGCTGAAGCCTCCCCAGTGACCCATCAACACATGCATTAACCAAAGAAAAGTGGCCCCTTTCTGTTGATGTACTCATCTGACAAGATGAGCTCGGTGCCAAAATGAGGCATAGGCCATGCCATCTTGGGTTGTCTTCCATTGCAAGTTTGGGACTTCACTCGCCACAAATGCCATCTACTAAGTCTAGAGTCCTGACAAAACAGGAGGACGATGGAATGGCTCTGTACACACTTGCATCAACAATGGCACCCAAGTGTGGATTCTCCTACAGACTGGTCCACAATTCTGAAACTTTGTAGGTGCGTCCTACAGAATTGCAATTTTGTCACTTGAGCTTCTCGAACACCTGTCAGTAGCAGGCTCTCATTACTGGTTGTCGCCGCAGCTGCGAGGACGTAGGGCAAAGCTTTGGTCACAGGAGATTCAGGTCATAGTCAGAAGTACAGCGTATTGTTAAGTAACTGCATCTGCTGCAAAGCACAGCGAACAGCGAACACTTGAGCTTTCGTGAGCTACAGCTCACTTCTTCGGATGCATAGAATGGAACACACAGACAGGAGATATTTATACATACAGAGAACACGAAAAGGTGGAAGTATGCATACCAACAGGAAGAGTCTAATCAATTGAGATGAGCTATCATCAGCAGGAGGAAAAAAAAACTTTTGAAGTGATAATTAAGATGACCCATAGAAGTGTGAGGAGAACTTAACATAGGGAAATAGATTCAATTAGTGTAATGACCCAACCATTCCCAGTCTCTGTTTAAGGCCTGAGTTAATTGTATCTAATTTGCATATTAATTCGAGTTCAGCAGTCTCTCTTTTGGAGTCTGTTTTTTGAAGTTTTTTTGTTGCAAAATTGCCACCTTCAAGTCTGTCACTGAAGTGGTTAGAGAGGTTGAAGTGTTCTCCCACTGGTTTTTTGAATGTTATGATTCCTGATGTCAGATTGTGCCCATTTATTCTTTTGCGTAGAGACTGTCCGGTTTGGCCAATGTACATGGCAGAGGGGCATTGCTGGCACATGATGGCATATATCACGTTGGTAGATGTGCAGGTGAATGAGCCCTGATGGTGTGCTGATGTGGTTAGGTCCTATGATGGTGTCACTTGAATAGATATGTGGACAGAGCTGGCATCGGGCTTTGTTGCAAGGATAGGTTCCTGGTGTTAGTTTTATGGTGTATGGTTGCTGGAATGAGTATTTAGCTTCAGGTTGGGAGGCTGTCTATAGCGAGGACTGGCCTGTCTCCCAAGATCTGTGAGAGTGAGGGATCATCTTTAAGATAGGTTGTAGATCTCTTGATGATGTGCTGGAGAGGTTTAGTTGGGGGGCTTATAGGTTGATGGCTAGTGGCGTTCTGTTATTTTTTTTGTTGGGCCTGTCCTGTAAGTAGGTGGCTTCTGGTACTCTTCTGGCTCTGTCAATCTGTTTTTTCACTTCAGCAGGGCTGGGGGTAATTGTAGCTTTAAGAATGCTTGATAGAGATCTTGTAGGTGTTTATCTGTCTGAGGGATTGGAGCAAATATGGTTGTATCTTAGAGCTTGGCTGTAGACAATGGATCGTGTGGTGTGTCCTGGATGGAAGTTGGAGACATGTAGGTAAGTATAGCGGTTAGTGGGTTTCCGGTAGAGGGTGGTGTTTATGTGACCATTGCTTATTAGCACAGTAGTGTCTAGGAAATGGACTGCTTGTGTGGATTGGTCTAGGTTGAGGTTGATGGTGGGATGGAAATTGTGAAAATCACGATGGAATTCTTCGAGGGCTTCTTTTCCATGAGTCCAGATGATGAAGATGTCATCAATGTAGCGCAAGTAGAGTAGGGGCGTTAGGGAACGAGAGCTAAGGAAGCGTTGTTCTAAGTCAGCCATAAAGATGTTGGTGTACTGTGCGGCCATGCGAGTACCCATAGCAGTGCCACTGACTTGAAGGTATTTATTGTCCCCAAATGTGAAATAGCTATGGGTGAGGACAAAGTCACAAAGTTCAGCCACCAGGTTAGCCGTGATATTATCAGGGATACTATTCCTGATGGCTTGTAGTCCATCTTTGTGTGGAACGCTGGTGTAGAGGACTTCCACATCCATAGTGGCCAGGATGGTGTTTTCTCAAAGGGTTGAGATTTCACAAAGTTATGAACAACTGAAAACGGGATTATAATGGAAAGTCTTTTGCAACCTTAATAACAGTGGCTGCTATGCACCTATAATTAAGATGTCTAATATAAGGATTCTAATTTTTAGGAATGCTGAGTACCAACAACTCCCACTGAAGTCAATGAGAGTTGTAAGTGTTCAGTACCTTGTAAAATCTCACCACAGTAATTTGGTGCCTCACTGTCACAGATCTTGGGAGACAGGCCAGTCCTCACTTACAGACAGCTCCCAACCTGAAGCAAATACTCACCAGTATGGATACTTTGGGCATCCAATTTGAAAATCTGGCCATTGTCTGTATTTCTTGAGCAATACAGTTTAAAGGTAAAGTTTAGAATTGTAGGTCCCTTCCCCACTCAGAATGATACAGGGGAGCAGAGAGGGAGAATACCACAAACTAAGGGTGTGATAGTTTGCATTAGACTTGACAAATTTTTGGTGGTGATCAGTCCTCACTGTTGTGGGATCCCCTACTAATAAAGAAAGAGAAATAGTTGGGTGAAACAGGATTTAGCATTTTATTATAGGTGGTCAAATTCATTGATCAGAAGGAGTCCTATAATACTCAGAGCAGTCATCCCTGCATATTTCTCCTAATCTTACCCAACATGCCACTACTCTGTCATGGAATGTTCTTTGCTCAAGGATGCTATGTATTTGAAAACAGGAAGCATTAACTGGTTTGCTGTACTCCCCTGCTCCCAAGGAACTTCATAACTTTACTCTGCTGCTAAAGGTCAAGTCTTGTTTGTCTTTCTAAAGTCTGTTATACGATGCATGATGTGTCTAGTGAATTAAAATAATCCTTCCCTTGCGCATTTGGTCAAGTTCACAAGACATTCACCTTCATTTCAAAAATCAGATGGAAGCCCAGCTGAGGTAGAAAACAATGACAAATCTAGTCTAACAAAGATCCTAGACCAAAATGCATCAGTGGCATAAATTCCATTCACTTTAGGGGGTTTAGTCCTGGGTTGAATTGGGCCCTTTGTTCTTAAAAATTCTTCAGCTAGGTCTACAGTAGAAAGGGTTTGCTTATATAGCTCAATCAATATAGGTATACAGGGAAACCCTCCAAGTGTAGTATCAGAGGGGTAGCCGTGTTAGTCTGGATCTGTAAAAGCAGCAGAGAATCCAGTGGCACCTTATAGACTAACAGACGTTTTGGAGCATGAGCTTTCATGGGTGAATACCCACTTCGTCAGACGCAGGCACAGCTTCTATCAGTGTAGGCACAGCTTCTATCAGCCAAAAAGTAGTTTTGCTGTAGCCTATACTGGTTTGTTAAACATATTTGGTAAAATGATACCAGCATCTACTAGGGCTTTACAGGTCAGTATAGAAATGTCACAATAATAAGAAAATAATAAAAATCACACCCCTAACAGCAAAACTCTCTCATACTGACCTGGCCTAAGAAAAAAAGACTCACTGTAACAGCATGGTACCTACCTTGTATGAGCACCTCTGCAGTCTTTAGACAGTGCTGGCCTTGGTATCAAGCCATACCCCCAGATCTTCATCCCTGGAGTCAATGGGTTCACCTTCTTTGGGCCTTTCTGGCCCCAGCTTTACAGCTGGGCCATTAAGTAGTTCAGATCCCTTCTGGGGGTTTATTGTTTTTCAATTATAGGCCACTTCCTCAGTGGCCTATGAAGAGGAAACAGACTCACCCACTACTCCAGGTCCCAGACCCTAAGAATAATAGCCACATACTGCCATGTCCCTTTAAACTAAAATGTTTTCATAACCCTGGGACACATCCCCTCAGCCCTACCCTTCACTAATGTTTCACTCTTACCTCAGGTCTCATGTTCAGGCCCAGCAGCCAGCCAGGAGCCCTTTCTTGCTTCCTCAGTCTCTGCCAGTACTGAGCTGTCCATGGTGCTGCAATTTCATTTGGCCAGACAGACACATGATCTACACTCCTCTGGCTCCAGCAAGGAACCAACTGTGGGCTGCGCTGCAGCTCCTTTTATGCTTGCCTGCAACGCTCTGATTGGCTCTCTCATGTGCAGTCTCTCTAGGCTGCTTGGAAGACTTTTTTCCACTTCTCTTTCCTAGGACAGATGTGGCAGGACCCTGAGGCCTCTAGCAGGGGACCCCTGGGTCTATTCCATCCCATCCCACTCACTCAGTAGCTGTAGTCTGAAGATTTCTGAATCTCTGTTAAAAAATGACAGGTGAAACAAAATTTAGCTGCATGCTTCAGGATGGCGGGTTTTTTTTTGTTTTGTTTGTTTTAATGGAAATCTGATTTATTGAAGTTACAAGACTTGCAAATCTGAAGAAGTTTACAAGAGATGCTATCTCGCAAAGCTGCAAGTGGAACTAACGGTAAAGATCCAGGAGCAAAATCACTTGTCCCTGCTTCTGCTACCTTGTAAACTGTTATAGGAGATAGAATGAATGGGTTTTGTTTTTTGATACTAGAAGCTGCTTGATAGGCTGTATATCTGGGCAGCCCTCCTTGTCAATAATTTCTACAATGGTGCTGCTTGGCTTAACAGAACATTACTAGCTGTCACCTTCAGCCCCCAAATAAAACCTGCCCAGCGCATCAAAGATCTACAACCTATCCTTAAAGATCATCCCTCACTCTCACAGATCTTGGGGGACAGACCTGTCCTTGCTTACAGACAACCCCCTAACCTGAAGCAAACAATCACCAGCAACCACACATCACTGAACAAAAACACTAACCCAGGAACCTACCCTTGCAACAAAGCCTGATGCCAACTCTGTCCACATATCTATTCAAGTGACATCATCATAGGACCTAATCACATCAGCCACGCCATCATGGGCTCGTTCACCTGCACATCTACCAATGTGATATATGCCATCATGTGCCAGCAATGCCCCTCTTGTACATTGGCCAAACCGGACAATCTCTATGCAAAAGAATTAATGGACACAAGTCTGACATCAGGAATCATAATACTCAAAAACCAGTAGGAAAACACTTTAACCTTTCTGGTCATTCAATGACAGACCTGCGGGTGGCAATTTTGCAACAGAAAAGCTTCAAAAACAGACTCCAACCAGAAACTGTTGAGCTGGAATTGATATGCAAACTAGATACAATCACCTTAGGTTTAAATAGGGACTGGGAATGGCTGAGCCATTACAAACATTGACTCTCTCCCCCCTTGTAAGTATTCTCACACTTCTTATCAAACTGTCTGTACTGGGCTATCTTGATTATCACTTCAAAAGTTTTTTTTTCCTTACTTAATTGGCCTCTTAGAGTTGGTAGGGCAAGTCCCACCTTTTCATGATCTCTGTATGTGTATATATATATCCTCAATATATGTTCCACTCCATGCATCCGAAGAAGTGGGCTGTAGCCCACGAAAGCTTATGCTCAAATAAATTTGTTAGTCTCTAAGGCGCCACAAGTACTCTTGTTCTTTTTGCGGATACAGACTAACACGGCTGCTACTCTGAAACTAGGCTTAACAGGCACTGGTCTCCATTCCATTTTTTCTTTTCATTCTATTCTTATTAGTGAATTTGCAAAGCCAACGAAGGGCAACCAGAAAAACAGAAATGAGCTCCACTATAAATGTATGGTATCATGGGAGTCCAGCACAAAGAGATCTTCCCTTGCATTGTAATCCCAACCACATTTACCCTTTAGCGCTTAGAGTTCTAGAAACAATCAGACTAGCTAATACAGTAACCAGTTTAGAAGGAACTGCTTATTTATTTGATGTCAAATTTGAACCAGTCTTGCAGCTATCCATGCCCCCTGTTAGGACAATTGTATTCTTTTGATGCTAAGCTTGACACTGTTAATAAAATCTCTCCAGGGGGGAAACAGTACAGAAAAGCCTTGAGGCTACAGAGAAAGTGTCCTGGGCTTTGGGAAAAGAATGGAGGTCCCCAGACACTAACTGTTGTATTCATTGTTAATCACAATCTAGGCATAGTTAGGAAATCCTTTAATATAACCACATACTGAGTCTGTCTTTAATAACACGATGGGTGGTGGCAGAACTGGATTAAAGCAATCTAGACTGAGAGCCTAAGTATACCCCTTCATGTCGATTTACTAGAGTCATTACTTTAGCAGGGGATGGAGCTCTACTGTGCTCCATTTCTCCCCTTCCCTCCTTCACACACAGGGGCAGCAGCAAAGCCTTTTCTCCTCATCTTTCCACAGAACAATGGCAAGAAGGCCTGATCTCTGGTGACAAGTGTGGGTGGCTCTCTCTCTATTCTAGTAGCAGCTGCTCCTCCCCCAGATGGAGGCCATGTATCTCAGTTACACTCAATTCACATCTGCTGGCCTTTTTTATAACCATAAGGGCTATCAACATTTTTTCTCCTAAGTGGAATCAAGAGTTTTATATCATAACATTACTCTTGGAGCCAAAACATATGCCTATTGTACCTGTGCCTTTATTTGACCCTGCATGATGGAAGATCTAGCTAATGCTATACTCCTCTTATTAAATTCCTTATCTGTTCTTCAGGATACTTGCTAAACGTTCTGTGTACAAATCCTCGATACGTCTTCTCTTTATCTTGGTGCTATAATTGTAGTGTCTGTGTCTTATGAGATTGTATGTTGCAGTTAGTTGGGGGGGGAAATGAAAGGTTATGTATAATAATAAAAATATATATTTCAAGATTTATCTAAAGCTACCCACGCTCAATGTAAAAAAAAAAAAAATCTTTTGCTTACGGCAGACTTTGCGGTTTTAGGTTTCCTCTACTGCTTTTCTCTTCCTGCCAAGTTTTAAATTAATCAAAGATCAAAAGCATTTTATATTTTTGGACTACGTTGTTGGCAAAACATTTCTGGCTTCCTAAATTCAGAATGGGAAGAAAACTCTGTTAATTATGATAATGTTTCTGACATTGATCCAATAGATTCTTTATTGGATTTGAGACAAATGGGTATAATCAACTATATGACACAAAAACAATTATACTATATATCTCTGATTATTTAACGAGTGTGAGATTTCACAAAATCACGTTACTATCCCTTTGGCATCTCTCTATGTCGCCATTACCTATCACAAATAACAGGCTTAAAACTGCCCCTGGCTGATTATGTTTATCAGACCAACACCAAGCCACTTAAGTGACTGGAAGGATTAGACACAACACATCAACCCTAACACTGAAAGAAGAGTTTTACTTGGGCCATGTCTACACTAGCAAGTTTTCAGTGACAAGCTGTACTGATGCAGCTGCGCCACTGTAAGATTGCTTGTGTAGCCACTCAATGCCAATGGAAGAGAGCTCTCCTATCAAAATAACAAAACCACCTCCACGAGTGGTGGTAGCTATGTTGGTGGGAAAAGGTCTCCCACTGACATTAGTGTGCACACTGGCACTTCTGTGAGTGCAATATATGTCATTCAGAGAGATGATTTTTTCACCCCCCGAGTGACAAACTATAACAACAAAAGTGGTAGTGTGGACAAGTCCTAATGAGGATTAGTTTACACAACTCTTTTAACTTGCTATAAGGTAGGAAGGATTCATCAGTTACTCACCTACAGCCTGATACTGACCATATGTTACATGGAGTTAAGTGACGCTGTAGTCCCTCACACTCTCATATATGCCAGCTCTGCCCTAGCCTGACTGATCCTCAGGACTCAAAGGGCTGAGTGGGGGAGGAAATTAGTGCCTGTTCTGTGGTGGGACATTCAAGGAGTGTGTGGAGTTTCTTGCCACCCTGAGAAGCCTTCTGCAGTTCCTAGTCCCCTCTGCTCAGAGTCCAAGGTGATGCAGAATGGTCACAAAAAAGAAGGGGAACATGACCGGATTCCTAAATTTTGGTGGTATTTTTTTTCTTTAAACAAACTGTATCTCTGTGACCTGGCAAACCTGTGAAATTACAGGGATCCAGCTGTATTTCACTCTCCTTCATCACTGGCTCCCCTGACAGAGGGAGATTGCTGGCCCAGAAATCTAATGTCCACCTATATATTGGAACTACTTGCCCCTGTTGGTTGTTGGGATGCACAGAGTGTTTAAGTTCCTATGCTGGTGGCTGACAACCCTCCCTCTCTGCATTAGATCCAAGGGTGCACATTACTGGCTGGAAGCCTTCCCTGTGATATTCCCAAGAGACAGGGGAATCAGAATCATGGACTAACTCCTGGGGAAGGAGTATAGCTTAGTTGACATGCATGGGTCATTTCCCCTCCACCCAACTTCAAAATATGTTTAGTGCTCTGCTGACATGGAGATGTACCCTGGTTGTGGAGCTCTAGGTCTGAGGCCAGTATTTGGCCTCCATATTCTCCCTCG
This sequence comes from Chelonoidis abingdonii, assembly GCF_003597395.2. NCBI lineage: Eukaryota > Metazoa > Chordata > Testudines > Testudinidae > Chelonoidis > Chelonoidis abingdonii. The sequence goes on from NC_133771.1 coordinate 144,181,871, forward strand.
AGACCATGTACATTATTGCAGTGTTGCTGTGCTTGCTAGTCTCTTCACAAACACTTGACGTAACGCTTGCTCCTCTTACCCTCTCTGTATTGCTTATCTCATAGCACATCCATGGTAGAGCAACTTATGAAGTCTGAAAGTGTTCTTTGGGTGCCTTTTGGGAATAGGAGCTGTTGATGCATCTTTATATTCAGTAGCTATTGTGGCAGAGTGCACCGCAGATCTGGGGCCAGGGTAACCTCCTTACTCAGTGTGCTCTGCTGCAAAGGAGACTCTCAGCGGACCTGATTTTCTTTTACTTTCTACTCTATATAGGGTTTTTATCCCACTCTCATCACTATAGTATCTGAGTGCCTTCTACTAGCGTATTAAGCAACATTATTATGCATCTGTCATGTGTTTGTTGTCTCATCCTCTCCTTAGAGGGAAAAGGCACATAGAGTAGAGTGTCTTGTTTCGGTATGGTTGTGGGGGGGAGGGGTGTTTTGAGTTGTTTTTTTCCCCTCCCCTTGGAGAGTGAGTTACACCTGTAGAAAGCGGGTGTAAAATCAGAATAGTGGTATCTTACATTGTATTCATTTTAGGCTCTTGTCTAGTACCGCCTCTCTTTTATAGATGTTTGCTCTTTCAACAGCTTTAAGTACTCTCAAAAAATGTTTGCAGTTGGACAAGGGTGGACAGGACAGGAGGCAGAGAGAACCTTTTTCTTTCCCAATGTGTTAGAATACCATACAAGTATTAATTAGCTCTCTTAATCTGAAATGCTTTTGCAAGTTGTGGAAGCAACCAGTCAGTTATTGATGAAGATACACTCAGTATGATGCAAGATCATCTTTTTAGTAATCAGAGTGCAACAAGGACGTAGGGACAGCCACTTTATCTGTCTTAGGTACTTACATGGCACCCTTCACCATATGTTAGTAATGTTCAGTGTATTTATCTTTGAAACACCCTTGTAAGGCAGGGCAATATGATTATTGCCATTTTATAGATGCGGAATGGAGGCACAGAGAAACTAAATAACTTGTGCAAGGACACAGAGGAAGTCTCTAACAGAACAGTGAACTGAACTTGGGTCTAGTAGCAATATGGCTGTTCTATCCTTCCTGTCCTATGTGTGCTTTCACAATATTTAAAATGTATTAATAAAAAGGAAGATAATAATTATTTTGTTATCCATATACATTTACTATTGTAAAATATGAAATGGAGACAAAGAAAGCCATGTATCAGAGTGGTAGCCATGTTAGTCTGGATCTGTAAAAGCAGCAAAAGAGTCCTATGGCACCTTATGGACTAACAGACATATTGGATCCGACAAAGTGAATATTTACCCACGAAAGCTCGTGCTCCAATACGTCTGTTAGTCCATAAGGTGCCACAGGACTCTTTGCTGCTTTTACAGAAATCCATGTATCACCAATGGCATACTTAACCTCTGGAAAAATTCATATGGTATTAGTAGAAAGTAACTAAAAAAAGAGATGAAAAAATGGTACATTTTGTCATTGCACAGCTGTCTGCCTAAATGTAAGTAGAACTAGAGTGATACCAGTTCTGCCTCAGATAAATAAGATTAACTTAGTATTTCATACATGTTCATACACTTACTACCGGCAATACTGCAAATACAATTTTTAGTTATCTAAAGGCAAATGGGCATTAAGGGTGGTAACTAAACGAGTAATCTCCCAATTCTAATTAAGTTAAACTATGCACCAACTGGCTTAAAAGTGTATGAAATTAATGCCTATTTGTCTGCTCACTATTCTATTCAGGTCCTTATATTATATCCTTCTCCATGCTATCTGAGCTTCTTCCAATACTGCAATAAGTGAGATGATCACATCTTGTGTATCTGCACAATTCTTTCTTTCTCTCTTCCATTACAAGGAGGAAAAATGGTCAGTGTGGAGTTTGGTTTTGCAGATGTAATCTATCCCATATGCTTGTATCAAGGTGGAAGAAGTATACCATGCAGAAAGTAGAAGTTCAATTCTTAGATCCTGCAGGTGTTTCTTGGACTGTCCCCCAAGAGAACCTCCGGCTCTTGCAAATATAGACCAGATTTACTTAACTCATATTACCTTCATTTATTAACATTTCACTCTCTCTCACACTCATACACACAGGGTATTTTGGGACAGAGAAGAGTTCAGTCCTCTCCCAAATCTATGCACCTTCTTTCAAGCCACATCCCATCTCTAGAAAGAGATTTCACTTTAAGTCATCTCTCACTGAATACCATATTTGTTCATACATCAGTCAGTACTTCAAAATTCCTGATTAGCACCTTAAGCATTTGTTGTGAACATATAATAGTATTGTATGATATACATATCTTGCTATGTCATCAGATTAAAAGAGAGCGCAAAGGAAATGTTGTTGAGTAGCACAATATTGTAGAATATATTTATGTATTTATTGTCAGTTAACAAAATTTTGGTAATGTAAACTGAGGGGGGTTGTATTTGAATTAACTGAGGCAGAATGAGTATATCGGAGAACAGAATTTGACCCAGTGTGTCTGTTTTTGATGCATCAAGACATTCTGTTTTCCTCCCTCATCAGCTGAAAGCCTCTGAAATACCAGTGAAATGTTAAAGTGCACTGTAGATTCACTGTAAATTCTCCAGGAATGCATCAAATTACTGTGTGACTTGTTGAGTTTAAAAAGAAATATATACTACATTATAACTTGATAGCGTACTACTGAGTCTCCTAAATTAGTAAACTCTGGAAGGGAGGTATTGTTTTTATTTTCAATTCGACAGCTTCTTCACTGATTATGGTAACAAGAATTTAGTTGGAAAATTTGTCCTTTTTTTAAAAACAGATTTATGATAAGTTTAAGTCACGTAGATTTTACTCTCTTTTGTTTCACCTAAAGACAGCCTAACTATTATCTACATATTGTGACAGACCCAGATCAATGGGGTGCAGGAGTCTGGTCCTATTGGTATCCAAGGGGGTGGGTGGGCGAAGCCTGCCAACTTCTAAAGGACCTCCCCCAGCCTAAGGGGAAGACCCACAGGTCTGGGGTACCAAGTAATTACGTGGGACAACTAATGAAAAAAAAAACAGGAGCGGGAGTCAGGTCATAGGGCTAAACGAAGGAAACCCGATGGGGACACCGAGCAGAGAACCCCAGACAATGCCTACTGCTCCTTCAAGGTGTCAAGGGAGCCAGTGGACGCCGCTCAGAGGAACTCCGCCCGGATGCGTGAATGGACAGAGGAGAAGAAATAGGCCCCACAGTCGCAGGAAATCCCATCGGCCAACCTCCTCTCTCTGGTGTTGTAGATGGCTAGTTTGGCCAGGGCTAAGAGGAGGCTGATAAGGAGATGCCGTGACTTCATGGGGCCACGGATGAGGAGTGTGTAGATAAAAAGGTGAGGGGAAAAGTACAACCAGAAATGCAAGAAGATATTCAAGAGGAGCCAGAACAGGGGCTGCAACCTGGTGCACTCCGAACAAATGTGCGCTAAGGTCTCCTTCTCGCCACAGAAAGGGCAGGTGTTAGGGACAGGGGTGAACCGCGCCAAGTACACGCCTGTGCTCATGGCTCCGTGAAGGAGCTGCCAACTGACATCCCCGGTGGGCCTCGGGACCAGGGCAGAGTACAAGCTGGCCCACCGGGGATTCTCACCCTTGAGAGGTGGCAGGAGGTCCTGCCATTTAGTATCGGGGCAGGACGCGAGGGTGAGGTAGTGAAGGGTGTGGAGCACGAGCACGTACAGATGTTTCTGTGGCACGGCCTGGAACAGAACCGGCTGCAGAGTGTGCAGCAGCTCGCAGTGAAAGGGTGAGGAGGCCGATTGGGTCCACGGGGCAGGGGCCCTATAAAAATGTCCATGGGGCCTGGGGTGGGTGGGGTTTGCCCTCTCACAGGACCCGTCGAGGTATGCAGGAGTCTGGCAGAGGGCAAATATACTGGTCACTGGATGAGTAGTTTTCTGTTCCCTGAGTGACCAGAGCAGGGGCTGCGAACTAGTGTGAATCAGTGAATACCTGCTAGAACCCATATAGGCAGAACAGTCTGATTAGATCACCTGCAGCCACTCAAGGACAGGCTAATCAGGGGCACCGGTGGTTTTAAAGGGCTGCACTGCCAGTCAGGTTGAGGAGGAGCCAGGAGTAGGAGAGGCATGTGAAGGAGTCGTGAGATACAGAGTGGTGTTGCTGCTGGAGGACTAAGGTACAAGGCGTTCTCGACACCAGGGGAAAGGTCTGTGGTGAGGATAAATCGTCGTTTGGAGGCAGCCATGGGCGGAAGTAGCACCGAGGAGTTGTAGGCTGTCTGCAGCTGTTAAAGAGGCCCTATAGACATCTGCAATCCACAGGGCCCTGGACTGGACCTGGAGTAGAGGTGCGGCCCCGAGTTCCCCCCAAACCTGCCCAACTCCTGATCGACACGAGGAGTTATCCAGAATGTGAGGAAGATCATTTGAGGTGTAGCAAAAGTCTGCTCCCGATACAAGCGCCTCAGGATCCCACCAAGGTAGATGCGTGGCGCTATTTACCTCTTCAGTCGGGATCATATGTGCTTCTGAACACACCCCGGATGATGAGTAGATTTCAGTGGGATATTATGCCAATTTTTTACGTGTCTTGTTTCAATTTTATACATTTTATCCAATGCCAGACGTTGCTGATACGTGCATTTACTACATTGAAAAGTTAATAAATGATCTATAATTTGCATGCATGTTTCACTGAAAATTCTTATTGTAGCAGAGCAACAGCATTTGAAAGCTATAAACAAAGCATTTTTGAGTAAAAGATGTCTCTTCTGAGTCCCTGTTAAATTAACTGGACTTCTGATCTCTTTAGAAACGGCGAAAATTAAGTTGTGGGACAAATAAGTCCTACAAAGAAATATGTCAGATTTCTCGAGGCAGTCTTATCTACTGACGTCGCATTACTGAAGCCACCAAATTCCACTCACTTGACTAGTGCTCCAGTCCTTGCGTCAGTTACCTACTCAGGTCATGTAACAGATGAGATGATAACAATGAAAGCCTAAATTAATAAGTGGCCCCAATTATAAGGGGGGCATAAAGCAACTATTTTTTTTTCAGGATACAGTGCATGTATACCCAACAGACAAATGAGAGCAAGAACAACGAACTCCGATTTTGCCACCAGCCAACATAGCGTAAGAGAAGAATAAGAAAGCAATGTGCATAGGTTCTACATGGGTCTGATCGGTCCAAAATAGAAAGCAAAGGCAAGGCCAAATTCCTTCTGCTGTGTGTTGCATCTCAGAAACAGTATGCTGCAAGAAAAGTGAGTAAAGAATGGGGCCTTAAAATTTTTCAAAAGTGACAAAGAGTCCTGCGGCACCTTATACACTAATAGACGTATTGGAGCATGAGCTTTCGTGGGTGAATACCCACTTCGTCAGAAGCATGTAGTGGAAATTTCCAGAGGCAGGTATAAATATGCAAGCAAGAATCAGTCTAGAGATAACGAGGTTATTTCAATCAGGGAGGATGAGGCCCTCTTCTGGCAGTTGAGGTGTGAACACCAAGGGAGGAGAAACTGCTTTTGTAGTTGGCTAGCCATTCACAGTCTTTGTTTAATTCTGAGATGATGGTGTCAAATTACAAATGAACTGAAGTTCAGCAGTTTCTCTTTGGAGTCTGGTCCTGAAGTTTTTTTGCTGCAGGATGGCTACCTTTAAACCTGCTACTGTGTGTCCAGGGAGGTTGAAGTGTTCTCCTACAGATTTTTGTATATTGCCATTCCTAATATCTGACTTGTGTCCATTTATCCTTTTACAGAAGGATTGTCCAGTTTGGCCTATATGCATAGCAGAGGGGCATTGCTGGCACATCATAGCGTACATTACATTGGTGGACATGCAGTTGAATGAACCGGTGATTTTGTGGCTGATCTGGTTAGGTCCTGTGATCGTGTCACTGGTGTAAATATGTGGGCAGAGTTGGCATCAAGGTTTGTTCCATGGATTGGTTTCTGAGTTAGAGTTATTATGGCGCGGTGTGTGGTTGCTGGTGAGAACATGCTTCAGGTTGGCAGGTTGTCTGTGGGTGAGGACTCGCCTGCCTCCCAAGGCCTGTGAAAGTGAGGGATTTTTGTGCAGGATGATTGCAAGCCGGTCGTGCTGGGGCTCGTCCCCCTCAGGCACGGCAGGGAGCCAGGGCGCCTCCCTACACACAGCAGTTCGTGAAGTCCGAACCCCTCGGCAGGGGTAGAAGGAATTAAGGGTCTGTAAATAAGGCAGAGTCCCAGCCCTCCAGCAGGATGGATAAGCACAGAGTATCTAAGCCCAGGCCCTTGGGCAGGGCGGGGTAGTAAGTAGTTCAGGCTCAGCTCCTTCAGCAAGGGGCTGAGCAAACACAGTTCAAACAGTGAGTCTATACAGAAGGCCTCCTCAGGCCAGGGGGAGGGGGAATCTGCCACCCTGGGACGGGTGGCAGGGGGGACGCAGGCCCTCCCACTCCACTGCATCCCAGCCCGGGGCCCTAGCAGCGGCAAGGGTTTGCTGCAGTCAGTGGGGAATCCTGGCCGCAACACACTGACATTGGTTCAAAGTCCCCTGGAGCCAGACTGGGGTCAGCTACCCTCGGGCCACTTCCAGTTTCCCCCTCTCCTGGTACCTGTTCTCCGCTGGAGTTGTCCGGCAGGTCCCAGACCATGGGTTCCTCTGGATACTGGGTGGCGGGATGCTCCAGCAGCTCCTCCGGGTAGCAAGTGCAGGGCAGGTCAGGCCAGTGGTCCTCCAGATACCGGGCATGGGGCAGGTCTGGCCAGCTTTCCTCTGGATACCGGGCAGGTCCGGCCAGCGTTCCTCCGGGTAGTAAGCACAGGGCAGTCTGGGCCCAGCAGGAGCTCGGGCCTCAGCGTCTGTCCTCTTCGGCAGCCTGCTGCTAACTGAACGCTGGGGCCGGGCTTTTATACTTCCTGTCCCGCCCCTTGACTTCCGGGGGGCGGGGACAGGTGGTGGTGGCTCCGCCCACTGAGGCATCTGTTCTGGCTCGTCCCCCTCAGGCGCGGCGAGGAGCCAGGGCACCTCCCTACAATGATCTACAACCAGGCCATCCCAGTCACTTGGCCTTGAGGGACACTGTACTTGTCAGTTGGGTCTGGTTCCTGTTGACAAGGTCTTTTATTTGAACTTTGGCTTTCCAGATGCAAGCTGACTGGTACTCAGCTTTGAACTAGCAAAGTATGGGGCACTTTGTCCATGATTGACTCTGCTCATAATAGTTAGCAGGTCTCACATATCTGATACATGTTCCTTAGCTGTGATCTGTAATAATCAAGATTAAACAATCTTTTCCTAGTGGTGTAGCACAGAGCAAGTCTGTTTCCCAGGGAGCAAGTCTGTTTCCCAGGCTTTCATGCTGTGCTCTGAAATGAGGTGTTCAGTAAGTGGTGGCAGCAACTGATTTATAACTGTCAGAGCTTCCTCATATAGCGAAGTACTGCCACAATCTCTGCTTGTGTCAGATAGCCATATTGTGGAGTTAGGGGTCATGGCTTACTGCTAACCTCTCTAACCTGTTTGATTCATTCCCTATGATGGAGAATGCTTCATAGTTTCACACAAGCCAACCTTCTTCTACACTCTGATCTTTAGGGTACCCCAAGCGGAGAGCTGTTCCCTTATGTTACCTCTTCACTTATTATAACAGGGATCTCGCACAAGCAAAGCTGACTGCTTTTGTGCTGTGCTATTTGCTGTGTGCCGGGTTGGCAGGAGCCAATAATGCTGGAAGGCTCTAGCAGCTGAGAAGGGTGAGAGTACTTGTCACTCAGATAGCAGGAGTACTTTGGTAGCTATGCAGAGTGTCAGGTTGGGCTTCTTGTCACTGGGAGGGAAAGCTACAAGAGGGTTCTCTGCACAGGGCCCACACTCGGAATTTAAAACTAGATGGCAGAGTGCTGTAAAAATATTTTTTGCCAATTCACAAGAACCAAGGGGAAATTTTGTCTTTACTATCCACAATTACTGCAAATGTCTGTGAAAATCTCTCCTCTTCTATCATCATCCCCTCCACAAGCCGTCTCCTTTCAGCCAGTGATGCATTTTGCCTCCAATAAGATGTAATTCCACCCTAATCCGGGACTATTGGCCAGAGGCACATCATGGATTACAGGGTCATTCTATCAACCCAACAGGCTTTGGGGACTTCCAAACGAATGGAAGGAGGGGGAAGGTACAGAATTAGGAAACTCCACTCTGTTCAGCACAGCACTCTGATATCACCACACTGTTTTTTCACCAGCACAAAATATATTTAAATAATGAAAACATGGTCTGTTGGGTTCAGGTAATCATGAAGGAGCTTGTGGCAAGCCACATCCTTTGCCTTGTTGGGCTCAGTGTTTGCCCCTCTGGAGGTGGGGACCCGGAGTAATTAGTTCCACTCCAGAGTTTTTGTTCTTCACTCCGGGTTTTATTTTTCACTATTTTACAAGGTGGGTCTCCGGATAGACATTAGGAGCACTCTTTAACCCAACCAAATAAATAAATTATCATAACAGAAAAAGAGAATAACTTTCCCTGTCCCCTCTCTGTTATGGTGGCTCTGGGGTGCCAGTCCTTCCCCAAACAGCTAGCTGGCTTGGTTGATTCCCCTGTAGGGAGGAGAGTAGCCTTCCATCCAGGCAAAATCTTTTCTCCCTGCTGCCACTAGCCTTGCTACAGCTTGTCTCTCTTCCCGCTCTGACCAGAAATGGGGGGAGGGTGTTTAAAGGTCACAGCAGCCCTTACTTGGATTCAGGTGTCTCTAGTTGACCTGAGGTAACATCTTTTCATCTCAGGAGGAAGAGGGCCTTTACCATTCTAGAGGTGACCTACTTGCCTTCCTCCACTCTTACAGCTGTATGATCTGGCCTTGTCACAGTGCCAAACATTTCTCAAAAAAAGACAATCTTGAAAAACATTTTCTTAACTTCAAAGGAAGTTTTGCAATAGCCAGGAGTTTTGTGATAGCTAGGATTCTGATTTAAATGTGTTTATTTACATATTTATTTTTACCTTTCCATAAAGCATAGTGAAGGGGTCACAAATAACCAGATATGACACTAGGGTTTGACACGTACAGACAAAGTTTTGACTGGAGACGTATCCTGCTGTCCATTTATATATCCTGAATATTTTTCCTGCCACTAGTTTTGCTCTCTTACGTGATGCATTTTACTCAATAATGTTGCTAACTAGTTTGTAACTGAGTGTCAAACTGAACTGATTGACCATTGCACTTTCTTGCAGAAGATACTATTTCCTCATTTAGACTCTCTACATCCAAATCTTCAGCCCTGCTCCATCTGTTTGTGCCACTCCTAAAAGTCTGTCTCGCTAAAAAAAGAAAAGAAATACTATATGACAGATTGAGATTTTATTCTTAGCTAATTCACATTTTATCATAAAAATGTTAAGGGGAAAAATTCTGGCATCAGACAGGCACATAGGGCACTAACATCAAAGGTGCTACATGTTCAAACTATGGAAGTATTTTGATCTAAAGAGTGAAAAATAAAACCTAATTGTCTTTTCTGAAAATGATACAACTTTTTGTCATTGTTTTCTACAAATTCCTTTAAATGTTTAGGGCCTAAGTTTGAAAGATGGACAGCAAAGCTAAGTGCATCCCATTGTATATGACTAAATTCCATGTGCTCATCACAATTATATGCACAAACGAGGTATTTGCATGCACAGGTGGTCAGTTTGAGGTGTAAGCGGACATGTGTTCAAATACCTGAGTTCCGCATGCAGTTGTGACGTTTGCATCTGGAAAACAGACATGCAGTTATGCACGCCAGGTTTGATAACCCTTCTGTGACCCAACGATAAGCAAATGTAAAGGAAAGAAAGTAAATTAAATTAATAGATAACAGTATTGAATGTTCATAAACTGCTTTTCACCATTATGAGGTAGGTAATTCAGAAAAGGGAAGAGCTGGTTGAATTATTTATTGCAAATAATTAGGACCCTTGTGTTCTCCATGGCACAATGAGACCAAATTCTGTGGTGGCAACTCCTAAGCTCTGCAGCAACATTTCTTGGAATTCCCTCCAAGACCTTTTCTGCTCAGCTTACCTAGAGCACTGTCGTCAGACGCTACCAATGTGGTGCTCTGCTCTGTTCAATGTTGATATCAGTTGGCTGCATGTCTGCGTTCCCTCTGTGTGCTGCCCCGGTTCGGCGGATCGCTGGCACAGCAGACCCTGAGAGAACCCTCAATAACCACAGAGTCTAATAAGGTACAAAGGCACATGGCCAGGTTTATTGTCAAATGAAGCACAGTAATAGTTTCCCGCAGACTCTACAGGACATACTACGAATATGTTCCCCCTGACAGTGGACCGACTCAGTCAGTGGCGGGACTCTCCACTGTCCCCTAGGCCAGACAAAGATGTCTACTCCGGGATGCATTTTTACACACTGAGGTACAGCCCCTCTATGCATTAGGGTGTTGCCTTTCTCATGGCGCAGATTCGTTCAAACAAATAAGTCTATCCATCATACTGTCTATTTATCATACTGTCTTTTCGTATTGTCTATTCATCATCTATCCATTGTATTGTTCTTTCATATTGTCTATTCATCATATTGTCCTTTCATACTTTCTTTAGGCTGGGTCTGCCTGTTCCTTGTTATTTGTGTGGGTGCCATCTTGGCATAAGTTCATCTTATTAGTGCTTACATGCTTTTGCCAACTTCTGTGAGCAGGGCCTGCCTCCAGCTCACAGCCTAACTTTGCTTTATGTTAGCAGTGTCTTGACCATTACTTCAGTTCAGGCCTCAGGCCTCATACCAAGCCTCTGATACCAAGGGTTCATGTCTCAGGGCCTCATCTTACTACAAACACCTTGTCTGGTTCTGGGTGGAAACTTCATCCAGTTCTCTGGGATACAGAAACTCAGTTGACTGCAGCTCATCACTCAGGTTACTTTATCAAGCATGTAACAGCTCTATGTCCATGCTGGCCAGGCCAAGATGCAGCGGGTTTAGGTATAGGGTGATATCACAATTTCAAATCATATCATACACATTCCACAGTTTATATACATTTTCCTAGCTACATACATCTATACTGCCTGAATCTAATTGGTTTGGGCAGCTTATGGATCATGAAAGGACCAGTTGCTTATGTCCTGTCCTTGTCTACATTTCAAACTCATCAGTTGAAGGTGTTCCCACTTATCTCGACTAACCTCAAATCACCATCTCCAGCACACAGCTTGTCACACCCTTGATTTTAGTTTATTCTTGTACTCAAATCAAGCTATATGCAAGTTTACTCATGCCCAGCAAGATCTATGTCTATAACATCAACTTATTCTATAATAATATAAATACATCTCAGTCCCAGCACCATTCCCTACAGACACAGCTACAGTTTGCAGCTCAAAATACTCCTTGTTGTAAAATGTGATGATTATTTTACAATGATTTGGGGGGGAGGAAGAAGGGGAGGGGTTTCCTCTATGCTGTCCAGGCTGCTTGGTTCCAGGTCTTGGCTCCCATAATGTTGTCCCCTGTAATCTGGCACAGAGTCAGTCGTCTTTTCCCCCATGTGTGCCACGAAAAGGGGAACAGGTAGCCAGCTTCAGAAGGTCAGCTATGTGAATTCCCAGTCCCTCTCAACTGCTGCACTGTTCTCTTGGTTTCCCTGGAAGCTAGTCTCCAGTTCTGGCTCTTGATCCCCTGCTGCCTGGCCCCATGAAACAGTGCAGGGAACATGCACTTCACCCAATTAACTCCCCCTTGTGAGGAACTCAGGGGAACCAAAGACAGCTGCAGGCAGATCCTGGTTCTCAAGAGAGATAAAAAGAAAAAATGTTGGGCACCTGATTGTAGCAAAATGGCAAAATCTGTGACAGAAATGTTGGATTTTGCAACTTGGAGAATTACAATATTCTGTATCCAGGGAATTACTGAGCCACGGGACCCTGTCGGTAAGAAGTGGAGCAGTTCATGCTCCTTTGAGCCATTGTTTAAGGCTGTCTGCAGACTCAGTTTATATTTTCAAGGTTCTGTCTGCAACCATAAGTGCTTGAAATATTCTTTAGAAACAAAAAAAGCCTCAGATTCTGCAGTACAATTCTGAAGTACGGGGTGAAAGTCCATAACAATTTCTGTGGCTGGCAAGGCATGGAATACAGTGGCCTGTGAATAATATTCATTATAAACCTGGGTCCTCTTATTTCCTGTTAACAAATTGTTCATAAACAGACTGATTTTGTAAATCCATTCATCGTTATTTCAACAATTTATGCAAACAAATTACAATCAATTTATAGTCCTTGAGCTGCTCACAGATATATATGGATTACCAGTCATATGCTAAGTCATATGGCATGGCTTCTGCTTCCCAATCAGATGACAAACTTCTTAAGCAAGAGAGCAAATAGTAAAAAATAGATAATAATGATGAACAAGTATGTTTGCTCTCACAACTATTCCCCAAATGTGTGTTAACAAACCCCATTTGTATGACTGTTTGTGAGTAGTGAACAAGTGGCTTGAGCATGTTCCAATCAAAGTGAGATTCAGAATACAAATTACTGTTCACAAATACTGTTTTGGAGCATCCAATCAAGTCTAATATTAGACAATGTTAGCATTCTGTGTCTCTGTTTCTGTGTTTAGGCACTAATCTCCCAATTTCTTTGGCTACTAAGATCTTCAATAACAAAATACTTCTTAAAATGTCACACACAGATTTATAGCAGTGATTACAGGGACTATGCATAATCTTTTCTGACCCCTGTTAATTTATTTTCCCTACAGTATCTCCAACATTTTGAATCCTGGAACTGCACTGTTCTGTACTTGTTAGGGGGCAAAAAAAAATAAAACCTCCAAGGTACATAAAAATTAAAAAGAGGAATGACCTAATTAAATACCAAAAACTAGAAGCAAGCTCCTCAAAGTGTGCTTCTTATGAGTTGTTCCTACGAAATAGAAGATTTCCTTGACAGATCTACTATCTGTGTGTGTTCAGAATAATGTTGTCATTCAAGTCAACAGATGTTAAGTTTAACTACTACTTACTCCTGTTAGCTCTGTAGAAACAACACAACTAAGAAAGAGTGATCTGGGTTTTCTTCTGCATTGTTAGAAATGTCAACTAAATTCCTTTATTTCTGGTGAAGATGCACAAATCAGAATAAAACCAAATAAAGAAAAACAAAAACCTTAAACAAAAACAAAACAAAAAAATACAAATAAAACCAAAAAAAATAGAGAGTTTGATTTTTCACCTGTAAACTGAGGACATTAGATCTGTATCACTGAGAGACTATAGACATGGAATGTTTTACCATCACTTCTCAGAGTATAAAAACTGCATTTACATTTTAGTAACAGACATGCAAACACCACACCATTTAATATGACAGAGTTTTAAAAATGCTCTCACATTATTGTTTCTCCTAGGGACAGAGATCTACCTAACAGTGGTGTGGGGCCATGGTTGGAGAATTATTACTTCTCATTTAATTTGTGGTGACTTAAATCCAGAGAGTTGCTCTTCTACATTCAAACCTGAACATGCTTTACTTTTCTGCGGTGCCAATAACAGGGGAAGAGAAAAAGTGGAGCTTGGAGGGCTGCTTGGAGCAATGATGACGGGAGAAAACTGAAAGCAACCAGTGCTGCAGTAATGTATGGATCAGAGAAAGAGAAAGGTGCCTGGCACTATACTAATGTGATATAGCAAGATGGAAGAGGGTATTAGAGTGACTGGTGAAAAAGAGAGCTCACTGCTGTAGGAAAATTGGGTAAGAAATAGTGCAGAGAAATAGGAAGCCTAAAACTGTCAAGATGGGGAGAGAGACAGTAGAAAACAGTGAGTACTCAGCGTGGCATCTTCTTCCAGTTTTTCCTCCCCCGTTATATAGTTGTGTTATATCACTGCTTATACCGCAGTTATAGTGTTGAGGATAAGGAAAGACAGGTTGGCAGACATTACTGTCAAAAGACCCCCTAAAAAAATTACCTAATTCAATGGCAATTAGGGCCTTGCTTAGTCTTAGGGTGACCATATGTCCCATTTTTAAGCCCTGTCTTGGCTGTTCTGACTTTTTTTTTTTTTTTGGCAAAAATGGGCATTTGTCTCATTTGCTCCTGCCTTCAGTTGGCAAAAGCAAATGTGACATATGCTCACTTTTGTCAAAAAGTGGGGTGTGATCCCTAGTGGGGCACAGAGGAATGTGGAGGAGGAGGAGAGGTGGCAATGCTAGCCCTGAGAGGTAGGGTGGGAAACAGGGCTCTGGTGAACAGCAGTGCCAGCCACATGGAGGGGACTCAGGGTTCAGGCGAGAAGTGATGCCAGCTATGGGGGCAGGGGGGTGGGAGGCAGGCAGGGCTTGGGCAAGCAGTGATGGTAGCTCTCTGCATCGGGGGTGGGGGAAGGGAAGGAGTAGGGCATGGGCCAGCCCCATGTGTGAGGGAGGGGGGCAGGGGTTGGGCAAGTAGCTTGGGCCAGCCTAATATGGTGTCTCATTTTCTCTTTGGGAAATATGGTCACCCTACTTAGTCTATTTACTTGACTAATAACTGGTTAATTATTGCTTAGCTATTTAGACACTCATAAAAGCTAGCCACCTCAGAACAACCATTAAAACGATCAAGTTAAACAAGACAACTGGAGACAAGCTTGGTCCAAGAATTCCAATGCCAAAATCTTGGACTGTATGAAAATTCAGTAACATTCCATGACCTGTTGTTGTATTGTGAAGTGATATTTCATGTAAGATACTTTTTAAAAACCCAATTATGTGCTTTTGGAGAGGGGCAACTGCTGAATGAGCGGGTCCATTGCCCTCAGCACAGAAATGCTACTGTATAACGAGCTGTAGACTGGTACAAAAGAGAAACTCTCACCAGTTCTAAAAGAGGTTAAGTATTTCTAAAACAGGTTGATATTTGCTACAACTAATGAGAATTGCCTCACTCCGAGTTTCAGAATTTCCAGGTTGGTTAGAATTCAGGCACAATCTCCTGCTGATGTCTATCATCATTCCCTTAAAATAAAAATAATAATAATAAACAAACAAACCACCAAACTGAAGTGAATGCCTAAAGTGCAGGAGTGTGAGAATTTTGTTTTATCTGATGCCAAAATTAATAAGCAATTTTGGCTTAAAAATAGAGAAAGTTGTGAAGTCAGCGGCCATTCTGCTCTATTGCAACTGGGTTAGAGCTACTCTCAACTAGTCTGCATAACAGGCACACTAATTAGCATAGTCTGAATGAACTGAGCCAATTGGGTCTCAGCAGAGTTTTGTTCACACCAAATATCTAGCACACACCTGGCATCATTTATCAGAGCTGGCAGGTTTAATTTAAAAGAAATCCATAACAGTACACATTACCCTGCCACTAAGGCCCTGTACCAAAATACCTGCATTTCCTGCTGATTTCAAATGAGATTTGCAGATGCTGAGCACCAAATCAGAATCAAGCCCCAATGGCTGTATTATCCTGTCAGACCAAAATAGGTCTCCCAAAAGTCAACAAATAACCGTGCACCAGCAGGGCTATAGAAAAGATTCCAAATCCTCCTCTCCTTCCCAGGTGGGTCTGATATTGTGGATTTGGCTTGGATAAGATTTTCAGAGTCATCAATTTGGAAGCCAGCAGGGACCATTTTGATCATCTAGTGTGACTTTCTGCTGAACACAGGGCAAATAACTCACACAAATCTCAAATCTAATCCAACAACCAGTATTGAACTAGAGCATATCATTTAGAGATATCTATTATTGATTTAAGGACTCCAAGCGATGGAGAATTTATCATGATCCCTGTAATCAGTTCCAATAGCTAATTACCCTCGCAGTTAAGAATTTTAATCCTAATTCAGGTTTACCCTTCTCCTGCACACGTTTATATTCATTCAATAGTTATCTGCGTTCCTCATATGAGAATTGATGTTTCAACAGGTGAACTCAGACATAGTTCTTTAGTTTTACTTGTCAATATAAATATCCTCTTATCAATCTAAACAGGCTTTGCGCCTCATTGATGCATATGATTACACAACAGAGTTAAAACCAAATGATTCATCATGATATGCAGTGGACAATCTCATTAAATAGGCCCACACTAACCACATCTCCAATCAGGCTAAGAAACCCAAATCCCTGGCACAAGAGTTGATACCAGAAAACACAAAAGTCTCTATTAAAATAAAGTGTCAGTGACAATAACTCCCCAGGAAATATCCTGTGCCTTAAACAAAGCAACTGCAATCACATGTCATAAGCATTGCCCAAGGAACAACCTTCAGAGCACGTCTACACAGGGCGGGTGCAAGGATGTTTCGTGCCCTAGGAAAACTTCCACTTTGCACCTCCCGAGCCCTGTGGCAACTTTCCCCCCTCAGCCCTAAGGCGCCCCCCATGCAGCAGTTCCTCACCCCCCCTCCGCCCTGAGGTGTCTCCCCCCCCCCAACAGCAGCTCCCCATCCCAGCTCACCCCTACTCTGCCTCCTCCCCGAGCATGCCATCGCCACTCCACTTCTCCCACCTCCCAGGCTTGCAGCACTAATCAGCTGTTTGGTGCTGCAAGCCTGGGAGGGAGAGCAGCAGAGCGGGGCGGCATGCTCAGGGGAGGAGGCGGAGCAGAGGGGAGCTGGAATGGGGAACGGTTCCCCTGCACCCCCCCTTACTTGCTGGAGGTGGCTCTCCTTGCGGCCCCCCGCCCCGGGTCCCTCCGCCTAAAAGCTGACGACGACCGGGGCGGCCTAATGTTGCTCGTGGCATTTATCATGACACAGTGCTCCCTCATACATGGTGTTTGATAATGTGCGAACCACTTTTGGCCCCAGTAATAATGCAGTTCTTTTCATTTGTTTCTGGTTGTCCTGTTGCAGAGGGAAGTCAGAACATTTCTGGTGTTCGTGTGTGGATCATGAATCCTCTTCCCACTACTAGCCTAAATTCATCGAGTCTTGAGGGACATATTCATTAGGGAGTGCTACAATCACCCTTATGATCCTGATGGCTAGGTGCCTTCTCTGTGACTTTGAAAGTGGCAAATCAGTATCTGTGCAAAACACTGCCACCTCTTTGCAGTTACCATGCAAAGATCTCAGATCACTTTACAATGGTAGGTAAAGGCCCTGAGAGATTAAGTAATATTATATTTCAGTAGTGCCTAGAATCCCTTACCACGATCAGGGCCACATTGTACACGTTGCCTAGCACAAGGTCACATAGTGAGTCAATGGCAGAGATCACAGGTTGGATTCCACTGTCCCAAGAACACTTGGAATGAACACCAGGCTACATGCCATGAGCAACTTGTAAGATAACATGTAAAATACAAGAAACAGAACAACCATCTCAAGCAACCAACGTTGCCCTAAATTATATCTAGATAGTGGGATCTCCTCCCTTATTGATGTACTGAATAAACTTGCACCTGTAACAATTCTGCATCAAATATGCATATACCTACCACAGACGTGTATTGAAATGTCTGCACCAGATATTGGTGGCTCTGAGTGCATCGGAATGTTCCATGAATAAATCCATGGTATGCCAATAAGTACCAGAATAAACACATGGTACTCCCACATCTTGAACACTGCATGCAGATGTGGTCACCCCATCTCAGAGAAGATATATTGGAATTGGCAAAGGTTCAGAAAAAGGCAACAAAAATGATTAAGGGTATGGAATGGCTTCCGTATGAGGAGAGATTAAGACTGGGACTTTTCAGCTTGGAAAACAGGCAACTAAGGGGGGATGTGATAGAGGTCTATAAAATCATGATTGGTGTGGAGAAAGTAAATAACTCCTTCTCATAACCAAAATTAGGGGTTACCAAAGGAAATTAATAGGCAGCAGGTTTAAAACAAACAAAAGGAAGTATTTTTTCACATAATGCACAGTCAACCTGTGGAATAACTTGCCAAAGGATGTTTTGAAGGCCAAGACTATGAAGGGTTAAAAAAACACCTAGATAAATTCATGGAAGATAGGTCCCTCAATGGCTATTAGCCAGGATGGGCAGGCAGGGATGGATTGCCAGAGGCTGGGAATGGGCGACAGGGGATGGATCACTTGATTTCCTGTTCTGTTCATTCCCTCTGGGGCACCTGGCATTGGCCACTGTCGGAAGACAGGAAAGCAAGCTAGACCCCAGTATGGCCATTCTTATATTCTTATGATGTAACATTGCACTAGATACCTGCATATATGTACTTGTGGAGAATAATTCTATACTTGAGTACTTGTGCATATCCTATACTGCATGAAATAACTGTTTGTATCTGTGTACCTACATGTGGTTTTACGTGGATCTTCACCTATCATTAATCCTATTAATCTGTGTCTAAGAAAGAAAGAAAGAATCATAAATTTAGGGACCATATTTTGAAAATGAAAACTTGGACACTTTTGTGACAGTTTTAGGATTGTGATGTAGTCATACAAAAATACACTTTAAAAACAAAAACTGTGCCAACATCACTACTGCGAGGCTCTGATTTAGAAGCAATGTATGCATATTTCTTGAATGAAGGATTTTTTCCAATTACTTTTTTCTCCAAGGAAAACTCTATGCTTGGCTTTTTTCCTTTTGTCTGTAACTGGATTTAGGTTTGTGGGACAGTTTCTGAAAACCCACAGCATGTGCATTTACTCAATACCAATTCTGGAATGGATTACATATTCAATAAATCCACTATTCACAGTCACTAAGGGCCTGATCCTCGGAATCCATTTCCCCTCAACTAAACACATACTCACTCCCCTCTGGTCTCTGTGTAAGCAGTGAGTGTCTAGCTCTTCTCAGGGTCAAGTGCCAAGTTAGGAATGACAAATACAGTGGCAAACCCGGCTCCTTAGATAATATTTCTGTTCTGCAGTTCTGAATTGTTCTGCCAATAAACTGTCATGCTATTTAAACAAACAGCCTCGTTGTCATGGAAGAATCAAGAGCACAGATGGAGTCAAACAGCTATTCTTTGCATTCCTTTCTATTAGAAACAATCACTTAAAATTACAGGTGCCTGAGAATGATCAACATTGTTTATATTTCATTGGTTATATGTTTCCTTTACATCAATAGCATGTCCCTCTTCAGCCTTCCAAGTGCAGTGTCTTGTCAAGGGTGATAATTTCTGCAAACCAACCATTACTTTGGGATTCTACTAACACTCTCTTGAGCACTTTTTAAATCAGGAAACTCATTATAATTTGTATTTGCTAATGAGTTTGAACAAATCAATTGCCAGAGTCATTATTATATGTGTGCGCTCTTTAATCATGAACAACTGCTTTTTATATCATTAATAATCCCCTCGCCGATGTAGCTATTGTCACTGTTCTGGACAACTGTATCTGTAATCCCCTTCCATTCCACAAAGGCACCCATTCTCAGGCTTCCATCTTCCCATCTGTCTATCTTGGGCAGAGAGACGTCTCTCTCTCTTCCTCCTGACTAAGGTTTTTCCAGGCTGCACAGTTCCTCGCCTATACTGTGAATTCCCTAGCAAGTCAGATTCCCTAAGCTATAAAGACTGTAATTGCCCACCAATATAAGTTACCACAGCTCTATCTAAGCAAGCACAGTAATTCTTAAGGTAAAAGCATTACAGAGAAAACATTAAAAAGAACAAAAGAAACAATATGCATGATAATAAGCTTACCAGAGATTACTGGTCTCGGGCCAATGAACAGTCCTTCAAACCACAGAAAGAGGTGTTTCCTGTGGTTATAAGTTCATGTAGCTTTTCCTCCCCTCCACTCATGAATAGGTCAAGTCCCTCCAATTTTTCCAAGGAAGGACTGGGGCCTCCCTTGGATAGAAGTTCCTGTCCATTTGCTGTATCAGAAAGTAGGTCCTGACTCAGTTTAAATTCAGGCTATTTAGCCAAAAGTCCTTTCTTTGTCTGTTGGTATCTAGAGAATCCAGTATGAAGCAGTATAGACAAGCCTCTCCAAGTGCTGGTACCTGTCTGGAGGTGACCGCCCTGCATTTTTAAGCAGAGGTTTTTTTTGGCTGGTCTGGCTGAGTGAAGGAAACAGTGCTTTATGGCTGGAGGGGAAGAAAACTGCTGCAAAAGGGACAGAGCGGTCGCTGACTCATCCCCTGGGAATGCAGGGTTTGAAAAGGAGCAGCACAGGGCCAGGAACTTTCCTTTTTACACAGACCAAGGCTGAGGCAGGGGAGTTCCAGTGTTCAGCTCTACTCGGCTCCACAGTGGAAGCGAAGCAGGGTGGTGATCAGGGAGAGAGCGGGGGAAAAAGCCCTTCCCTCTACTTCAGTCCCAGGATAAAGGCAGGAACTAGCAGCAAATCTAAGAGTATGTCTTCACTCGCAATGTGAAGTGCAGCAGTGCTTTAACATGGCTTTGTAGTCGCAGCACTAGTGCTGAGAGAGAGCTCTCCCAGCGCTGCTAAACAACTACCCCCATGAGGGGAGTAGTTACTAGCGCTGGGAGCACAGCTCCTAGCTCTGGTGCACTGTCTACACCGGGTTTTATAGCACTGAAAAATGCAGCATTCCAGGGGTGAAAAAGAAAATTGCAGTACTGTAAAGTGGCAGTGTAGACAAAGCCTCAGTAGGAGTACTCCAGGGTACAGCTTAACTCGGCTCCACTTCATCTGGAAGCAGAGCCAGGAGAGGGAGGAGGAAGAAAGCCCTCCTCTCACTTCAGTCCTGGAATAGAGAAGCAGACTCTTGTCTCAGCACGGCTCCAGGCAGACACAGAACAATGAGAGCAGGAAGGAACAGGGGGAGGATTAATTCTCCCTTTCCCTGGTTCAGGTGGAGCGAGGCAAGGGTGAATCTGTGATCCTCCTGCAGCGTGGTGAACGTGGGGTCTGCTCAGTTCAGGCTTTGAAGGCCTACAGGGTTATATGGTCAAAGGAGAAAGGCCCCCTTTTTATGCATGGTAACGGGAATGCCCTCACAGCATACCAATTTGTTACCATGTTGAGACACGGGGACTGATGAGGTTGGGGCTGCCAGCCCATTAATTTGTTTCCCACTCATTCAGAGTAGGGGTGGCAACGGCAGCAGAACAACTAGGTCTGGGAGCAGAGGCAATAGGGCATTGGCATTTGGATATGTACCAAACATATGTAAAACCTCACTCAGTAAATCAGCATTAATTTGTCATAATCTTATTATAGACATCAGACGACCAGCCATTCCAATGATGGTGTGGATCTGCAGGCACAGTATTGTCTTTTGGGCCCATAAGCATGTGTCCAAGTTGCCTGAGGGTTTGCAGCTGGGCTTTGGTGATGAGGTGATACTCAGTTGGCATGCAAGGAAGGGAATGTTACGGGATCAACTAACACCAATGCTATATGGTGTGTGGGCCCGTCAGCGGCCCCCAGATTTAATTGAGGTACATCTTGGGGAAAACTATTTGAGAATGCTTAAAGGGGTGGAACTAATGCTCAGATCAAGGAGGAATTTGGGGCTGATCCTTTAACTTTTTCCATGAGTTAACATGATTTGGTTAGACATGCTTCAGTGCAGGGTCTGGCAGGGGGCCATGAGCCTTCCTCCCTTCCCCCCTCCCCGAGGTGGACAAGGCAAGGAAGTATGTGAACAGGGAGGTGGCCAAATTCCTTGGGACCACAGGAGGGACAGTGCTTTCACATCCTGGTATAGTATATGGGGCAGCAGAGTTGTTTTGGGAGTATTGGGTTCAGCACCTGTCCGACTTATGTGCTGTCATGTTTTTAACCGATATAACAGATGCCATTAGGAGATGTCTGGAACCCGACTGGGTGTGGGGAGGAGGCAGCCAAGCTAATTGCTGGTGCCTTCTTGTGGCGATGACCAGTGCTGGTAATCCATAGGCAAGGTATACAGTGACCGGATAAATGGCTTGGAAAAGGACTTAAAAAGAGCTGTTCATTAAAGGAATGAATGGGGAGCAGTTGGGGACGCCTATGATTGGTATGGCAGAGAGCCAACTCCCCATTCTTATAACCCACCTTAACCCTCCTTTGAAGCGGGAGTGGAGGGTAAGGTCCCGGCAATGGATTTGCTGGAGGGATTGGAAGGGAAATAGAAGAGGAGCTGGTAAAAGCCCTCTGGGTAATTATGGAGTCAACATGGGGTTACCTGCACTATACACTGTTATCTGCCAGCCTGATTAAACCCATGTCCAATATCTCCTGTCCTTCTTTCAGCATAGCCAGACAATGTTACAACCTAAGTGAATTTGCCTGATCACTCCTCACAGTTCTTAGTTCCTAGGAGGCTGTGATTGCCTTCCTCTTTGGAATTACATACAAACCCTGGCCCAGAATAATACAAAAGCTTAATTCAATAAGGTTTGACTTAATTCAATAAGGTTTGTTCATGACATAGCAGAAAATTGCCATATCTGTCACAGCTATTGTCCGTGGTAATGATGAACCTTATGTACAATATTAACATGCCAGACTGACTTAAACATAGCTTTTGTGGGTTTGCATTTAATTTTTGATGCAAAGTGCAGGTTTTGGAGTCTAAACTGAAGTAGAAGTTTTAAATGTTTCTATAGTTATTTCTTTGCAATTCTTGTCTCACCAAAACCAATAATCATTATTAGCGATCACAGAATTTTTCATCTGAGAGTCCAATGTGCTTCAGAAAGGTGGGTAAACTTTATCCTCATTTTACAGGAGGGGAAACAGTCACAGAAGGATTAAGTGTTTTGCAGCTGCAAAAGTGAATGTGACGCTGGCTTCACAGTCTGATGCCTAACTCACTGCACGGTCTGAATTACTATCAATAAATACAGCAGAAAGTGCAATTCAGCAGCATAATTTTCATTAATGCTACATTCCACAGATAAGTAGGCATCAGTAAGAAAATAAGTTGGCTTGTAATTTTTATAGATCATATTTTTAAATCTATTACCCACAAGCATCTCTTTGTTCTTTTGGATCCAATCAGAGCTTTCTGGTTCAAACTCAGAGTAACTATTGAAAAGATGTATGACAAATGTTTCTGTGATCACTTTACTAAGGAAATGATAAGATATCCTCTTGCTAAGGTAAGGGTGGAGTCAAGCCACAAAGTTCTGATCTGGATCTATGTTTTTAATAGCCTAAGCTTTGCAGCATCTTGCCTCAGCCCATTGTAAAGATAAGCACATTGGCTCAGCCCATTATAAAGAAAGAAGCCATTTGCAAGATTAGGCCCAGACTCTGCAAGTATGTGTGTAAGTGCTTGGAAGACTACAGTCTTCATATCCAGATCTTATTTCAGATTTCAAACTTCCACAAAAAGTTCAGCGGTGTGTGGATCTCGGTTTTAGTTTGGGTAGGCATCTATTCTAAGTGTCCTTTGTCCATTGATAGACCACAACTCTGTAAATTCTTCCTTAGCCAACTAATACGTAAACACTGGCATTTTCCTTCCAAATGTAAAGATAATTTTTGTTGATCCAACCAAATTATTAAAGTGATTTATTTCCTGATCTAACTCATGTCAGTTACTACAGCAATGAAAAAACTGAAGATTTTGAGTTTGTTGCTGCACTGGTGTGATAGAGGGTTGTTTAAGATCAGCACTGAGCCACTGGTGGGGCTGCCAAGCTAATGTTACTCATCCTGAGGTCACCTGAGGGAAGCAAATGTTGCCATATATTATTAACCAGCAAGAACATCAAGCACTGTAAATATGATGAGGTATCACGCTGATGGCTGAGAAATACATTTTTCCTAGAACCTTGGAACATATTTCTGGCTTCAGTGCCTGGTCCTCATGGAGACCCACATTCTTAGCTTCTTCCAAGGTGTTGGCTACACTAGAAAGGGTTTTCCAGTATAGTTACTCCAGCAAGCCCACCTTGTGGTGATGCAGCAGGTTCTCAATAAATAAATAAATCGTTTAAAGAATCAGACCTCTACCTGACATTAATGTACAGGCATAGACCTAGTCAAAGTGTAGTTCTTAAGCTCTGCTAAGCAGCCACTAGTTTTAAATTTTAAAACTGTAGCTTCAGTGGGATTTACCCATACCCAGATTCAGGAGAATCAGCCTCAAAGTAAGAAGGGTTGTAAATTACAAAAGATTTTGACCCTAACAAAACTTTGGTTCTCTGAACTCCTTTCAGAGGCTCTCAGCATCAATCTCTTTACCTTTACTGGACATAGGGACTTCGAGTTTTCCAAGAAAGAGACTGGCAGCCCCACTATCAGCTCCCCCTATCAGTTTCCCACTCCCCTAAGTTCCCTGTGCAGCAGCTGCCCAGCAGGCTATCAATTGCAGCTGTCCCTCCTCCCATTGCCATGTGCTGCTCCAGTCCTCTGCCGCCTTGGAGCTGGCTCCCTGAGACTCCTGCTTGCTGTGGGGGGCGGGGGGGAGGATAAGGGGGCTAATGTCAGAGTGTCCCCCTCCCCCTCTGCTCCTGCACCGCATTTACCCCATCTTCCACAGAGCACGGGGGCCACACAACACAGCTCAGGATGGAGGGATCTTTCTGCCAGCAGCTGTGGTCTCAGCAATCTGATCTAATTAACAAGGCAATATATTTAAAGGGGAAATGCGCATCTCTGTCTCACACACACGGTGTGTGTCTCTGCGATGCTGTCTCCCCTCCCTTCATTCCTGCTGCCTTGCAGAGTGCAAAGGTTAACCCTTCAGGGCTCAGCCAATTGCTAGTTCATCATTTAGCAGTAAGGGAAATATCCCACACTGTGATTCCTCCACGTCAACCAAGCTTCACAATCATCATCACTGTGTACCACTATTAAATTGTTTCTTTAAAACTTAGTGTGTGTGTGTGTGTGTGTGTGTGTGTGTGTGTGTGTGTGTGTGTGTGTGTGTGTGTGTGTGTGTGTGTGTAGATAGATAGATTCCTTTGTATGGTGAAAAAATTTTTTCCTGGAACCTAACCCCCTCGTTTACATTAATTCTTATGAGGAAACTGGATTCGCTTAACATCCTTTCGCTTAAAGTCGCATTTTTCAAGAACATAACTACAACATTAAGTGAAGAGTTACTATACCTTTTAACGCACCGCCCTGTCTTTATTTACTGTTGAATGCCTATATTTAGACCAAGACAAACCAAAAAAGGCAACATGAAGTGGAAGTTTGAACAGATTGAAGTATCCACATCATTATTTGAAACAGTAGTAGATACAATGCTCTTAGATTCTTGCATAGGTCAAAAAGTAATCTTCTTAGCATCCTGCAGCAGACAGTGTGCCCCAGTTGTAAGCATCCAGTTGATAAAGCTATGCTCTCCTATACAACAAGAGGATTAACCCAGTGCTGAAAAAATATTAATTTTGGAGAAATCATGAGCAATTGAATCCCCAGTGGGGATTCTCTAAGGAGGTGATAAAATAACATGCATGGAAGGAGAATGACTCCATCACCCTAAGGCCAGCTATTCTTTTGGGAATAGACAGTTTCTCCAGAATCATCACCAGCCACCATCTTCAAAAAGTCCTGGTTTGAAAAGTGGTAATGAAAAAAATGCCACTTCTTACTCAGACTTGTTCCATCTGCATATTACTCTGACTACTCCTGCAGAGTCAGCGCAGCTAAGTGGGCTGGATTTCATTATTTCCAGTTCATCAACAACATTGTTTACTATGATCCAACCAGTCATACTTATACACTGATGGCAGCAGGCTTGCACAGTTGCAATACAGGGCCTAATCTAAAAACAATGAGCTTGCACAGATGTTATCAAGGACATAATTAGGCCTGCAGAATCTAGTGATGATACAGAGGGTCCTCACCTGTAGGTGTAGTGAGGGGGAGGGGAACAGAGGAACTGCCAGAGCATTATGGACATGGCATTCAGAGAAACCAAGACATCAAGGGCCTGGGGGATTGACCCTCAGCTTTTTTCCAACATGGTAGTTTTATCCCAGAAAAGGGTCATCTGGCAACAAGAATAGAAGAATACAGGAATTTCCATTCACCTATAATGCAACTCTACACTACTCTTAAGGGATCACCTAAACTGAATGAGGTGTCAGTCCTTTGTATCTCTTCAAAGACTGCCAATTCTTGTGGGGATTTTATTGTATTTTTTTCAGAGTGGTAGCCGTGTTAGTCTGTATCAGCAAAAACAATGAGGCGTCCTTGTGGCACCTTAGAGACTAAAATTTATAATACCCACCTGGTGAAGCGATGAAACAGATTGACAGAGCCAGAAGAGTACCCAGAAGTCACCTACTACAGGACAGGCCCAATAAAGAAACTAACAGAATGCCGCTAGTTGTCACCTTCAGCTCTCAAATAAAACCTCTCCAGCGCATCATCAAGGATCTACAACCTATCCTTAAAGATGATCCCTCTCTCTCACAGATCTTGGGAGACAGGCCAGTCCTCACTTACAGACAGTCCCCCAACCTTCAACAAATACTCACCAGCAACTACACACCACACAACAAAAACACTAACCAAGGAACCTATCCCTGCAACAAACCCCGTTGCCAACTCTGTCCGCATATCTGTTCAAGGGACACGACCATAGGTCCTAACCACATCAGCAACACCATCAGGGGCTCGTTCACCTGCACATCTACCAACGTGATATATGCCATCCTGTGCCAGCAATGCCCCTCTGCCATGTACCTTGGCCAAACCGGACAGTCTCTAGGCAAAAGAATAAATGGACACAAATCAGACATCAAGAATAATAACATTAATAAACCAGTCAAAGAATATTTCAATCTCCCTGGTCACTCAACAGCAGACTTACAAATGGTAATTCTTCAACAAAAAAAACTTCAAAAACAGACTCCAATGAGAAACTGCAGAACTAATGGAATTAATTTGCAAACTGGACACCATCACGTTAGGCTCGAATAAAGACTGGGAGTGGATGGGTCACTACAAAAACTAATTTCCCCATACTAATTTCCACCTACTGTTACTCATATCTTCTTGTCAACTGTTTGAAATGGGCCATCCTGATCACATTGGCCTCATTACCACTACGAAAGTGATTTTTCCTCCCTTGGTATTCTACTGTTGAGAATAGCCAACTTCCACTTTAATTGAATTGTCTTGTTAGCACTGACTTCCCACTTGGTAAGGCAACTCCCACCAGGGCCGGCTCCAGGTCACAGCGCACCAAATGCGTGCTTGGGGCGGCATGCCGCGGGGGCGCTCTGCTGGTTGCTGGGAGGGCGGCAGGTGGTTCCGGTGGAGCTGCCGCAGGCGTGGCTGCGGACGGTCTCCTGCTCCTGCGGCTCCGGTGGACGTCCCGCAGACACACCTGCGGCAGGTCCACCAGAGCCGCGGGACCAGCTGACCGTCCGCAGAAACGCCTGCGGGAGGTCCACCGGAGCCACGGGACTGGCGAGCGGCAGAGAGCCCTCTGCGGCGTGCCATGGTTGGGGCAGTGAAATTGCTACAGCCGGCCCTGATTCCCACCTTTTCATGTACTGTGTATATGTACCTGCCTACTGTATTTTTCCACTCCACGCATCTGATGAAGTAGGCTTTAGCCCACAAAAACATATGCCCAAATAAATTTGTTAGTCTCTAAGGTGCCATAAGTACTCCTTGTTGTGGGTTTTTTTGTTTGTTTTTAACGGGGAAGCATCTCCCCTAGTAATGTGAGCCCATCAACTCTTGTCACACATGCCACTGAATAGTCATCAGGTGGTAACTACTTTTGATCATAACTCAGATGGGTGAGAGCGGAACTAATGACAGATTAAACACTCTTTCTTGTTACTAGTCCCCTGAGTCAGCCAGTTCCCAGTGTTCAGTTCTTTACTCTCTGTGGCTTGCCCCTAGACAGCTGTACGAAAGCCCCAGGTAGCCCCTGTGATTTATGCTTTAATTCACTCACCCAGCATTTGTGGAAGAGGGGAGGCAGTATTTTCTTCTCAGCCTTTCAGTGCATCCAGTCAGTCTACTGAAATTGCCACCTCTCTGAGACAGAGACTGTAGCATGTGCAATGCTGAGAACACTACCAGTGCTTTACATATAGCAGTGTGTAAAGGTGTGGGCAGTCCCCACATGCCCCCTTGTGGGGTAGTGCAGCACTTCAGATGTGGCCCACCTTAATCTCCCCACATGGAGAAGTTATTTAATTTAATATTTAACAGCCCAGGGGCAAGGAGAAGGTGGCACATATAAACAAAATGCCAGGTTCCTTTAAAAAAAAAAAAAAAAAAAAAAAAAAAAAGGCTTCAGCTCAGGAATCATTACAATGAACAGTTCATCAGGAGCCTGGATCAGGGCTCCCAAATTTACAGTCCACACCCAAGTTCCACTCTTCTCCCAGTGCTTTGATGTGCAACTGCCTGGCTTTAAGGCTATCAGGTAATAGGAAAATGAGCAAGTTCTGGGATCAGTAGGAACATTTCCTGACTCCAAGAAATGGAGATGGGAAAAAACGCTCTTTTAAGAGAAGAAATATTCAAAATCGAAATGAAAAGGCAGCGTCCAGTTATTATTCCAGATAACAAGTCATATCTGGAGATATTCTGGAGAAGTCAATTAAGAGAAGGTGTTGCCTAATAAGAGTGGTCTCTCATACAAGTTTTACTCTACAGTATATGTACATACAAGTTGTAAGTATACACCCTCCCCCCATATATAAAAAGTTTATATATATAAAGCTACATTCAAAGAACATTAGGGTTGCAAAGTCAAGCACTCAAAGTTAGGAAATTCCAGAGTTAAGGTTGCATGTGCAACTTTAATTCGGTCCCCCTTGTGCCTATGCATTATGATATAGTTGTTCATTACATGATCACATACTATTGTTCCAAAAATTGAAACAATTGCCAGTAGGTAGGAGGATAAAGTTTTGGGTAAATTCCTCAACAATGTAACCAAAACTGTGTATTAAACACAAATGAGACTACATGTACATTATATTTTCTGGATAAGGAAGAGCAGAGTGGTGTCCTCTCACTTTCCCTTAGACTCTAGAGGGACCATTTCTAATTACTACCTGTGCTCTTCATCTTCTTCTATCATCAACGCCTCAAGTTGTGACAACTCTCACTTCTGGATAGCATTAATTCGCAAGACAACCACTAAAGTTTCTACAAAAAAATACAATATACCTCCTATGTTGCGGTTAACTGCACCATCTGTCTGCCTCTCTCCCAGCCTCTGCTGACTTGACAGCGAAGCACATGACATGGATACCAAATGATAAACCCTGTCTGGTGATCAAAATGCACTACTGTTAGATTAGCATAAACAGGTTTCCACTTGATTATCACATACTCATGTCTTGTTTCACCTCCATTGTTTAGTCACTTATTGTGCCCAATGAAAGGAGAGGATGCAACCCAAAGCAAAATCTATTCATCACACATTTGGGTCCCACACACAGAGTACCACAGAACTTTCAGGCTAGACTTGTTCCAAACCCACGCTTTTGGTCAGTCCACACTGCTCTGGACTGTTTGGAAATAGTCAGCTGCAAACCTCATTGTATCTTCAAATGAATCTAGTTGTTCTTGATGTCTCAGGGCTTAGTTTGTACACAGTGGTTGGATATGATGGGAAAAACCCATTCCGTCTACTGTTTTTTCAAGGGGATGCATTGAGATGCCTTGGCCAACACTACCACTGAATTTAAAAACAGAATAAAGTGAAGGCTTCTTCTGCCTATGATTTCTTTTAAAAAAGAGGAACATTTAACATCTTTTAAAAAAAATATAAGAAGTGATTCACCAAAATGTGGAGCCCATTTTTAGGGAAGGAGCAGTTTGATTATAGAAAAGGAAAAGGGACAACAGGTGGCATGTTCGTCACTAGACAGTTGGTGGAAAAGAAGCTGAGAGAAATGTCAAGCACAGTTGGGCTTTCCTTGATTTGGAGAAAGCATTCCACAAATTACCTAGGCAACTGCTGGTGCCTCTGCTACAATTTTATGGATTACCAGAGGACCTTGTCCAGATGGTGTTGTATGACAGGTCCGTGACAAAAAATGTGGATGACCTTCAGTGTAACAGAGTTTTGAGGTAAAGGTTGGGCTCCACCACAGATCAGCACTTAGTTCATTACTATTCGTAACAGTGATGGACAGCAGAAGTAAGCAAATCCAAATGGGAGGTAGTACCAAGTTGATCTATGCAGATGATATTGAACTAATGGCTGACAGTGAGGAAGATTTAGTCCAGGTGATTGATGCCTGGAACAGGGAATTAAAACCATGGCCCCAAAATGAGGAAAGAAAAGACTGCACTCATATGTATGACTCATACAGAAACAAGCCAGATGATAACAACATTGAGGTCCAGTGCCTAAGTATTATGGGGGCTGGTTAGCAGCAAATGTAGATATTTACAGAGAACCACATACAAGGCTGCTGATCATGGGGAACTCTGGCACAAAGTGAGCGGAGTGATTTATGATACATGGATGCTCATACTACTTAAGGGACAGCTGTACAAAGCCATGGTCAGACCAGCACTTCTGTACTGATCAGAGATGTGAGCGACCAGAGAGAGATACTTGAGTAGACCTGAAGCCACTGAAACGAGATGTTTAAGGGCAGTGAGAGGTGTGACATTGCTGGGCCACATGTGGAAACACATCAGGAGTGAGAGCAAGGTCTGTGTTATCAGAAGAAGCTGCAAGAGATGAGACTGAGGTGGTACAGGCATATACCAAGGATGGATGAAAGGAAGAATATGAGACTAGAGTTTGTGGGTGGGGAACGAGAGGAAGCCAAGAAAACAGTGCTTAGACTGTGCGTGAGAGAATGGAGTGCATACGGAAGAAGCTTTGGATGGGCAGGCTGGAACAGAAAGATCTGGCAAACCAGCCCCAGGTAGCTGGGGAAAAGGGATTATCATCAAAAGTGACATTTTGCTTACTGTACATCCCAGATTAAGATTCACTTTCATCTTGAATTGGAAAGTTATTGCAACTGGACATACTCATTTGAGTTCCTATGGTTCATGTTGGGTCTCAAAGTTTCCTAGATCAGTCTTGATTAAATTATTATTAATCTGTATTGCAGTAGGACCTATGAGCCACAGTCCTGGAACGGCAGCACCTTTTTCTACTAGATACCGTACTAACACAGATTCAACTCAATGTACAGCATAGCATGTATGTTTTACTACTTACCTCCATTTTTATGATTTATCACATTCATCACCAATAGTATTTGAGCATTATATATTTTAGATCTCCATAAATGTATACAGCAGTTTTCCATAAAGGCTGCATGGCACCACCACAACACTATATCTGTCTTAAACAAATATGCCATCTTATGATGATATATGAAGCCTTCAACATGAATATTGCCAAAAGAAAACCAATTACTGCACTGCATCACCTGCAAAGTATGAATGCTTCTTTTTGCCCAAATCCAGATCTGAACAGCAAGACTATTCCATTTGCTTGTTGTGTGCCTTTGCTTAAAACAAAAATGATCTCAGTGCTCTTTATAATCGCTATGATTTATGTGTCATATTTCCTACATTTATTTCAAACAAGTTTTTATTCATTCACAGCCCTGGAGATGAACCCTGTGTTATGCAAATCACCCATCTCCTATCAATTTCTGATATTCCAATCAACGTTAGCTGAAAATACACCTAGAATTTTTGGTGTGATTAGCTTTGTTGATTGTGGAGATGATTAAGAGGCAGCTAGATTGGCAGCTTCATTCTCACAAGGCATATTAAATCTAAGGAGACTAATGCCAAGCCCCTTCTTTTTCCTTACCCCTTGCAAGACTTTCTTTCATCAAAATGTTAAGGTAAAAAGACACAGCAACCACTCAGATCTCTATGTTTTGCTGCATTATGTACCTACACAAATTGATGCTACAAATGAAAACAGGTTAATAAGATTATTTTGACTTTACTTTAAGTGCAGAGCAGGACCACAGCAGGCTGTATATCACAGCACACCAGCTACCAGTCACTATTTTAGATTTGTGCCATCTAAACATTCAGGCTCTGTGATTTTGAGCTTCACTGTCAAGAACAAAAGCTTATTTGGACCCTTAGAAATGGTTAAATTGAATTTTAGAATTGAAGACCAAGCACTCAAAGCTTCAAAAGAGGCTTCGGGGAATCATCCTCAGTCACCATCTTGGATAATTATGTACAAACCTACAACAGCATGCTGGGAGCTATTGAAAATATTAGCATGATTGAGTCTCTGCCACAAAGAGCTTGCAATTCAACTGCAATGTAGAGATTTCAGTTGAGACACAAACAATGCATTGGCAGAGAGTGCAACCAAGCCTGTCAAAAACTTCTCTTAGTTTAAAAACATTATAAAATAATTGTTAGCAGAAAGAACAACATTAGTCAAGGTATGCATTACTCTTTTCTGAGCCCAGTAACAGACTCTACAGAGGAACTTGTATGGAGATATGCCATATTATACTAGATGCCCTGAATTATCAGTTTAAGCGTGGTAGATGTGTAGGATTTCCAGACAGAGTTTATGGCTGCTATCTTGGGTTTACTTCACAGAAGTAGCAGCCATATTTCAGCTATAGCTTAATTTTCAATTAATTGTCCAAACCCCGATATGCAGCTTGATTGAGAACTAACAGTTTTCAGACCCTGAACACAAAAGAGGACTATTTTCGTCCTAGCAACTCCGCCTCTCCACTTCAAACAGCCAGATTTCCCATTCTAGAGGTAGCTCAGGAGAGCAGTGCTGAAGCAAGCGGTATCTTCTTGGCACATCAGAGGGATGTGTGTACATTTCCATGTGTACATGTGTGATTACAGGAGCAAGGAAACAGGCAAATGTGTGTGTTACATGTAGGTGTTTAGGTGAATTAGCAAGTGTTCAGAATAAAAAGGAGAGAGAGAAATTAGCAGAAGGCTGAGGAGAGAAATAAAGGTGCAAAGGGAAATTTGTTATAGGACATAATATTAAAAGGGCGGATGAAGAGAAGTGATAGAAAACTAAGGACAAAACCTAGAAATAGGGGAGCAGGCAGAGAGGAAAATGGGAAAGAGGGAGAAAGTTGTGAGATGATGACTAGAGGAAGAGATGAAACATTTGGAAAACTAGAACTAGGAGTGAGAGATAAGGCAGGTATGTGGAAAGGAAAACAAGAACAGCAACTAAACAAGAGCAGGAAGTAGGTAGAATCAGTCAGAGAATAGGGAAGGAAAGCGATGAAGAGAAAAAAAGTTGAGAATAAATAATCCTATAATTTTAATTTAAATCACTTACTTAGGCCTTTTCTACATGAGATAGTTATGGCTGTTCAATTTAAAACTATCAAGTTAAAGTGGTGCAAAATCCCTGTATGGATGCTTGCTCTTATTTCAGTTTAAGAATCACTTATTTCAGTTTAGCTTAATCCAATTCCCAATTCTTAAACTAAACAGAAATAAGTCTGTTTTAAATCAAAATAAGAGTCTACCCAGGGGGACTGAACCATTTTAATTGAATTCATTCATGATCACACCTTTGTCATGTAGCCAAGACCTTAGATTGAAAACTTTTTGGAACAGGGGACATCTTACCGTTATAGATTTGTTTCAAGTTTAGCATAACTGGGCTGTGACATCTAGACACTACCACAATACAAATAAACATCATCATCAAGGAGCTAGAAGAGGACAGAGAAAAGTAATGATGCACAACTTTAAGGGAAGCATTTTCTGAACTGTTTCTACATTTTAGCAGCAAATTACAGTTTAAGATTCTGGGGACAGCAAACAATAAATGCATTGGAAATCCAGAATGACACAAAGGATTCTATCCTTTTTGTACTGCTCATTTTCACATTTAGTGCATTATTAACCTTTATTCTTAACATTTGGTTGCTCCTGCTGCAGAATTTCCATTTTGCTGCAGAATTCCATAAAGTAGTTCCAGAGAACCCAGGGAGATCTTGCTTCAGAACTTTGGCCCAATTTGCTGCAGAGCACATGGACCAATCCATGTAATCACTGAAAGAGCAGTTCCATTTTTTTCTTTCAAACATGAGCAGAAAAAACCCCATTGATTTCAAAGACAATCTAGCACTTGAGAAGTGTGGACTTTGCCTGAAAGACAGATTTTACCCTGTTCTCATGTTTCTGAGAAAAACACTATCATTCCAGAGCTGCTACTAGAGGCAGAACATCTCATCAAAAAATTACCTGGTTCTCAAGTAATGTGGAAAATAATCTTGAATGATTGTCTTATCTGGTACAGAGAAATACATCTTAGAAGAGGTCTATAAAATACATATGGAAAAACTGCCATATATTTGAAGAAGAAGAAAGAAGACTGGAAATAATTAGTTAAAATAAAAACAGCCTCTTCTTGCAGAGAGTATAAAATATCTGTATTTTTTTATCCTCACACCCAGAAAGCTATGTACATTTAACAATATCAATATATAATACTATAAAAACTACCTTCAGCAACCTCACTAGGCAATTTTTTAACAGCACACTAACATTTTAAGATAGAGAAAGAAAAGTAACATCCAGTGGAAATAAGAGAGATAATTAGATAGAATAAACAGCAATTACCCAAGTTGGAAGCTGGCCAGGATCACTGCTCTTGCTAGAGGTGCCGTAGAATGTTTAATGACCACAAACACCACTTACTGCAGCGTCTTGGCCTTACACTCAAGTACTAGTCTGACCCCACTTAGCATGAGATGTGACAGGATCACAGTACAATACATAAGGTGCATTTTTTAGGTGTGTGATTTTCACCTCTCTGTTTCTCACAAGGCTATCAAAATGCACCACAATCATTTGGCAGATCAGCATAATGTGACCACTAATGGTTAGTGGGTAGCATGAGTAAAATGTTAAGAGTGCGCAATGTCCTGAGGCAAACTTCCTGTAATTCTTTCAGCCCGGATCCCAGTAGGAATTTGCCAAGTATGCTATTTTTAGAATGCTTTTATTCCTCTTCAGTGTTTGGATACAAATATGCATAATTTGCCCAATCATTTCTCTCACAGACTTTGTAACGTATTAAATTGTTAACTGTAGTTATTTGCATAATAAGTACAGTTTCATCTTGATGTAGAAGAACTTGTGTGTATCTTCTGATTAATGTTAATAAATGTTATGTGTAGATCATAGAACATCAGGGTTAGAAGAAACCTCAAGAGTCCAATCCCCTACTCAAGGGAGGACCAACCCCCAGACAAATTTTTGCCCTGAAATCTAAACGGCCCCTTCAAGGATTGAACTCACAACCCTTGGTATAACGGCTCAATGCTCAAGCCACTGAACTATACCATAGCCAGCATTGCTATTATATAGTTCTGTTTTCAGAAGTTTATAATCTGGTGTTAAATATTCTTGGACTGAATCTTGGCACACAAGGTTTTAGCCCAGGAATAGATTTTTTCACAAAACTAGAAAATAATGGGATTAAATACTTTGGAATCCATGGCCCAAATTCAGCTGTGGTTTAACTCCACTGACTTCAATAATGTTATACCACACATGAATTTGACCCTTAAGTATATAATACCACATTGAATGTAAATGCATGCATGTATATTCTGTACTTTCCCATTCTTTGTTTTCAAATTATTTGAAAAATCTGTTTGAAAATAGATCCTGAGAGATAATTTAACAAATCTGCACTTAAAAAAAAAAAGACCAAAAATTATGGAACAAAAACAATGGTTTTGTTCATAAACACACAATGATTTGATGTCAGTCCCCTCCCCCAACCACACACTATGTGATTGTTCTGTATGAGCACACGAATGTAAAGTTGGCTAATTGTCCTTTTGTGCAAAGTGCACATGATGATATAATCCCACATTTGATGTTTTATTATTGCAGCCATTTGTAATGATTATAAATTAAGATGTGCCCTTCATTTGAGATATTTAGTAGCACAGATGTTGTATTTGTAAAAATCTTACAGGAATGCCTATACAAAAATGACAAGCTACCATCACAACATTCCATATAAAAATCAAATGCAGATACAATTCTTGATTTGAAATTTTGTTAAACTGTAATGCTTTTAAAAACATTAAGTGAGTATAAGCAATCATTTGACATCATTCTAAATAAAAGAGAATGCTATTTAAAGTAATATTTCACTTTGTGTTGTCATAATCAGTAATATGTAATACAAGTAAATTAAAATGAAAAACTCACTCTTGCATTTTAATTGCATAACTGTAAAGCTTTCATTTAAGGACTTAATCCTGCAAAAAAGATTGCACTTGCTTAACTTTATATACGTGAGTAGTTTAATGGGCTTCAATGGGAATGCTCTTGTGAATAAAGTTAAACATGGGTGTAAGTGCTTGCACTTATGGGGCCTAACTGTGGTAGACCAACAGATCTAGCTTGTCTTTATAATAAGTCAGTTGCAAAAGCTCCCTCCATTATATTGTGACCATCATTCTGGACTGTATTCCAGAATTTGTTTTCCATTTGTACAGCCTCTTTAAACACTCACGCTTCAATACATACTGAAGTTTACAAGATTATTTAAAGGCTCCAAAAAAAGCTGTGAAATCTTCTTTGTAGTAACAATTTTTCATTTCTTCTTTTAGAGAAGTGTCACAGACCAGTTTGAGAGGTTTGCAAGCTTCTCAGTATGTTGCTTTGCAGAAACCTATGCAGCGTGAGAATGTGGGTAAGTGTTGCTGTGCAAACCTGATGCATGGATTTTAGAAAATCCAAAATGGTAATCAGGATTTTATGGCAAAATCCTAATTTTTGCATTCTGTGTGGGTCAAAATATAGTTTTACGATCATCTTTCCTTTAGAGAACTAAACAGCCATACGCTGTACTTTAAAATGTTGAATGCATGATAAATTGTCTTATTCAAGTATGATAATATAAAAATCATTTTAGGATAATTCTTCATTTCACATACAGTCAAATCTCTTATTCAGGGACATTCAGAGCAAGTATACTGTGGTATAAATGGACTTTTTTACTTTAACTCACACATTCAGAATGAAGGTTCCCATAGTAACATTAACTAAGCCACTTGCTGTCCAATTATAAATAGGACAACTAGAAAGAGAACCCATCATATTGCATGTCAATTTTACTGTGAAAACTGAATTTATTCCATTAAGTATATGAAATATTTAAATACCCTACCCATTCCCAAAGTTAAAACATATTTATTAAATAAATATTTGCCTACTAAAATACAATGGTGCTTAGTTTTAGCGGATTGTGCAAAAGAAGACTCTGGGCCCAATTCTCCTCAGCTTGCGCTCTGCAAAGTTATGCAACACCTGTGCAAAACAACTCTAGAACACCAGAAGCACTGTGAGTGAAGAACCTATGCAGTTATTACCCATTTTACAGTGTATCTGAAGTATAGGTTTGACACCAAGATCTACTTCAAAGGAATTCTACAGTCATTTGACAGAATGAATAGAAACAAAGAAAATGAAAAGGATTTTGCCAGTCGATTAAAAAAAAATGGAGTGGATTTTTGCACTTATGAAAGAGAGAAGCTAACAACATTCATTAGGACCAGCTATGAAGCGGGCAGATGCTGTGAAAGCTTTTATGATACAGCTCAGTCCTAGCCTCAACATCTTTGTTTTTTCCAGAATTCAACCAATGTTGGGCAGAAACTGATAAATGCAAATTGGTGTCAGCAATGTAGTGATAAATATCTACAAGGTACAAATAGTTAATATCTTTTAAAAAATGTAAATAATGATATTGACTACATATATGAACAAATAAGACAAATACATTTGCAGTTGCACTACTAGACTGAAACAAGGGACAGGAACCCTCATGCTTCTGATCATAAGTTGATTTTATGTGGGAGTCAGTAAAAAAATTTCATTTATGGTACTACAACACACACATGGCATTGTGGGATGGAAGATTCACCTTTCTTTGATGCTGCTGATATGGCAGTTCTTATGTTAAGATATTAGACGACATAGACAACCAAACTCAGTGCACCTATAGCCTGAAAACAGATTTACAAATTAGCTTGAAATGAAGATATGGTGCATTAAAAATATTGCCACCTACCTGTAATTGCCTTTCTGCAGAAAATCTAGTATTGCAATTGCTTAATTTACTGGACTATCTGGAAAAGTCTTTGAGTAAATTCCTTGCAACGCATAGCAGAAGCATACCCTTTTCCCAAGAAATCCAGTTTTCAGTGGATTCACAACATAGCCAATTCTTTCCCAGATCAGATGACAATGTGGATTTCTTAGAATATTCATGTTAAGTACATGATTGATGACCAAGAACCCCTTTGCACCAATAGTGCTTTAAACAGTATGAAATTCAATTTGAATCTTACCAGAAAAGACACTGGGAATCTTGGAAAGAAAACTTTTGACTGTACGAATAGGAATCCCATTTTTCTCATCCTGCATGCGTGCTATGATGTCTTCCATCTGAATATAAAGAAAAAATAAAAACAGCATTATTTCTTAGCAGAAAACTATTCTCTGAAAACCTTAATTCAGCCTCCCAGAAATGAGGGCCTGCTATCTTTGAGTTTTTTCCCTAATAATTTTGTTTTTTATTTGAAGAGGATAAAAAACCACAAATTCTTTATTTAAGAACAGCATTAATGCAATGAGAGTTTGTGCTCCAAGAATACTTGCAAGAGGAATGCTGAGGCATAGCAGGAAGATTTCATTCTGAAGAGATTACAAATCTTCATTAGAGACAGAGTCTCACATTCTATTAATGTTACCCAATATAAAAGAAAACAGTAGCTTTTAGAGTGTCTAAAGCAGCTATCTAAACTCCCCCCTCTCCCAAAAGATTCCAGAATGGCGTCTGTAATAGTCTCATTCATAGGTAGTTTAGATGCTGTATTTTCCTCTATTCAAAAGCCGCAAGCCTCGATTTAAATGGAAGTTATGAGTGCTCATTTCCTCGCACGAAAAGACCCATGCAGTCTTTTTGGTGATTGAGGACTGTATCAAAAAGGCTATTTGAAACTAAAATGAAGCTTTTAAGTCAATAGCAGCCTATATTCCCACATCTCTCTTGAGACGAAGAGAAAGAAAGGACAAATGTTCATGGTGGGATTTGCCTTCCACTGAGACAGTACAGCCAGAAATGCAGGTTGTTCTCCTGGTAGCTGGCTGGCCAAGAAAAGTCTTCAGCCCTTTTGTATTATTATTTTGGGTACTTTTATTGTATTAGCTAATTTATGCCTGACTAGATTTTACAAGCCAACTGGGCCTGCACTTGTTCTAATTCAAGCCAAAACCAAACTTCTGTTGGCTACAAATGAAAGCATGAGCAAGCCTTTTTATTAAGGAATCATGGCCAAAGTCCTGACAGGCTGATTAGTGGATATGTTATATATGGAATAAGATATCCCAAACTTTATCCTGATATATAGTAGACTTTAATAATAAAACACAAGTTAGATAAATTCTCTCTGTATATATTTTAAAATATACATAATGAAATAATGATTTTACCCCGTACATTCCTTCATTGTCATTAGTAATAGAGAACCAAGGATTTTCCATGGAGCTTGGATTCTATGTTAAAGTACATTTTACAATTTTTGATTACCGAGAATACTTGGAGACACATTTCTGCAAACGCACGTGGATTATATACAGACAACTCCATTAAGAGCACACGGGTCCAGCTGTATAGGTCAGTGTTTCTCAAACTGGGGTTTGTGTAGGGAAAGTCCCTGGCAGGCTGGGCCAGTTTGTTTACCTGCCCCGTCCACAGGTCCAGCCGATCGCAGCTCCCATTGGCCACGGTTTGCCGCTGCAAGCCAATGGGAGCTGCTGGAAGCGGCGGACAGTAAGTCCCTCGGCCTGTGCCGCTTCCAGCAGTTCCTATTGGCCTTCAGTGGTGAACTGTGGCCAGTGGGAGCCGCGATTGGCCAGACCTGAGGACATGGCAGGTAAACAAACCGGCCCAGCCCGTCAGGGGCTTTCCCTACACAAGCGGCGACCCCAGTTTGAGAAACACTGGTATAGGCAAACATATGTTCACACACAAGATATGCATTGTAAGTTAAGTGCATAGTAAGATGTGGAAGACTAAAAATAATGCTTACAACTACAGGTTACTCAAAATGTAGCTCCAAAGAAAGGAGATGTTCATTATATTTATGGAGAGTAAATGAAGTCAATGCCTGGTCTTTGGATACACATTCTGGAAACAAAAATTGGATATTAAGAACTGACTAAGGAAACTGAAATAGTGTGACAAGTCACCTGACTATTGGAATCTGGCCCTGCATTTACTATCTAAAGAATAAAGAAGACCCTGCCTCTATTGAAGTTAATGGGAAGGTTGCTGTTAACCTTAATGGCAATCCTGAATGGAAAAAAAAAAAGTCTATCAGCTTTAGCATAAGATTTTCATTTCAGATTAAAGATCTATTTTCGACCATGGGTGAAGTAACTAGGACAACTAGAGCAGAATTTGGCCCTAGGATGGTTCTACTGAATCTGCCTCAGAGGACTCTGCGATGTGTTGTTACACTTCAAGTTCAGAAATGAAGATCCCCTTTCTGAAGCTCTAAATATCAGCATTGTGGACTCACTGGCTTAATCAGTATGCATTGATTATAGTTTAAGTGAGTTTGGATGTTCTGAAACAGAACACCTGCCTCCTAATTAGTTACAACAGAGCTGGGATTTCTTGCATGTGCTTAGCTGGATTAGAAAGCCTAACTTGTCTCATCTCACAAAAACAGCACAAACAATGGATTTTTTAAGACAATCACTGTACAATATTATACATAAGATCTCAAGAGAATGAAAAGTAGAAGAAAATGCTTCAATTTATGTCTCCAAAACATCTACTTCAATACATCTCAGTACATAGCTAAATTCCCAGTGTGTACAATTCTTTTTTTTTTCTGTTTTGCCTGTTTTAAATTCAGCAAATGTATAATCTCTTCCATTGCAAAACATTATGTCCTCATTTAATTATATTTGGGAAACAGTCCTCAAGGCTTTTCTCCTCAGTTAGTCATCAGCATTGACTCAAACAATACAAAGGACAGAACAGCTTAATTAGGGAGATAAAAAGAAATTCTCTTCTAATTTTGACTGAGGAGTCTAATCTGGGAAACACAAGCTGCGGTTTGACATAGCAGCCTGTCTTCCTGATGTGTCACAGTTTGCTGCTCAGTCACCTGACTTGATGGTCAAAAGTGAAGTATAAGCTGCTTTGCCTTGCCTGTGTACTAGCTTCTTGCTATTCCTTTATTATCTGCTTATCTGTTTAAACCAGACTCGCTTTGACAATGCACTGGGATTTATTAATCGTAACCTTTATTTAAAAAAAAAAAAACTAAAAAAACAAACAACAAAAGCTGGGGTGATGGGTCCTTAGATTGGTCCTGGAACCTTTCCAGAGGTATGGTGCTCAATGCAGTAAATATTTATCATGGTAAGATGGAATGGCAGACAAGATAACATTGAAATCTCTAGTCACATTACATGTAAGGGAGGAAATATCCAGCAATTTGGAAAAGGGCAATTCACACCATGTATCTATGAACATATTGTTATCTGTCTGCCCCTTGTTTCCATCTCCCAACTTGGAAATCTATATTTGAGGGCAATAGGTCCAAAAGCAGCACTCCATATTCAGGCAAAAGTCCCAGAGATCAGTCAAAGTTTTTTCTGTGTAGGGGATGCAAACTTGGTTCCCATATTTGAAGCAAAATCTATCTACACACTAATGGCCACACTCATACTTGAGGCTTTTCAACTTCCAAAAGAACTTTTAAAAATCTTTTATAATAACTATTACAAGATCAAATGTATATAGTGTTTTGGTTTGGTTTCCAACAGCATTAAATGTCAGTGAGGGTGACAGTACATATTGTATTTTGTCTCCTTCCCATTTTCCTCTTTATGAATTTATAAAAAGATGGAGAGTGCGAGGGTTGAGACAAGGGGAGGCCACTACAGAAGATGAATGGACATGGACGTACAGGGACCCAACCATGCTTACATTAAGGAAGCAATAGCAACCTTTTATTTGTACTGTGTAGAGCTATATGAATAAATGATATTTCAGTTCACTGGCAGTCACAAGTGCACACACACACACACACACACACACACACGTTCACCCTGAGTTGAAACTAAAATGGTTAGGATTTTTTGGAGAATTGGGAAAGTTTTTGCATTAAACAAAACATTTAGATTCTGAGTATTTTAACCCCTTTAAATAATAATTATAAAAAGCAAGAAAATAAAGGTCTACGTTCAGAAAAACAGAGACAAGATAGTTGGAGTGCAGTTTCCCCCTTTCTCTTATAACAGATAGCCTAAAGCAACGGTAGGCAACCTATGGCATGCGTGGCGAAGGTGGCATGTGAGCTGATTTTCAGTGGTACTCATACTGCCGTCCTGGCACCCAGTTCGGAGGCTCTGCATTTTAATTTAATTTTTAATTAAGCTTCTTAAACATTTTAAAAACTTTATTTACTTTACATACGATAGTTTAGTTATATATTAGACTTAGAGAAAGAGACCTTCTACAAAGGTTAAAATGTATTACTGGCACATGAAACCTTAAATCAGAGTGAATAAATGAAGACTCAGCACACCACTTCTGAAAGGTTGCTGACCCCTGGCCTAAAGGTTAGGGCACTTATTGAGATGTAGGACATGCAAGTTTGAATCCCTGCCTGGGAGCAGGAACTTGAAACCCAGGATCTGTCTTCTCCTGGGGAAGTGCCCTAACCATGAGGCTAGAGTATATTCTTGGGTCTCAAGCTATCCTGTTTAAGATGTTCCACTTTATAAAAATACCTGTATAATCATTAGATCAGCAAGAGAGAGCTTCTATAGCCTGGTGGCTAGGGACTCTCATTTATGATGTGGGAGATCAAGTTCAAGCTCCCAGTCCAAAGCAGACAGTCAAATCTGTCTTCCCAATATCCTGGGTGAATACCTTAAGTATCAGCTATGGAAGAGACAGGGGGTGCTGCCATCACCTCCTCATCAAGCTGTTTAGAGAATGCCACCTAAATTTTTTGTGAATCTAGCCTGAAAATTTATTTGTTATGAACTATCTGGGGAATTCAGGTAAAGTTCATACTTTAGGTTGACCAGAAACTGCATTTTTTGGTGATAAGTTATTTGTTCAGGAAAAAAAAATTGCCCAACTCTATACCGAGCACATAGAAGTAGAGTGGGAGTATAATGCAATACACCAGTGTTTCCTGAACTTAGGGACACTGCTTGTTCAGGGAAAGCCCCCGGCGGACTGGGCTGGTTTGTTTACCTGCCGCGCCTGAGGTTTGGCCAATCGCAGCTCCCATTGGCCGCAATTCGCTGCTCCAGGGCCAGTGGAGCTGCTGGAAGTGGTGGCCAGTACGTCCCTCAGCCTGTGCCACTTCCAGCAGCCCCCATTGGCCTGGAGCAGTGAACCGTGGCCAGTGGGAGCCACGATCAGCCGGACCTGCGGACATGGCAGGTAAACAAATCAGCCCGGCCTGCCAGGGGCATCCCTAAACAAGCAGCATCCCAAGTTTGGAAAACACTGCAATACACCATCTAGTCTCTTCTTACATATCTTACTGACATAAACATCAGACCTCTTTCAAGGAACAGGAAACAGCATCTTTAACCCTAAAAGAAACTACACTAGTAGGAGATTTTGACCTTGGTAATCAGGGAAGAGACTCAGTTTACAGTGTCTACACCGTAAAAGGGTGCCTTTCTCCACTGCATGTCTACCCCTTCTGTCTTACTAAGCAACAGAAATATTCAAATCCCTGAGCCTCCAATGAAAAGACTACACAGAATATTCAAAATCAGTCTGGTTATCAATAGTTCAAATGTAGTATTCACTACTGTACAGCAAGAAGAGTCATTCATAATTTTACCAAAATTACAAAGTTCTCTGGGAGAAAGGGCTTGAGCAATTTGTATGCTTTCAAGATTAAAATAGATGAAATTACTTGTCTGCTGTGATAGAATTTAATAGATGTCTTTTTCATACTCTTTGGGGGAAGGATGAGATGAAAGCACAGTCTCTGAACTCTCATGGAAATGATTAACCTCTAAGTGTTAAAGTAGCAAGATGGAGAAATAGAGTACTTATAATTTTAAACCAAAAGACATCCTTAAAATAAGAGTTTCGGTCTTTAATCATATCGAGGTGTGCTGTGATCCCATCAGATCTGACAAAGAAGACCGGAGCTGATGCAATGTTTGGATGAAAAATCTTTCAGGAACACGTATTGAAAGTGGAGTAGAATGGGGCAATGACCATTCAGTAGGTTACTCTCTTCCATCCTAGTGATTACTGATGCTGAGCCAATGTGTGCATCTGCATGGCACTGTGTTCCATTTTGGATGAGATGTAAAACCAAGCATTTATCAAGATATCATAACTCTTTCCTAAGAAAAAAGGTGTTAGGCCTGGCATCCTGGAAAAAAATTCAGATAACTCTACTGGTGTATCTTTCTAAACATCCTCTACAGTTTCCACTGAATATAGTGTAGCTCACTTCCTGCTCTAACTGCTGTGTTGTGAACTGTAAAACAAAAACAAAAACAGATACATTCTAGCAGGGAATGTTTCCTCCACCTAATTCAAAGGGTTAGTTTAACTTTTAATGCTTGCATACTGCTTTGAGACCTTTGAATGAGAGTTGTATAGAAGTGCATTTCTACTGAAATCCTGCACTTAGTAGTACGTCAAAACACTCATTATCTTGAGTGATTAGGGATTGTAGGTTTTCAACTAGACCAGTTTTTTGCTTGAAATAAAAACTGTAGATTTAAATACATAGGGACTTATATCCAGTTCACTGCAAGTGACACACGAAAGTTGTTATAGCTAGAACTAAGAAAGCCATTTTTAAGTTGACACTGAGGAAAATATATGTAATTAGAATGTACTAGATGCTTGACTCAAGTTGAACTCCTGGAAGAGTTTGTTTTTTATTGTTCTTATCAAAATTAGACTTGGAGAGAAAATTATGCCAACAATATGGTAGAATGGGTGTCCCATGAGAATTATTGAGATTTTGAAAACTTTTCCCAGCCTGAATCCGGATGCAAAG
Source organism: Chelonoidis abingdonii (assembly GCF_003597395.2). Classification (NCBI taxonomy): domain Eukaryota; kingdom Metazoa; phylum Chordata; order Testudines; family Testudinidae; genus Chelonoidis; species Chelonoidis abingdonii. The sequence continues at coordinate 144,226,766 of NC_133771.1, forward strand.
TAAAAATTTTGAAGATTTTCATTAACTGATAATCTGCAAGAAAATTCAGGTCAAGACAATAAAAGCATTTTGTATGGATAATTTCCAGCCCTTTCTTTCTCTTTTTAAAAATATTTTAGCATAAATTAGCTAAAATTTCTGAATAAAAGGTATTCCAAAGCAAAAGTGAAACTTTTAATTTTAAAAATAGTGTCAAATTGGGATGGTCCACCAATTTCAACTTTTTTTCCAATTTTTTTTTCAAAACAGGAGGCACGTCATAACAGACCCTTTCCTACAACCAGTTTCAGTTTCAACAAACTGCCATTTCCTCAGAAAATTCCCAGCCAGCCCTAGTAATGAAGCACGAAAGACATCTTTTTTATTCCAATCCTAATGGCCATTTTGAAGAATTTCTGTAGATAATCAATTCTTCTGAAATTCTCAGGTATAGCTGTGTGTCTTTTGTAGAATTTCAACTGGTGGACAAATTTCCAAATTCTAGTCCCCTTACTACACCAATAGCTCTATGAGGAAAAGCGGCCAGAGGAAGAAATCTCACAAACTCCGAATCTACAGCATCCAAGAAATATTGTCAGGTAGAAGCCTCACTGATTAAATGAAAAATAGGCTGTTATTTCATAAGCTTCATAAGCTCATAGATTTTAAGGCCAGAAGGGACCACTGTGATCATATACACCGCTACCTCCCTATAATGCCATCCAATATGACATGAATTTGGATATAACACGGTAAAGCAGTGCTCCAGGGGGCAGGGCTGCACACTCCAGTGGATCAAAGCAAGTTCAATACAACATGGTTTCACCTATAATGCGGTAAGATTGTTTTGGCTCCCAAGGACAGCGTTATATCGAGGTAGAGGTGTAGTCTGACCTTTGCACAGTGCAGGCCACAGAATGTCACCCTTCTGTAGCAGGCCCATAACCTTTGGTGGAGTTACTGAAGTGCTCAAATCATGATTTAAAGACTTCAGGTTATAGAGGATCCACCATTCACTCTAGTTTTTAAACCAGCAAGTGACCAGTGTCCCATGCTGCAGAGGAAGGTGAAAAATCCCCAGGGTCTATGCCAATCTGACCTGGGGGAAAATTCCTTCCTGTCTCCAGATATGGCAACCAGATACCAGGGAAAGAATTCTCTGTAGTAACTCTGAGCCCTCCCAGTTAGCGTCCCATCTCTGGCTGTTGCAGATATTTGCTACTAGAAGCTGCAGATGGGCCACATGCCATTGTAGTTAATTTCATCATACCATCCCCTTTACAAACTGGAGTCATAGTATGGATTCAGAGAGGAGGGGCAGTTTTCCAGCCAGTCCTAATGGTGGGTAACATGAGTTCTGTTTTGCAAAAATGTTAAGGTTTTGAAATTTGTTTAATTCCACATCCAGAATTTCATAATTCTTCACAAAAAAATGGAAGAAGGGGAAAAGATTTTTCAAAAAAGGGCTTCTACCACAGAACAGCGAATAGCCCACTGACTACCTGGGAGGTAGAGGAACCAAGTTCAAGTCCCTACTCCAATGATTATTTGTATAGAGTAAATTTGAACATGGGTCTCCCACCCAGGCTACATCTCATAAGATATGGAAAGAAAGGTACCACCACCTGTTCCACAAGTTGTTTTGTGAGGTCAGTGTTGGTTAGATGTCTAACTCACTTGGGTACTTTTAAAAATCTCACTTGGTGCCTATCTGCATTTTTAGGCACCTAAATACCCTTGCAAATCTGGCCTCACCAATGATTTGTGGATTAATAGACTCTGCACATAGGAAAACACAATGCATATGAAAAACATTTTTTCTACTCACAACATGTGTACAGTATTTATAGAGTTCTATATTTAGTTAATCCACTGTAACAGCATTATATTTACTGGCCCATTCAAAGAAGATATATTTCCAAAATTCAACACTTTAGTTAAATTAAGGTTTCATTTACAAATCTAAGTCTAAGGCTTGCACAGTATGGGCACTGATGAAGTAATAAATTATGGATAATATATAACACTGTACCATCATTTTCTTAGAGCACTATATGAATTATTTTCTTTTCAAAAACTTATTCGCATGCAAGCGACTCCACTGATTCTTTAAGATGGTTTGTGTTTGAAAAATTTCTCAGTTTTGCACACTGTAAATCTGCATGGAGTTTTATAGACTGTGATAGAGAAAACCAAGCCTGCCTCAAAAGGACTGAAACCTAACTCAAAGGGTGAAATCCTGGCCAAAATGAAGTCAGTGGAAGTTTTACCATTGACTTCAATGGAGTCAAGATTTCACCCAAAGAGCACAGGAATACAGAAGTGCAGCTAGAATGGGAGAGGACAAATGGGCATTATTAAGGGGAGGTGGAGGAAATCAACTCTGGAAGCCTTGGTGAAAGAACTGGTAATTAAAGGAGAGGTTTGTGGAATGGAACTTTGAACAGAATAAAGTAGAAGATCAAAATAGTATTTACACATTTGCTAAGATATGATTTGAGCTTCTAAATAGCGTAAATTAGAGCTGGTCAGAACATTTTTGACAAAATGTTTTTTTGTCAAAACATGCTGTTTCATCAAAGTTTATAGATTTCAAAGAAGTTTGCAACAGGAAGTTTCTGAGATCCAAAGTGGATTCGCCAGTGGTTTTCAGGCAGAGACAGCTGACTCAGAAACCTGACTTTTTAAACCCATAAACAAATATTTCAGTGCAATTCCATTTTGTGGAAACATTTTTAAGGTTTTTGTTTTGTTCCAATATGGAATAAAAACAAAAACTGAAGCCTCAAAAGTTGTTGCAAAATGGAACTGTCATCCTCTGGCCAGCTCTAGTGCTAATATTTTAAAGTAGATGAAAACAAATCACACATTTAAAAAAAAAAAAAAAAAAGTTGTGCTTAAAGGGATGGCTCAGGACTAGATACAGCACTTCCAACAATGGAGTGGGGAGCAGCTGTTAGTTCACTTTGCATCTTGGGTGTTATACTGACAGGAGCCACCTGCAAAACCACTAGCCTCAAGATGATGCCATGTAAACAGGACATAGTCACTAGCTAAAAACAGTCACATTACTCATCAAAGTACTTGGACTGACTTTAAGAACCAGTCATTCCATCTCAAGACAAAACAAAACAGATGACATCTCAGATTATGGCAAAGTGTTACTAGTTCATCTGTATGTGTGTTTTTAGATGTGTATTTGTACTATTGGAGTTGTCACCTTTCTTGCTTGCCTTCCAGATAACCCCAAACAAATTCAGCATATGACCTGGTCTCATATCTGCTCTGTTTGTTCATTTTGGAGTGACGGTTCCCAAGGAAGGAGGGGGACTTTCAGAAAACATGCATTAACAGTAGCCGAAATTCTGCAGGAGGAAACCAGAACTCAAAAGAATATTGAATAGTTTGAGGGAAAACAACATTACAGGTGACAACATGATATAGAAATGAGAATTCTACATTAGGATTCAAGGCTGAGACTTCTGTGTATTCTGAAAATCTGTAATGAAGGCTTTGGTTAGTGAGGAGCATTTTATGATACTGTATTATGTAATTCTGAAAGGTGGAATGCTCATTTGCAGAAAACAAAACATGACTACCTTGGAATTTGTGTTAGTGTTTTCCATTAACATTTTTTCTAAGTAGACAGAAATCATAAGCAACCAAATTTCCTCATATTTTCACAATCCACGATCTGACATTTTCAAGGTATTTTTCCCCCAGTTTTAGCGTCCAAAAGTGGGGACCTGCATGGACACTTCTAAGCTTAATTTCTAGCTTAGATCTGATAGCACTGCCACCAGACAAAATATAGTGTTTGGCACACTTTCTGTTCCCCCAAAACCTTCCCTGGGGAACCCAAGACCCAAACCTCTTGGGTCTTAAAACAAGGAGAAATAAACCATCCCCCCTCCTTTCCCCGTCCCAGACCTTCTCTTCCCTGGGCTATCCTGAGAGGCTCCACTGATCCAAACTCCTTGGATCTTAAAACAGAGAGGAATTAACCTTCCCCCCACCTCCTTTCCCCCACTCAATCCCTGGTGAGTTCAGACACAATCCCCTTGGGTCTTAAACAAGGGGGAAAAAATCAATCAGGTTCTTAAAAAAAAAAAAGCTTTAATTAAAGAAAGAAAAAAGTAAAAATTCTCTCTGTAAAATTAGGATGGAAAATGTTTACAGGGTATTCAGCTCATATAGACTAGAGGGACTTCCCCCACCCCCCCCATTAGCCTGAAATTCAAGTTACAGCAAACAGAGGTAAAAATACTTCCAGCAAAATACACATTCACAAGTTAAGAAAACAAACATAAGACTAATCCGCCTTTTCTAGCTAGTACTTACTATTTTGAATATGAGAGACTATTTCAGAAAGCTTGGAGAAACCTGGTTGCATGTTTGGTCCCTATTAGCCCCAAGAGCGAACAACAAACAAAACAAACAACACAAAGAAAGACTTCCCTCCACCAAGATTTGAAAGTATCTTGTCCCCCGATTGGTCCTCTGGTCAGGTGTCAGCCAGGTTCACTGAGCTTCTTAACCCTTTACAGGTAAAAGAGACATTAACCCTCAACCATCCGTTTATGACAGACATACTGCAAGATGACCAGTTTTCATGTAATTTCAGACCTTTAAGTTGTTCTGAGTCTCTGAACGCCATTAAATTCAGAAATACAAATACTAGAACTTGTGCAAAAATGCTCGGGGTAACATTTTAGTCTGTACTCTGGTACAACCTCATCTTTAAGAATTGTATCAGTGTGCAGGAAGCTTTCTTTATCAAATGAATAAAATGGACTCAACAAATCCTTGGTGTAACTTTACTGAAGGCAATGGAATTACACTCAGAATGAACTGGTTTCACATTCTCATTTTCTCTGTGTTCTATCTGTTGTACAGTACCTTAAAACAAACACATTTTGAGTGGAGAACAATGAAAATCCTGTTACTGTGCTTGGAATGTGTGCCGTTCACCTGTCTTCAATCTGAGAACAAGGTAATAGGGAAGAATGCAAATAAACCACAGGATTACAGGCCTAACAGAGCAAGAATAGTGAGTCAGTGAAGACCAAACCCAAAGAAATCGTCATCTTGGCACAATCTGGTCAATATATGCTACAGGTGCCCCTCTAGGCTAATCCATAAAAGTTAGGTGTTGATACAGCCTTTGACCAAGTGGCTGGATGGGCCACACTGAGAACACCACATATAGACTGCAAGAAATAGGGCAGACAATCCCTCAAAACTGGTGGTTTATTCTATAGTTTCACCAAGGCAGTAACAAGAGACCTTCTGCAGTACCATGCTGGTTAATCAAAAGCCTCTTTAGGCATTCAAGCCCCGGCTCCTATCCAGAAAACCAAGTCTAATATAGTGAGAGGTTACTGAAAACCCATTTCACCATATGTGAGGTTCTACTAATCCAGTGGTCTCCAACCTTTTTACAGACAAGATCATTTTTTGAATAAAAGTGCAACTCAGGATCTACCCTGCCCCTTCTCTGAGGCCTCATCATGCTCACTCCATCCACCCTCCTTCCGTCACTCACTCTCCCCTACCCTCACTCACTTTCAGTGGGCTGGGGCAGGGAATTGAGATGCAGGAAAGGGTGTGGGGTGCAGGCTCTGGGAGGGAGTTTGGGTGCAAGAGGGGACTCCAGGCTGGGGCAGAGTGTTGGAGTGTAGAAAGGGGTTCAAGATGCAGGAGGAGATTCGGGGTGCTCACTCTGGGAAAGGGTTCAGGGCTGGGGTGTGGGCTCCCACCTGGCAGCACTTACCTCAGACAGCTCCTGGTCAGCACTGCAGCAGGGCTAAGGCAGGCTCCCTGCTTCCCCTGGCCCCTTGCCACTCCCAGAAGCGAGCAACATGCCCCTGTGGCCTGGCGCAAGGCATGTGTCTCTGTGTGCTGCCCCTCCCTGCAGGCAATGCCACTGCAGCTCTCATTGGCCTCAGTTCCTCGGTCCCAGCAAATGGGAGCTGCAGGGGCGATTCTTGCAGGCACGAGCAGTGCCCAGAGACCGCTTGTCATAAATAGATAACTAGGGTTAATGTTTCTTTTACCTGTAAAGGGTTAACAAAGGAAACCAAACACCTGACCAGAGGACCAATCAGGAAACCGGATTTTTTCAAAGTAAGGGTGGGAACCTATGGAGGTTTTTGGCTTTGTTCTCTGTCTTTTTGTTTTCCTCAGCTGCGAGTAAACAAGCTTTTCTTCTATCTCCAATCTTCTGTCTACCCTTCTGCTACCAAGTTGTGAGTACAAAGGTAGCAAAGCAATAGGCTGTTATATGCTTTGTTTTGTATTTACATGGGTGCTGTGCTGGACTGGTTTAAATTGGCTATTTTTTGAATCAGACTGTTTATTTCTATTTTCTTATAAGCAATAGCCCTGTATTGATCTCTTAATGCAGTGTTTAGTTTATATGTATTTTCTTTTTATATAAAGTTTTCTTTTTAAAACTTGTTGGAGTTTCTTTTCCTAGATAGGCAAGGGGATAGAAATTTCTCTGCCAGGGGTACTGTCTCTCTTAAGGACAGGCAGGGAGGAGGGGAAGCACTACGCTCTGTGTTTACCTCTCCTATGGTCCCAGGGCGGGAAGAAGCTACAGGGGAAGAGAGAAAGAATCATCTCTGGTTCCTTGTGTTTGAGGGTTGTCTCTTCGTGGAAGAAAGGAGACAGGTTTTCTTGGTATTGTGATGTAAAGAGATTACATCAGGCACTCTCAGTTAGCCCAGAGAGCAAAGTCTGGGTGGGAGAAGGAGGGGGAAGGGAAGAGGAGGATTTTTCCCTTGCCAGTGACTCAGAGCTTCTGGGTCTTGGGGGTTCCCCAGGGACGATTTTGGGGGGCTCAAGTGTACCAGGCACTGAATCCTGGTTGGTGGCAGCGAGATCAGACCCAAGCTGGTAAAAGCTTGGGGGAGTTCATGTTAAGCCCCCAGATTTTGGACACTAAGGTCCAGATTTGGGAAGGAGAAGTTTATAACACCCCTGCCTCCCACAGGGCCGTTTCTAGGAGTGGCATGGGGCCAAGGCAAGCAGGGAGTCTTCCTTAGCCCCACTGTGCCACCAGACTTTTAGCAGCCGGAGATTGCGACCGATTCTCAGAGGCTCCAGGACTGACCAGTCGATCACAATCTACTGGTAGGTGACCACTGTATTAATCCCAAAGGATCAAACACTTGCCACCAGATCAATATGTATCTCAGATCTTGCCCAAACACCACACTGCCAGCCAATCCTTGGTAAACTAATTAAAGATTTATTAAGAAAAGAAAAGAAGAAGCTTATACTCAAGCTTTTAGGTCCCTGCTTCAATCCCTAATATGGTGGCCATCACATAGACAGAGTATCTAAAGGGGTGTTTACCAAGGGGACAATAACAGTTAACTATTTACAGACATGTTGAAACTATTTACTTTCAAAATTACATGAGCCTCAGATGGACTGAGATCTTTTCTCCTTCTCACTAAAGAAGTGCATTGATTCTTCCCCTTCTGCAAGTAGCAGTGTCAGCAGTGTTATCTAGATACCTATTCTTTAAAACATCATTGTGTGTAATGTAAAATAAAAGCCCATTAACAGAAAGATGTTTGCCGGTAGCAGCCTGGGAACTAAAATGCAGACTATAACCACTTATATAAAGGAAAGGAAAGCAGAGGAACTATAATCAACCCTCTGGTAACAGGAAAGGGGATTTCTCAAAGCCAAGCAACAATTCATCACTGTCTCTTGTTCGTTACACTATTTGATAAAGTTTCCTGTTAATTAGACCATAACAAATTTAGAGAAATACATGGTTGTCCTCATCATGAAAACAAAGTGCCTTTGGCTAAGTGATTATACCCCACTTTTACATGCATCCTGTGCATAGATAACTGGGTTGAACTATGCTGAGGATGGAAGATGCATTTCACAAAGGATTTTTGATATTTCAAAACATGGTTTCATTCTAAATGAAAGTTAAACCCCAACATTTTGAAAATTCTTTAAAGAAAAAAAATTCAAAAAAGGATCAATTAAAAATTTTGTTTTGGTAAAAGAACAATGTTTTGTTTTGCTTTAGACTTTATGTTATTTTGTATTCAATTACAATAGAATACAAAAATAATGAAGTCATTTCAAAATATTGACTCCTACTTTTGACTCCTGCTATTTTGACCCCTTACTTTTCTTCTAAAAATGAATTTATGGCTAAAATCAATGCAATTTCCGGAAAGGTTTCAATTTTTGCATATTCTGATGGAATACAGTTCCCTAAAAATTCCTCCAACGAGCCCTAGAACTGGGCTTTTAACACATTCTGTAACTCAGACATGCAATACCATGCTTTATATGATGCAAATGTTTCTCTGGTAACCACAAAAAATATGCTAAGCAGAAAATATATAAATTACTCCCCAGCAATTATTACCAGTTCAAAACATTGACACAAAATAATTTGACTAATATAACATTTCTCATTGTTTAGAAGTTAATTTAAAAAAAATACCAGCTGTAGCAGATATGACTCTCCAGAAGTAGACAGGTATTCATGGTTGTGGTATGCAAATACAAGGATTGAGGAGAAAAAAAATGCTACCATTGTGAGTAAATGGGAACTGCTGCAGGCTTCACTCTGGGGTCAGCAGGCCTCATGGTCAGGCTGAAGCCAAACAGTCTCTCTAAGCCTTGGGACAGTTCTTCCCAACAGTCTAGAGGGGCAGTGACCAAATCACAGTTTGTTGTGCACTCCCACCAACTCCCAGAATCCTTCAAGTTCTCTCAGGTGGCTGTGGGGAGGTGGGAAGAGTAGGAGGACCCAGGCGCTCCCACTCCACCAGGTCCCAGCCCATGAGGAAGAGAGGTGAGGAGTGGCTCAGTCCCTTCTGGCTGCTACTCCAGATCAGACCTGACCCCCACCCCCCCGTGTCCGATTCCTACCTCCCCTGTTTTTCTTTCAGTTTGGGACAAGGTGCCAGCCTTCTCTTTATATGGTCTCAGTAAATTCAAAGACCCAGATGGAAGGGAAGAAGTTTCCCAGCTCACTTCCAGAGTTCAGTTGTTTCCCCTAGTCAGGAAGAAGGGGGGGAAAGACGACAGGGTAGGGCCCCAGACTCTCAACCAAGTCTTTCTTACAGTTCTGAGTTTCCCCCCTGTAGATTGCTCTGTTCCACCAGCTACTACTGGTCTGTCTTCTTGCAAGCATCTTTCCTTCTGTCTTTTCCCAACCCGACTGTCAGAGCTCCCCTTTTAAGCAGGTCTTCTGCAGAAAGCATGCCTAACAGCTGCTGAGTGGTGGGGTCTTCTTGGCCTAATACTGTTTTATTAGTCCTTTAAGCTTAGTGCTGGGTCTGTCAACCCCATCAGAGGAACAAAAAGAGTGCTGGCTTATTAAATGAAAACAGAAAATTAAGTTAGCCATGATGCACTGATCAATGGACTTCCTTCAGGTACTCTCTTTAAAAGAATATATATAGCTATATTTAGGTGTAGACTAGAGTCAGTTAGAGAAACTAGGACATAACCATATTTCTTTGGAATATGTGGTTCCACAGAAATCACACTTCACAAAATCTAGTCATTTTTAACAAGGGGAAGTTTCCACAATATTAGTTATATTATGTATCTTATTACAACCCAAAATAAAAAGGTCAACATCAAAACAAAATGTTTTGATTTGATCAAAGGAAAAATAAAACATTGGAAAAAAAGAACTGTTTCAGGTTCAGAAACAGAATTTTCCTTCTGAGAATTTCAAAATTTTCAGTTCTCGCCCCGATTTGGAACGAAGCCAAATTTTGGAAACTCGAAATCCTTCACAAAACAGAAATTTTGTCCTATGAATGAGTATAGTGTATACTACAAATAATTCCTGAACAAGGTCTTAATGGTTAATTTCCTACATGTTAATGTTTTCAATCTTCAATATGCACTATATTTAAGATTATCTTTTTGTATCATTACCTAGATCAATGCATTTCCAGCTCATTATCACTTTAAAAGAAATCCCCATTGGACAGAAATTTGATAGGCTGAAAACTACTCTAGACCTTGTTAGAGTTCCATGGAGACCAAGCCTCAGTTATCAATTAGGGATCAATGCAACTTTAAAAATGCAGGGATGAGAGAGGCAATCGCAAGAGGCAGATGTCCTTATTTTTGGTTTTCAGCTTCACTCTCTCTGAGCAATATATTTGCATCCAATTGCTCAGTAGCATATCAGTAAGATTATATATAAATGATGTAAGATTTTTTTTTTTTAAAAATGGTTTCAATTCTGCAAAATTAATTAAATTTTAAAATTACATAACTGACAATTCCAAAAACCCATCCCCTTTCCCAGTCATTAAAACAAGGTCTAGTTTCCCTTCAAGCCTATTCTACTGAATCACACAAGGTATTAAAGCACATGCCTAATGTTAAGCCAATGATAAATTCCATTGACTTCAATGAGACTAGTCCAGGGGTCGACAACCTTCCAGAAGCGCTGTGCCGAGTCTTCATTTATTCACTCTGATTTAAGGTTTCACGTGCCAATAATACATTTTAACGTTTTAACAAGGTCTCTTTCTATAAGTCTGTAATATATAACTAAACTATTGCTGTATGTAAAGTAAATAAGGCTTTTAAAATGTTTAAGAAGCTTCATTTAAAATTAAATTAAAAGGCAGAGCCCCCCCGGACTGGTGGCCAGGACCCAGGCAGTGTGAGTGCCACTGAAAATCAGCTTGCGTGCCGACTTTGGCACCCGTGCCAAAGGTTGCCTACCCCTGCACTAATCACAGGCTAGTGGGGGCACACATGCTAAGCTTCAAATACCTGCTTAAGGCTGGGATGTTCTAAAGAGACTCAGGGACGCAGGCACCTAACTTCCTAAAAAAGTCAATGAGTCAGCACATGTGCACAGAACTAAGCATTCGGCCAAGTGCTTTGCTGAATTAGGATTAACATGACTATGAAGTTTTCAGCGTCCTAGCTTATAGTTAATTATCTTTTTGCATTATAATTAAAATAAATGTATTTTTTCCCCAGAGGTTCCTTTTAATTTTGTTTCATGATTAGATTGTCTCTAATATTCCACTGAAGTTGCTCTTTATTGAAGGGACTAAAGAGATCAAAATGACAATCCCGTTTTGTTTCCTGCAAGAGTTGTGTGTTTGTCTGTCCGCCCCCCTCCCCCCCTGCATCTATGAGGATAGAGGTTATCTGAGGAACTTAGATCTGACATTAATAGAAACAACAATTATATTTTAATAGCCTGGAGCAGTGGTTTAATAGCCTGGAGCAATGGGGGGCTGTGAGCAGGTTTCAGGGGGGGTTGTCAAGCATGGCCAGTGTTAGACTCATGGGGGCACAGGGCAGAAAGCCGAAGCCCAACTGCATGGGGCTATAGCCTGGGGCTCCAAGCCTCGCCACCCAGGGCTGAAGCTGAAGAATGAGCAACTCAGCATCACAGGGCCCACTGTGGTGTGGGGTCCTGGGCAATTGCCTTGCTTGCTACCCCCTAATGCCGGCACTGGCTTTCATATGCAGAAGACAGCTGGGGGCCTCAGAAAGAAAAAAATGCTGAAAGGTTGACAGAAAGAAAAAAACTCTTGGCCTGGAGGACAAGGGAAGTGACTTTATAAAAAGGTTAATTTGCCTTCAGAATACTGGCTATTGTGTGGTACCAATTTAGACATTCCTAAAAGATAGCCACATCAAGTTGTTTCAATATTCTGTACAATTAGTTTTAAAAGATCTTGTGCTTGATCTGTTTTCTTTACAGTCAGATATTCACTGTACCTTCACTTTACTTCCCTCTCTATACATTTATTTTTCTCAGTTAGGAGGATTCAGTGAGTTTGTGTTTCTTTTGTAATACAAAGGTGTTTTGGGAAGTACAGCAGAAATTATCAAACAGATCTGAATTCTATGGACTCTGAACATTGTAATTTTGATTCTAGATATTTTAGAAATAACAAATAACTACAATTTTAAAAAGTTTTGGTTGGTCAATGTGGTAGATAAATAGGAAATTATAGGGTTTTTTGTTATAATAGTCTGTAAACAATGAAATATGGAAATATATATGGAGAATGAAAATGTACATATGTGAGTTTTATATTCATGAATGATCCATTCTTTAAAACATTTTGTTAAATGAGGGGTGTGCATAAGTTCAAATATACTTTCTGCTCATCTGACTTTTGCACACAAAACCTCTGATGTGTGTACATGTGGGGATGCACACTTAGGTATGCATCACTTTCAAGCTTTGGGCCTGGAAGTCTGGTTCAGAAGGTAAGAAAGTACTAAGTGAACTAAAATCAGAACTAACCGCAATACTGTCTCTGATGGCGGTGAGTAAAACACCTGACACAATAGTTACTCCTGTAATCACAAATGGTGGGCAAAACTGTTCCTTGGGATGCTCTGGTTTGCTGGTGGGAGAACAAGGCACTAGAAACCTCTTCCACCCCCAAAGCGCTGTATAAGCAAGATGTCATAGCATTCCTTCTCAGATCTGAACCTTAGAGGTCAGAAAATGAGATACTAGCATAAATCCTCTAAGCTTAATTACCAGCTTAGATCTGATAGCACTGCCACCACCCAAAAATATAGTGTTTGAGGCACTCGGCCCTCCCCAACCTTCGCTGGGGACCCCAAGAACCCAAATCCCCTTGGGTTCTTAAAACAAGGAGAAATAAACCATTCCCCCTTCTTTCCCCCTCCCAGACTTTCCCTCGCTGGGCTACCCTGAGAGATTACTGATCCAAACTCCTTAAGTCACCATGCAAAGAAGCATGTCTCTTCCCTTCCACAAAGAGGCAAACAGAGAGGATTCTACTTCCCCACGTCCTGGATGAAACAAGGGAAAAAATCAATCGGTTTCTAAGAGAATCTTTTAATAAAGACAGGAAGTAAAGAATTATCTCAGTAAACTTCAAGTTGTAAATATTACAGGCCCTATAGCTTACAGACACCAGAAAGAAACTTCTTCCCAGTTCCAATACAAATCAAAATTTTCACAACTACACATGTAAAAACTAACCACCAGATCCACAATTGCAAATAGAGTAAACAATCAAGCCTAACCCGCCTGTTTTTACTTACTATTTGAACAGAAACTTAGAGAGCCTGTAGTAATGTCTGGTCTCTCTCAGACCCACCCGAGAGAGACACACAACGGACAAGTAAAACAACGCTTCCTCACCAAATTTAAAAGTATCTTGTCTCCTGATTGGTCTCTGGTCAGGTGTTCCAGTTCTCTGCTTGTAACCCTTTACAGGTAGAAGAGACATTAACCCTTAACAATCTGTTTATGACACAAGCTGAGCCAGATCTCTCAGCAACCAAAATAACATTAAGGGGGAAAAGTCAGGGAAATTGGAAAGATTTCTGTTGAAGTTTTGTCACTTTAAATGTATTTCTACAGTATGTTTAATGGTTGGGTGTACATGCACACAATGTTTTTGATAGGGTGTATTTTACAACTAGAATAAAATAGATATCTGTCTCTATATTTGAACTTTTAAAAATAATGAAAGTACAAAAAGACTAATTCTGAAAAGACAGAGGCCCTGAGGTGACTCAGTGAATTAACACACTAGATATTTACCTCTAGAGACCTAACTTCAAGTTCATTTTACATTACAGGCTGAATGGAACGTGGTCTCATCCTAAATCTGAGGTGGCCATCAAATTCAATACCAATTTAAGTAACAGAACTTTTAAAAGCTTGTGAACATTCTAAAAATATATATTTCTGAGGAATCCACACAGAGCAGTCTTTAAATCACATGCACTAAAGAGGCCTCACAGGGCTGGTTATAGGAAACCCTTTTGTTTTTTTGGTATCTATAAATTATTGTCATGGAATGGGCCATTCAAGGCTCACACACCCACTTGAACTCCCCCACACCTCAGGAACAATACAGTTCCAAAATATGTTTTTTTCTCTTCAGCATGTAGACAGACAGACACCTTCCAGATCTGAGCTGCTGACCAATCTCCTTCCCTGCAATCAGTCTCCTTCCCACAGCTTCTTCTTTCTGCATGCTATACAAAAGGAGCTAGGCTTGCTTGGCTGCTAAACTCCAGATGAATTTACTTCCCAGACTCTTAACTCTTTCCTACCTGTGCCTTGAATCCTCTCAACAAGCCTAAGAGAGAGGGATTTGAACCTAACCCTTCAATTGGCCCCAGTGGCAAGTCATTATGAGAACTGGATATGAGACTATATATCCCAACAGGCTCAGTAACTAGGGTCATTACAGTTTGGTGGCTGTTCCTTTACATACTATATGTGCAATGCATTGTTAATCTCAAGGCTTGAGCTTGCATCCCTCATATATCTAGAACTTTGCTGAATGAGACAGTTGTTTCTATCACAAAACACCATTGCTGTTCACACCTGTCTCTCAGTAGACAGACCCAGGTCAGAATGGGACAGAAGACTAAGCTACCTTGTCACCCACATTGGCAGGATCACACAAAGAAGCTTCTCCTTCCTCTCCCTGTGCACTGTCTTCTGGAGCATAATGTCTCTAAAATAAAACCGGGTGCTTTTACGAAGCTTAGCTTGTTCTCATTGGAGTTGCATAATCAAGGGATTGCAGTTTCTTGTAAGATATCCAGCACTCCTAAACTCAGGTGGAAAATAATCCCTCTCTCTCTCTCATCTGAACATTTCAGAGCCTCAAACCAGGTTTGGTTTAAGTAGACGTGAAAACTGGAGTTGGATGGTTTCTTATTTTATCTTAACAGTGTTTCCCTATCCTTAATTTTAGCCATCTTCATGCTAAAATAAAATTTACATATTTAAATACTGTGATCTCTAGGGCTCCACAAAACAAACAAAAATGTAAAGCTTCAAGTAAAATTGACCATTGCTTATAGGAGATAAAATGTGTGCTCACACTCCATCCCTGTTAGCTAAAGACAGGTGGCAGTAGGGGTGTTATAGGCTTCATTGTAATTATGTTAACAGAGATGTTGAGGCACATTAGGCACTTGTCTACGATTATGTGATTTGCTGCTCTGAGCTACTTAGCAAGATGAGTAAGGAGCTGACAGATTGAGTATCTTTAGTTCTGTAATACACTGACTTGTCTCTGATCACTTCATGTGGCATTTGCATTTTGCAAAGGTTTTCTAAATGCATAAAACTACTAAGACAAGTTCCAAAAGAACACTATAATACAACAGAGCAATTACACCCAAGAAAAACAAGCATGTCATTCTAAACCCAACCATACAATTATGTGGAAGAATTCTGCAAGCAAGCACCTCTCCCAGCCTCTTCACACTATAGAAAGTCCAAAGTTATCCCACTCTTGGGGTTTTGTTTTATTAACCAGGAAAACTTCATGATAAAAGGATCAGCTCACATCTCCTCTTCATCCAAAGATTAGCTGGTCTGAGGGTTTTACCCTCTGGACTGCTCAGTCTGCACCGTAGACCCTGCTATCTTCTCAGAGGAGTGTCACACACATATCCCTTCTACCCAGGTGAGATAGTAAGCTGTCAGCGACTCACTGGGTCAAGCAAAACCCATGAACCTTCCTTCCAGTAGCAGCAGCAGCAGCAGCAGCATCTACTAATAAGGCAATGTGTTTCAGGAAAACACTGCCAGCCTGTCACAATGCCATAAATGGCAAGGGACGGGAGAGTAGCAACAGAATTATTTTTTTGACAAACCAAAATGACATTTCAGTTTTTAAATGAGATATTGTCATTGATGTATTCAAACTTGCCATGAGCTCAGTGGATAAACCTTTCAACAACTCTTGCCACCCTCTTCTTTGGGGACAGGAAAGCATTGTGTGTAACTGAAATGGCAAATCAACCTTCAGAAGTTGCTAGGTAATAGTATCTGGACTTCAGGATCCAGATCCAGAGTTTGTTCAAATAGTGTAATGCTTCCATCTTGTGTTTAGTAAATTGAACACTGGCAGGCCCACTGACAGGGAGGGACAAGGAGGCAATTGCCCAAGGGCCCAGCAATTTAAAATGGCCTAGGGGCCCTTGGCCACCGCTGCTGAGGTAGTGGTGGTGGTGGCCAGGAGCTCCAGGCCCTTTTAAATTGCCCAGGCGGGCTGCAGGGTGCCTCAGTGTGCAAGACTGCTTTGGGCCCCTCGCTTTGCAGGTTCCAGGGGCCAGTCTGGCCGGCCCCAGAAGTGATGGAGTCAGCACATCCACCCCGGGACCCACCCACCTAAGGACAGCCCTGGTCCTCAGGCCTGGAATTTCTGTCAGCGGGCCTGAATGCTGTCAATCTATGTCATACGGCTCCTAGCTGCTGTGGAAACAAGACAGTGTCCAAATTTCAAGATAATCTTCTTGATACTTTCCTATAACAACAATGCCATCCAAATAGCACAGAATTCAATTCAGTCCCCGCCGAATCTCATTCATGGCTTTCTAAAATAGAGCAGGTACCAATATGATACCAAAAGTCAACCTGCTGTAACAAAATAAGTAGAGCCCTGCACAGATACAAATTTATATCTGTGGATGTGGATATCTATATATCTATGCATATAAATTGGTATCTGCAGAACTGCAGGGCTCTCCCAGGAACTGCAGCAGCAAAAGGAGCAGAACATGGGGGGGGCCGCTGCTCCCATGATCCAACGCCACATACTGGCAGCTCCTCCTTTCTTTATTCTTTGTTTTTATCAATTACGTTCCTTATCCAGTCAGAGGGTTTCTCATGTATACCCTGAAGGGTTTGAACTTAGTTGCATTGAGAGACTGGAAAGTGTGAATCAGAATTTGGTCAACAAGATAGTGCTGGTGCCAAAGAGAAGAAAGTTATTATTAGGAAGGCAGAAATGGTGATCTCTTAATATGCCCTGTAGCTGGTGCTAAACTCTTCAGGGAAACGACCATATTTATTTCTATCTAGATATTTATGTGTGTCCAACATAGTGGTATCTGATGACCTACCTGAGCTATTATTACAGTTAGTAGCTTCCAGTGCTAAAGCCAGTGTCCATGCTAAACTATACTGAAACAGTAATGCATTCTATAATATGTGGTAATGTTATCAAATTTATGTAACTGAATAATCATATACACACATACATCAAAGCGGGCAATATAAGTCCCATTACATGTAGTGGGTAAAATTTTCAAAAGCACGTAGGTAACTAAGGAGAAATCCCATTGATTTTAAATGAAACAGACTCTTCAGTGCCTAAGTCATATTGAAAATGAATCTTAGGGTCCTGAGTCACTTTGATGCATTTGAAATTTTAACCTGTGAGCACAATCTTTTTATTATTTCCCCTTCACATATTAAGCAATAAATCATAAAAGTTCGTGGTACGTAGGGAAAGAATATATGTCCAAATTGTCCATTTACCTTTAATAAAGTATTAATGAGTTCGAATAAATACATAATCAGAAGTTTGACTTTCTATCCTACTGTTGGTCCTCACAATATAGTGCTTAGGCAATTTATAAAGACAGCCTCTCTGATATCATAAGCACACTCAAATATTGTGCATATTCTTCTTCCCAGTACAAATTAGAATTATAAGCTGAAATTCTTGTAAATAGCTATTTGCCACATATATAACTAACAAAACTTTCAAGGAGACATATTTTTCTGTATTTGAAAATATCCACAAACTTAATCAACAAAGTGATTCCATTCAGCTCCAGGGCAAGTAGTTATTATTGTGTGTTAATCACAGAACTTCAGTCAAATGGTAGTTTACATTGTACCATAAGATACACAAAACTTTACAAGTAACAGATTTTATATATATCTGTTACTTGTTGTAAAGTTTTGTATATATATAGTCCCATCCCTAAAGAATTTATAGGCTAGACATTTATAGAGTAAATGGACAGAATGGTAATGGTAGCTATAACTCATAGACTTTAAGGTCAGAAAGGACCGATATGATCATCTAGTCTGACCTCCTGCACAAATCAGGCCACAGAATCCTACCCATCCCCTTCTATAACAAACTCCTAACCTATGTCTGAGTTACTGAAGTCTTCAAATTGGGGTTTGAAGACCTCAAGCTGCAGAGAATCCACCAGCAAGTGACCCATGCCCCACATTGCAGAGGAAGGCGAAAAACTTCCAGGGCCTCTGCCAATCTGCCCTGGAGGAAAATTCCTTCCCGACCCCAAATATGGCGCATCGCTAACTGGATGTGGGCAAGTCACCAGCCGCACTAGGAAAGAATTCTCCAGTAATCAGATCCCATCCTCCATCTAACATCCCCATCACAGACACTTGGCATATTACCTGCTTGATAATCAAAGATTCATTGTCAATAGCTATCCATCATACCATCTCTCCTTCCATAAACTTATCAGCTTAGGTCTAAGCCAGATATGTCTTTTGCCCCCACTACAACGATCCTTGGAAGCTGTTCCACGAACTCACTCCTCTAGTCTAGACTACCTTCATCTAATTTCAAGTTCTTAACCTTCCTGTGTCCAGTTTATACCATTGTTTTGTGTCTTACTTGGTATTACCTTTAATAATTCTTCTCCCTTATATTAATCCTCATGATTATATTTATAAGAGCAAATCTATACTCCCTCAACTTTCTTTTGGTTAGGTAAACAAGCTAAGCTCTTTGAGTCTCCTTTCATAGGAGGTTTTTCCATTCTCAGGATCATCTAGTAGCCCATTCTTGAACCTTTCCGTTTGAATTCATCTTCTTAAAACATGGGAGACCAAACTTCAACGTATTCCAAATGAGGTCTCACCAGTGCCTTATTTAACGGGTCACTTAACACCTCCTTTATCTTTCTTGGAAATCCTCGCCTGATGCATCTTTAAAACTGCCCATTAGCTTTTTTAACGGCCACTATCACATTGGGACTCATAAGTCATCCTGTGAAACCAATCTCCAAAGGTCTTCTCTCCTCTGGTTGTTCCAATGATGTGGTCCCCAATTTATATCTAAAAATTCTATTATTAATCCTAAATGCATGCCCTTGCACTTTTTCACTATTAAATTTCATCCTATTACTATTACTCCGTTTTAAGTCATTCCAGATCTCCCTGTTGATATCCCGGTACTTCTCTAAGTAGCATACCTCCAGCTTTGTGTCATCCGCAAACTTTATTAGCACATTCCCGCTTTTTGTGCAAGTTCAGTAATTTAAAAGGTAATAAGATTGGCCCAAACTGATCAATGGAGGACTCCACTAGTAATCTCTTTCCGCTGACCGTTCACCCTTCAGTATTGACCTTTGTAGTTCCCTTTAAGCGCAGTTATTCACCGTGGGTTACTCCATCTATTTCGCATATATACAGGTTTTGGATCTGCACTGCGCGCCTGAGGGCCATTACTCTGTGTGTCGCTCCTTGACGTTTGGTAGCCAACCTAAATTGCCCCCATTGTGGAACCGTGTCATATGCGTTACTGAATCAATGGGTATTAGATTACTGCATTTCTTTGATCTAAATATCTGTCTCCTTCTCAAAGAAGGTAGATCAGGTTGGGTTTGGGCACGATTTTACTTTTTGTACCATGTTGTAAGATGTCCAGTTACCATTACTCAAATTGTCCTTATACTCTTTTCCTTCAAATTTTTTTCCAAGAGACCACTTACTAACTTCAGATGTAAATAACAGGTCTATAGTTACTCCGGATCACTTTTTCCCCCCTTTCTTCAAGATAGGAACTATGTTAGCAATTCTCAGTCGTACGGTACAATCCTTGAGTTTACCGATTCATTAAAATTCTGCTAATGGGCTTCGCATTCATGTGCCGTTCCTTTTAATATTCTTGGATGAAGATTATCTGGGCTTCGATTTTGTTCCATTTAAGCTGTTCAAGTTTGACTTTCTCAGATTGTAGGTATATCTATCTCCATACCTCAGTCCCATTTGTCATCTTCCATTTATCCCTAAGCTCTCATGCCTTTATTTAGAAGACTGTAGGCGCAAAGTATTATTTAGCTATTGGCATGCCTAGGTTATCTTACCTCCATTCCATCTCAGTGTTTAGCGGTCCACTCTCTTCTTTCTTGTTTTCTTTCTTATTTTATTGGGGCTTATAGAACCTTTTACTATTGGTTTTAATTTCTTTTTGCCAGGTCCGAATTCTAACATGGACTTAGCCTCTCTCACTTTTATCCTACATGTTCTACCTCACTAAGGTCGCTTTCCTTGCTAATCCACCCATCTTCCACTCCTTGTAGGCTTTTGTTCTTCTTAATCACCTCTCTGAGGTGCTTGCTATCCAGCTTGGTCTACAACTTCCTGCTTCGTTTTTTTCCCTTCTTTGGGATGCAGGCTCTCTGATTAGTTTCTGCGCTTCGACTTTATGTAATTCCAAGGCCTCCTCCCATTAGACCACAAGCTTCTTTCCAGCTCCAATCCACCTTCCCTCACTAATTTCCTTAATTCTTAAGTTACCCTTTTTGAAGTCAAAAACCCTAGTCCCAGATCTATTTTTATTTTTTATCCTTCCATCTAGTTGACTGAATTAACTCATGATCACTTCGAGACCAAGGTTGTCCCTACATACCATTTTCCTTTATGATGGTCCTCACTTACTCACCAACCAAATCTAAAATGGCTCCCTCTTGTTGGTTCTTCAATACTTGTTGAAGAAATCCATCAGCTATCACATCCCGAAAATCTGAGCCCAAATTATTCTTACTCGCACTTGTTCTCCAGTCTATATCTGGGAAGTTAAAGTCTCCCATGATCACACAATTCCCATTAGTGTTTACTTCATTAAAAACATTAAAGAAGTCTCTATCCATATCCAAATCAGATCCCAGCGGTCTGTAGCACACCCCAAGCAGTATCTCAAGGGAGGCTCTAGTAGCTTTCTTTCCCTGGCTGAGCAGGTTGCTTTTCTGTAGCATTTTTCTTTTTGAAGGGGGCTTGATATACATTGAAAGGCTGTTTCAAGCAGAAGACATGGTATGAAAACAGTGGAGATGGAAATAAACTTGGAAAATTCAGTAAAGAAGCTTGGATATAGCACAAGGAACAGGCATAACAGGGGATGTCGGAAGGGCGAGGAGATGGAGATCTTTGAAGGAGGTAGAGGAGAAGGATTAATTCTGTGGATGAACATGAGAAGGCAGTGGGCAGATTGGACAGAGGGAAAAGTGATCTTGACAGCAGTTGTTATGGATAGACTGAGTACAAGGGATGGAGAGGCTGATGAACTTCAGAAGCATATAGGTCCTTATTTCCCTAAGGAATTTATATCCTGGAATAATGCTAGCATTCTGCCAAAAATTGTCATTTAGAAGTTTTTAACTGCAGAAAAAGATTAACTGATCAAAGATGATCTATATATTTCTGAGCAGTCACTTTCAAACGTTTTCTTCCTGAATCAATTCAGTTTATCTTTTTTTAAAGATAATGCATACACTGATCTGAAAGTGAAAGTTTTATGGATTGATTATTACATACCAGCAAAAGACCTGAATAATATGACAGCCTGAAGCCTGAGCTCTGATGGGTTAGCAAAGCAATTTGTCATCTCTATTGACTCCCCAAAACCTAACTGTCCTGCCCCCACAAAACAACAAACACAGAGGACAGAGTTGCAGAGAATGGATTCTCCAAGAATTTTTTTTATTATTAAAAAAAGTTACCTTATTAAGAAGAATTTTTCTGGCTGACCGTGTGGAGAAACCTCTTAGACTCCAAGTGAGCATATGACAGACAAATTAGAAAATCAAATGGCTACCAAGCAGACATGCTGGACATGATCTCTGAATTTAAGGCCATGAGAGATGATCTGATTGTAGGCTGTGCTTAATGGCAGGATATGACCAGCAGAGTAAATGCAGCCTAGGACTGTCAAATAAAAAGTGTTCGTTGTGTGACCTTAGTGGGCCTGTACATGCACAGAAGGTACACAGAATTCAGAGTTTTGCTTATGGTTAGGACTCACGTGAAAGGTACTTCTTTACCTAACAAGGAGATGTTCGCATAGCTTTGCGATCAGTTGACTTGTTTACCTAACAATATCTCATGGCACTGTATTAATTGGTCAACTGTATGCTGTTAGCAATTCTTTGGAGCTCTCTGCTGGTCAAGTTCTGCCATTGTGATTGCCTGATCACCACAGCTCTGGTGTTTGTAGCCTCGTTACCTTAATAAAGAATTTGTTAAATACTTACCTGAGTTCCAAGAGTTACTCATCTCGGTCCTGGAAGGCAGCAGGTGCAACCCAAAGGGATTATTACCACCTAGAGAGGGAAAGATGGGGCAGTAGCTGCCAACACTGATGAGTAAGCTTCTCTCAGTAAGGAGGAAAGCGGCTGATTTTCAAGAGCAAGTCACAGTTCTAAAGACTAGCAAGTGACCAAGAAACAAGGCTGCAGAGCTACATGGCACTGATGGAGCAAAGAGAGAGAGGGAGAGATGCAGCTTAAATTGGACAATATAGAAAACAGTTCAAGAAGGAACAATATCAGAATTAAGGGACTCCCTGAAAATGCTGAAAGAGGAAACCCAATCCAGTGCATAAAAACTTTAATTGTGGAGTTGCTGCAGCTGAGTTCTCTGGAAGAGGTAAAAGTTGCGAGAGCACACAAGGTGCTCCTCTCCCTATCTGTGCCTCATAATAATATAAAACTCAGAGATCTAATTATGAAATTTCATGATTATCCGTAGAAAAGTTTAATTATGAACAAAGGTATAGAGCATTCAGAGCTCATACTAAAAGGCCACAATCTGCTAATTTTCTATGTCCTCTCTGCCCTAACTTTAAAAGACAGAAGACAGTTGGGAGAAATAACAGCACTCAGGAGGCTTGTATCTGCTACAGAAGGGGATTCCCATTTAAACTCTCATTCAGCTTCCTAAATCAGCATTATACGAGGCAGAAAATAAGGAGAATACACTCCAGTTGCTTGGGATACAAATCCAAATCTCAGACATAGAAGAAGACTCTCCAGAGGTAGTAACCACAGATAAGCTGCTAAAAAATTCTTGGCAAGTAGCGAAAGCCAGGGGGAGAAAAAGGAAAAGAAAAAGAAGATTCTAAAGTCACAATGGGACAATGGCAGAAGAGACAGTGAACAAGAGAATTCAGATATCTGAGGAGTAATCTAAAGACTAAGCAGAAGAAACTTCTTGGGAGTCACCAGGAATGAACAGCTGAACAGTAATTATGTTAATGTTATAAAGAAAATAGTATGAAGTTTGGCTTAATTGGGATAATCAGTAATAGCTGTGCTCTGTATTTTATAAACAGAGAAAATGGACAATGGGGAACGGAGAGATTCCAAGGAGAGAGGAGATGGGAGAAAATAGGGGATAGGGAAGCGCTTTTAGGGGTTCTGGGTGAACCCTCCCCATAGCTCAAATGATCAGATGGCAATTATCCTTAAGAGTCAAGGTCACATAGGTGGACAATGTATCTCCTTTGGATTGCAAGAGAAGCAGACCAAGTGCTTATGGGGAGAGTACAGAGATTTAAAGTTTATCAAAGCACAGTCATTTGGGGATTGTTTTACCTGTTATGCTGGTATTTCGTTTGTGGATTTAGAGTAAGGGGACTTCAGAAGAGGAGGGGAACTAAGGAAGCAATTTGGGGGTAGGAGAATTAATACAAGATATAGTTATGGAAGTTTAAAAACAGAAACCAAGCCATATTCTGACACACAATCATGAATGCAATATAATTAGAAACAAGAGTGGCAATAAAGGATTCATACCATCAAACAGTTAAAGAATCACAATAATTTAAAAAATTTTAATTATCAAAATAGATACTTTAAAAGGAAGAGACTTTAAGACTAATGTATTTTAATGTAAAAAGAGCTAAATAAAGTAAAAGGAAAAAAGTCCCAGCAGAATGTAAAAAAAACTCACTCAGATTATTCTTCTTGAAGAAATTCATTTTCAGAAGGGGGAAATTATGGGCAAGAAAAGTAATTAGTTTCAACAGAGACTTTTTGCTTCAGCTGAACAAAAGAACAGGAGCGAGCATAATGTTTGCTAAAAATGTCCCTTTTCAGATCAGTTGAGGATAAGGAGAGGTGCTTTATATTGCTGAAGGGCACAAATGCTGGGTTATTAATAAAAGTGGGTTCAGTGCATATTCTCAACCAAAAGCAAAATAAAACAAAATAAAATAAACCTCTGTAAATGACTTCTTGAACACATTATAACACCTTGGGAAAGGGGAAAATATATTTGAAGGAGATTTCAAATTGTACACTGATTCCTTACTGGGACAAACCTGATTTTTATATTATATATTAGGGAAGTAGGTACAACATTGAATTGTTGTCACAGAGAAGTCAATCTTTCAGATTGCTGGAGAGAATTGCTTGGAGAGGAAAGAGATTACACATTTTATTTGAAGCCTCATCAGCTATATACTTAGAATAGATGAAATGTTAACCTCTGAATCCTTGATGAAGTAGATAGGATCTGCAGAAAAAGGAAATATTACATGGTCAGATCGTGCACTATGGAAGTAATATTTGACAGCTGAGATGGGTCCCAAATCTCACTTTATTTCTCCAAGACAAAGATCAGGTTGCAGCAATTAATACTATTCAGGCCTTGTTCAAGGCTTTCAAATACGTGATATGGACAATTTAAAAAAAAAGAGGCCTTCTCTGGAAGGCAGGTAAAACTGTATTTAGGGGCCAGTTGATAAGTAGCACCTCAACTGAAAAAAGAAAGAATTCAAGAAAAAATTAGAACTAGAACAGGAGATGAACTGGTTACATTACATTCATAAAAACACAGGCTGAACCTCCGCCCCCATTACAATTAACTAATATTAGGAGGAAATTGAATGTGTTAATGACAGATGCCACTGAAAAAGCTTTTAGGTATAGAAAGCAAAAGTTTTATGAAAACAGAAATAAAGCAATAGGCTATTGGCTCGAAAGATTAAAGGGATTCAAGGACAACTTATTATTCTACCAGTTAAGAACAATTATTTGGAATTATTTGTGTCACATCTTCCTATGGTAAATTTGATTTAATGTCCATTGTGATTAGTGGAGTTTTTTGATCATTAAGTGTTACTATTAAAGTAAAACTTTGAAAATAAGCCAGGTGAAAAACATACCCTTTATAGTTAATTCTTACTCTTTTTATATATGTTTTTAGTCTGCAGTTTTAAAAGGGTTATTTTTTCAATGCTTAAACCTCAGTGTTTTACAAATACTTTGGTTCATGTAATTCTGCATAACTTTTAGCAAATGCAAAGCTAATATGAAAGGTTCTCTCCCAATACCATATTGCTGACTATATAATGGCACAGTTAGATTAGTTGTCTGTTTAAACAAAATCGGCCTTTACCTCACCATGCATAACACTAGCCATATTTTGTACTGTTCCATAAAGACATTTCCCAGCCTGTCACTTGTGTTGCTGCTTGTGCGACTAGATAAATTCTGCTTCTCTCTGTTTGTTTGAGCAAGATGCCAGAAGTGGCATTGTTATACATGGAGTGCTGTTACCCATGACAGCCTTAGCAAGAAGCCAAAAAGAACCACATGCAGCATTCATAATGGCAAGAGCTACCAAAAAAAAAAAAAAATTGAGGTGAAAAAGTAAACCACCTATATTTTATTCTGGTTAGGAAAATGACTTTAGAGGGGGGAGAAGGTAGAAATTGTGTTCCTTTTCCTGAATGGATTGATATACCTCTATCTATATACAGTATTGGTGTCTAGACACTATGATGAAGTGTATGCTAGAAATGCATATATTAATTAAAACCTGGTAATGAACGTATTGCCCAATCTATTAAATGTATTCTGCCCTCCTTTAATTAATTATTAGATATCACAAATCAGGAATAAAATGTTAAAATAAGAGATGTGGTACTGGGAACTGTTCCTTTAAGTATTTTAGCTTCCCAGGCAGGAAGTCTGGGGGAAGGATGCTGCAGAACTCATGTTCTGTTATGTAGAGGAAGTTGCAATCTGTGCCACTGAATAAAGAGGATCTCTTTCAAGCACTTTTGGCTCAGAATGATTACTGAACACTCCAAAAAGACAATTTTTAGTATGATCCCAATAGCTAGCACAGGGATCTTAGACTTGAATAGCTCTCCTGCCCAGTGATAAATTTCCATATTACAAATTGTGGGCAAGAAAATATCCAAAATCCAGGAAAGCTCCTTTGACTCTCCCAAGACCAATGTTTGTTTCAACTCACCAAGACAACTGAGCCATTTTGCCTGATGCAGCTGAGAATTGCTATCACATCTCACAGGTTTATTAGGAATCTGAAGAAATACTGAGATTTCTAATTGCAATGTCCCAAACTGCTGTCCTGAGCCGTCACATGCAAACACAGGCATCCAGTTTTAGTCAGGCACATTCTGAAACTTTGTCAAACAAACTTTGTCAAACTTTATTCCACAGCTACAGTCAAAGTGCTGTAATGTGTTATACAAGGAGATTGTGGCAATTGGACATCATGATGATTGTTTGCCCCATTATGTAGTTTTGTTTTTGCTTTGTTCCTTTTCTGTCCACCAGGCTAAGATTTTATCCAGTTCTAGTAATTTGAACACAGTAGTAAATACCTGATTTACAGCAGCATCTCAGTCAGTAGGATTTTTCTGCCGTTATTCACAACAGTATGCTGTCCTGTTGTACAGCCTCATGGAAAACCCTCCAACCCTTAAACAAATAGATGTATAGCAGATAGGAAGTATGCCTAACGTCAGCACAAGGTACAGAGAGCCAAAGGAGGCAAACTAGTTTCAGTATCTCATTTACTATACCAACGTACATTACACTACCCTCTACTACACTCAGCTCATACATTAAGATGACTTGGATATAAAACGTTTAGATTATTATTAATATTGCAGGAACACTGTCAGTCCAAAGCCCCATTAATCCAGGCACCACATAGACATGACATAAAATGTCATCCCCGGCCCCAAAGAATTTACATCTAATTAAGATCTTATCTAAAATTACTCCAACTTGCCCAATCCACTTGTGGCGCTGGATGGTCAGACCCCCAGGCCATCAGGCATGACAAATTGTACTGAGGAGGTGGTTTTATGCTGTAGTTACAGATGGTGATGTACCAAATCCTTTGGGAAGTACCATGCCTGATGTTTGCACTAAGGAAAAGAATGACCCGGAACCTTTGTAAACAAAAAAATAAACAAACCACAGAGTAGGAACATGGAATATGAGCACTATGTACGCAAGAAAGCTCGCCATTGTGACCAAAGAATTGGAAAGATGTAAGATAGAGACATGTGGAATCTCAGATCTGTGTTGGAAGGGTAGGCATCAGCAGTGTGCTATTCAGGATCTGAGAAAAAGAGAAAATGAGGTTGCATTTATCTTGTCCAAGGAGACAAAGTGAGTACTTGAATATAATCCAATCAGAATCACTACATTCACCTTTGAGCGAAGGCAGTCAATATACAATATATAGTAGTAGCTGGTGATGTGATCGATGAGTTCTATGAATGACTTAAAGAGACACTAAAACACCAAGAGACACTTGAATGCAAAAATTGGAACTGTAAGGTCTCATAAAGTAGTAATGGGAAACAATGGTCTGGGTTCACAAAATGAGAGAGGAAGGAGGTTAGTCAAATTCTGCTGCTCTAATCACCTGGTCATTATAAACATCACTTTCACACAACTTCCTAGATGTTTATACAGGTTTTGGTCACCTAGACAGAGAATCAAATCAATTACCTTATGAAACACCAAAGCCAGGGATTGAGTTGCCAATGGACAAAGACCTTCCTGAGTGTAGACTGTGGGTATCATCATCAGCTACTAACCTCAAACATAAAATTAAAAAACTTAAGGTATAATGTTCAAAAGGTCCCTATATTTGGACTTATCCAGAATCAGCAAAAAGTATATAACTTCTGCCCCAAATGGGTGTGAAGCATTGGCACAGGTGAAAGAGGAGAACAACCCCAACAAACTTTGGAATAAAATGAGAACTATTTTACTTGAAACTAGCAAAGCACACATTCTGAAAAGTCAGTGTAAGACTACCCCATGCTTAATGGAGAAGAAGTTTGAGCTGAAAACTTATGCAGAGTGAAGGAGATGGAGGAATACAAGAGAGAATATAAGGAACTGAGCAGACAGATTCAAAAGGCAGACTAGATAAGACAAGAGTAAATATATAAAGTGCAAAATGTATGGAACTTGAGATTTATAAAGAGCATAATAATACAAAAAGTTACATTCAGAGTTATCAGACTTCTTACCAAAAGGTTTTCCCCATGATCAAATACAATAAAATGTCATGATGACAGAGTCCTTACTGAGAACTATTATATCAAATGCAAATACTCTGCCAATTTGTATCATGATACAGGATGATGGAAAAGGGAGTACAGAACTGAGTCATCAATCCTTTAAGAGGAAGTGGTGTATGCTATTCTGAAAATGAAGCCTGGTAAGCACCTGGATAATGTGGCAGCAAAACTGTTAAAAGCAACTGGGGGACAAGATACTGCTCTTGTGTGGAAAATTTCTAATGATGCATGGATGACTAGAAACCTATCTGAAGGACTGGATCAAGAGAATTTTTCTGCTTTACCAAAGACAGGAAACAGTGTAGTAACTATTGTACCATCTCCCTGATATCACATATAAGCCAAGCTCTGCTCTACATAATCCAAGATTGAAGGATAGATAGAAGCAGAACTACTGCCACAAGCTAATTTCAGAGAGGGTTGCGGCACATATGACTAAATCATGAATATCCATCACATCATTGGGAAAAAAATGTAGAGTATAATCATCCATTGAACATGTGTTTCACTGACTATTCAAAAGCATTTGATACCTTGCAACATGATCATCTTTGGAAAATATGGGGATTCCAAAACATCTCACTGTAATCAACACAGCTCTTTACCACCTCTGTCACCAGACCATGGTGAGAACAAAAGCAGGTGACAGTGAGTGGTTTTCCACTGGACAGCATGAGAGACAAGGGTGTATTTTGTCCTCAAGCTTCTTTAACAAGCCTTAGAAGGTTTTGACAAAGTGGAAGGAATTGGGATCTCTATTGTGGACACCTCTTAATTGACCTCAGATATGGATATAAATTGACCTCAGATATGGATATAAAATTAGCAGTGGATCATGAAGGAACTTAAGACTTGAAATTAGACACAGGTTTCGAACCATCAGAGGAGTGAAGTTCTGGAACAGCCTTCCAAAGGGGAATAGTGGGGGCAAAAGACATATCTGGCTTCAAGACTAAGCTTGATAAGTTTATGGAAGTGATAGCATAATTGGATAGCCTAATTTTGGCTATTAATTGGTCTTTGACTATTAGCAGTAAATATGCCCAATGTATTGTGATGGGATGTTAGATGGGGTGGGATCTGAGTTATTGCAGAGAATTCTTTCCTGGATATCTGGCTGGTGAGTCTTGCCCACAAGCTCAGGGTTTAGCTGATCGCCATATTTGGGGTTGGGAAGGAATTTTCCTCCAGGGCAGATTGGCAGAGGCCCTGGGTTTTTTTGCCTTCCTCTGTAGGGTGGGGCATGGGTCACTTGCTGGAAGATTCTCTGCACCTTGAAGTCTTTAAACCATGATTTGAGGACTTCAGTGGCTCAGACACAGGAGTGGGTGGGTGAGATTCTGTGGCCTGCATTGTGCAGGAGGTCAGACTAGATGATCATAATGGTCCCTTCTGACCTTAAAGTCTATGATTCTATGCCAATGACACAATATTCTTTGCTACAATCACTGAGGCAATGCAACAAATGTAAAAAAAAAAAAAAAAAAAGTTAGTGATGAATATGTATCATTCCTGAATGTAACAGAAAAAATGAATGTACGTCAACAGACAACATGATTAACAGATATGCTGTAGGGACAATTGAGGAATTCAATTACCTGGAATCATATCCAGGAAAATGTGCTTTTTAGGCACAGAGATGGAAATAACCTGTAAAAATTATTACAGAAGGAATGCTAGAGAGGGTCATCATAGAAGGGGATGACCAGCAAGTAGATGGATGAATGGTATGCAGCAAATCATTGGCAGGTCAGCTGCTGAATGCTGAAAATTAGCAGTGGATCATGAAGGCTTTAGAAAATTCTGCTATGATGTCTCCAATATTCAGACATTAATAAATGGATTTACTTACATATCAAAACCTATCCTCTTTCTAAGGTGTTAAAAATTAGATTTGATCTATCAGTTCATCAGCATGTTCACAAACTTTGCCCTCGATTAAATTTACCAAGTTAAACATGCTTCTGCTCTTTCAAATGGAAATGGGCTTGAGTCAAAGCCCCAACATCCCCTCAAAACTGAATGGGATTAGACACTGAACCTATGTTGGATTATGAATTTCACAGCCAGCCTTTTCCCCCTCAGGAGATGGATGAAATGAACCACCACTGGACAGCCACAAAAATCTGTTTAGCCGGAAAATATGAAATCCAGATCTGAATTTTGCAAACTGGACCTCTTCCCCATTTTATCAGCTCTGATTAAGTTTTCACCTACTTCGAGGACATTGTGTCAGCTATTCTATATGTGAACACTGTTCAACATGTGCCTGTTCACTGAAAATAACTGATTTTACATAGTTTTATATTACACATTAAATCAAGCTGAATGAAAGACTGTGTGACAGAAAAAGATATATTTTGCTCATATTTAATCAATGTGAGTAAATAAACAAAGCTACTCATGCGTTTAATGTACGGCATTAGATATATTTTCTCATCTGTATTTTTTTTAATTCCAGAATAAACACAGTGGATGAGGATATATATATGTATTTAGACCAACTTCTGTTGAGGAGAGTGACAACGTTTCAAGCTATACAAGCTTTTCTTTAGGTCTGGAAGTGGGGAAATAAGAAAGTGATGTATGGCTGGATTCAAAGGCTACTAAAGTGAATAGTAAAGATGATTAAAAACAAACTAATTTTTCTTCATGGGAACCTTCAAGAAACTTAAGTTTCCCACAAAGTTTTGTTTGTTTTTTGTTTTGTTCTTTATTTATTCAATAAAAAAGAGGCTGAAAACTGAAAAAGTGTTGAGTTGTCAAAAACCATTCTCTATAAAAAAAAATTTACTTGCTTTTTCAAGCAAAAACACTGCAGGAACAGATTATTTTGATTAAAATATTCTTCCTGTGAAAAGTTCCATATTGGCTGTAAATCCATTTTTTAATCAGGAAAATATTTATTTGATTTTTTTTTGACCAGCTCTAGTCAATTCCAGTCTGTTTGTTGACTTCTGTGTGCATTGGCCCTTACAGAATTGCATGCCCTCAGTTAGCAAACATATCAGTGTGTCCCAAATTCTTTAGATCTTTCTATTAGTGAAAGCACAGTGTTGTTGCTATGCTTTCAGCACTCTGCACCTTCTCTATTGGGTGTTTCCATATGGCATGTGGAAGACTACTGGGAAAGTGCTGCTTTTCCATATGACCTCACTGAATGATTCAGGATGTCACAATGGTAATAGCCACTTGCCTTCTTTTATGGCACTATATACAATATAATTCAAACAGCTATCGGCATGAGAGGGGATGGCTGAATACAGCAGAGAAAAGAACGAAAAGCAGAATATAAGGAATATCAATACTCATTTAGAAACCCACTGTTCTCTGGATAAAATCCAAGCAGACAAAGCCTTAACATCAACATGGGTCCACTCCATGGAGATGCGGGCAAGGGCTCTCATTCGGCACAAAGTAAAACCTTTCAGTCAGACAATGGATTCCGTAGGTAGAATTATTTTGATTATACTTTATCGCACAAAATGTAAGACGTATTTGAATTATTCTGCCAGAGTAACTGGCAACATAACAATTTATTTACAAAACATTAGGTATTTGTTCTTTTCCAGACATAGGACATCAGGGCCTAATAGATTTTTCAGCTGAGAATGAGAACTGCTAAAATGTGTTGACTAAAATACGTGTTCTTTAGCAGAGGAAACTTTAATATTACAGCTAGAATTTTAGAATGAATAACCAAAGAGAAATCAAAGTCAGTAAATTAGAGAAAATAGCTTTGCCTGCATTCTCTCAAAACAGTAGCACACTGACAAACAGCACTTTGACATGAAAATGGAAAGTTGACCAAAAGATAAAACCTGGCACTTACAGTCTTGTAACATACTGTCCCACAAACTGATTGAATTCATGTATTTTCCTACTATATACAGTGGGTTTCAGCAGTGGTTCAGCACATTGTTTTTCAGGGCTGACTATGCGCTCATTTTTGTGTGAGCTCTTTTTGCTAATTCTGTTGAAATTTTGCATCCCACATTACTTTGGATTTCTCCACGCCTTTGGGTTGGATTGATTCTTTAAAAAAAAAAAAAAATTGCTTTGCTTCAAAGTTCAAATTTACTGAATTTTATTATCTGAATGGCAGTAAGCAGGGAAGAAGCAGCAGCAGCAGCAGCGACAGCAACCAAAGAAGGATGGTCTAGTAGATTAACACAGAGATATTTGATTTGTATTCCAATATCTGTCACTGATTGGTTTAATCCTTTGTACTTATAGCTACTTTACAAATATTATTTAGATATATCTTACAATCTAGATAATTAGGTACTTATAAAGGCCCCCACCCCATAGTATATGAACACCTCACAATTTTTAATGTATTTATCCTCACAATACCCTCATGAAGTAAGGCAGCAGTATTATCCCCACTTTGCAGATGGGGAAATGAAGCCATAAAGAGGCTAAGATACAGATGCATAGAAGTATTTGGTCTCCTAATTTCCATTTATTTTAATTTCCAGTGACTTAACCAAGGTCACATAGGAAATCTGTGCTGGAGCAAGTTGAATCCATGTCGCCTAAGTCTCAGGCTTGCACTGTAACCACTCTACCCTCCCTCCTCTCCAGAGGGCTAAGAAAGAAAACTAAGGCTTAACAAGGTAAGTGACGGTCCAATGTCAAGGAACTTACCGCATGCTACTGTACATGTGCATTTTTTTCAGTTATTAGACACAGCTCACTGAAGGCAAGGAAATTGCATTTCAGTGCTAAAATAATGGCCAAAAAAATGAGTGCTGCTGATTTCAAAATACCAAGAAAGATCACGCCACAATCCTTTGCAATTTTATAGTTCTTCTGTCCCTGATTTGGCTACAGGTATCTTTAACGCTGCCACATTTGCTGAAGTTCTAGAACAGTAGGCTTCCATTCACTTAATAGCCCTACTCCCAAGTCTCACACGAGTACTGTATGTGAAAGGGCACAAATTGCACTTGGGATTCCAGCTATCAACCTCATTTTCAAGGCTAAAATGCCCTGAGCTAGCAAATGTTCAGCTATTTAATCATGAGTTTGAAACCTCAGCTGGGATTATGACGACACTTCTGGGCCAAGGTAACAAACTACAGCAGATTTATTTGTCAGTTTTCGCTGCAGTGTTGATTTGATTGAGCCCATGGGTAACACCAGGCCTGAACCATTTTGCAGGATTAATGAAGGTCATTTCAGCTGTAATGCTAATAAGATGCTGATTATAGCCCTGGAAAGCTCAGTACCAAGTGGCCACCTGTGATTTCCTATTTAAACTATTTCCTTCCACACAGTTGACCATTTCATTTCCCCAGAATATGTTAGGTAAAAGTCATAGCAGAATATATACTATATGGAATAGTCTCTAACAAGACAGACAGAAAGCCTTTATATTACTAAAACCATGTCCCATCAGAATTTCAAAGCTTGCTTGCTTTAATATTTGTTCTACATTTGTTTGCCTCTTGGAGTGTAATTTGAGAGTTTACTTATGTTCTCCTCCCAAGATGCTTTTGTCCATTACCAGCTTGTCTATACTAGCATTCCAAACATTTCCCAAATTCCTTTAAAAACTGTAAGAAAGTATTTATAAAAAAAAAGTGTTGTTTTCTCTGTTGTTTTCTGCAGTTGAAAAGCTTATTGGTGTCGTACCCTCTTTATATATTGTTCTCATGATTATACTAGATGTTGAGCAAATTAATTTGCAAAGTCATTTTGAATTATTAGATGCTTTTGGGATGTCCAAAATTCATAATCTATTTGAAATACACAGGTAACAACATTACCATGTAGGATGAGATGTTAATAGAAGAATAGTACCTTACAAAATACTGCTAAAGGTCATGTTCAAAGACAAGTTTCTAGCTGTCTCTAGAAACTGTAGGCACTAGAAGCATTTCTCATCATTGTGCACCTGTACAGACAGCATCCAAAAATCCCACACAGTCTGAGCTCAAGGTGCATCACAAAGCAATAGCAAATACCAGCTGGTTGCCTTCAAAGTCACTTGGATGTATGTGTCTGGCAAGTATGCAGCAGATAACCCAAGGTCACATAGGGATGGCAGTAGCCAAAACATAGTTCTATGAGGCCTATTAATACATCGCAGCCATTGGCCTTTTAGATTTTCTCCCCAAACCACCTGAAATATTTTCCACCTAGTCCAACACATTACTGGAGCTACATAAATAACTGAAATGACTAAGAATACAGAATAAACTAACAGCCCACATAGACACTGCTTCCTTATACTGTATGACACTCTACTGTAGAATTTGTCTTCTATTTAAGCACTTAAATACCAAGTTGATGGGCATAGTGTAAGTGTTTAAGAATATGCATGGATTCTTCAGTACATACATTGTAATTTGGCTTCAGAGTTACTCATCTGGAGTCATCTAATAGTATACATATTGCCTTTTGAATTTAATCTGTTTTTAATAAACAAGCCTTTTAATCAATTAAATGAATGAAAGGATATATGAATGTAATAGCAGAGAAGGAATGATTGTTCAGTTGGAAAGTTAACTGAGATGATCAATTCCTGTCATAATATTCTAGCAAGACTTACTGTATATTTTTATTATTATTATTTATTGCAGGCTTATAGCTCCGATTTATCAGACTTCTTTCTATGTATCACAACCTTTCAGGAAGTTAAATTACATAAAGAAAGTGCTAGCATGACTGTCGCAGCAGGATTTTTAACATCATTCACTGCAGAGTCTATTTTTAAAACAGGTATCAGAGCTGCTGTCTTCCTACAGACCTCTATAGATCTTTGAAGAAATATTTCATGACAATGACCACCAAACCAATGCCTATATCTTCTGAACATATGGATTGAACATAGGATTTTTACAGCCGTGAAACCCAATTTGATACCAGAAACTAGTCTCTTTTTTATTTAATATGCAAACTTTCTAACTATGCAGTGAAACTGTCACTAAAGACTGCTTCTTATGGGCAGCCAGATTCCATACCCTCTTTATATCTTAAGTGAACACTTTGATGTATCCTCCAAGGATTTCATAACCTTCCCCCCCTCTCCTCCTCAGTTAAAGACAAACAATTCCCAAGCAACTTTTTTTCATTTCTTTATGTGATTGCTCTGAACAGGTTAGACAATCACCTATTTGATAGAGAAAATACCGCTAAAATAAAAGGCAGAGGGAAAAACACTGAACATCTAGCGAAGAACTACACTTGTTGTTGCAACACTGTTAGAAATGTGTGTCCAGGCAGACGTTCCTTTAGACAGATGACATTCTTAGATTTCCCATTTAGAAAATAAGAACAGCCATACTGGATCAGACCAAAGGTCCATCTAGCCCAGTATCCTGTCTCCCGACAGTGGCCAATGCCAGGTACTTCAGAGGGAATGAACAGAACAGGTAATCATCAAGTGATTCATTCCGTCGCCCATTCCCAGCTTCTGGTAAACAGAGGCCAGAGACACGTCAGAGCATGGTTTTGCATCCCTCCCTATCCTAGCTAATAGCCATTGATGGACCTATCTTTCATAGAGGGGAGGAATAGCTCAGTGGTTTGAGCACTGGCCTGCTAAACCCAGGGTTGTGAGTTTAATCTTTCAGAGGGCTAGTTGGGCATTAGTCTTGCTTTGAGCAGGGGGTTGGACTAGATGATCTCCTGAGGTCCCTTCCAACCCTAATAATCTGTGAACTTATCTAGTTCTTTTTTGAATCCTGTTATAGTCTTGGCCTTCATAACATCCTCTGGCAATGAGTTCCACAGGTTGACTGTGCATTGTGTGAAGAAATACTTCCTTTTGTTTGTTTTAAACCTGCTGCCAATTGATTTCATTTGGTGACCCCTAGTTCTTGTGTTATGAAAAGGAGTAAATAACACTTCCTTATTTACTTTCTCCACACCAGTCATGATTTTATAGTCCTATCATATCCCCCCTTAGATGTCTCTTTTTCAAGCTGAGAAGTCCCGGTCTTACTAACCTCTCCTCATATAGAAGCTGTTCCATACCCCTAATAATTTTTGTTGCTCTTTACTGAAACTTTTCCAATTTTAATGCATCTTTTTTGAGATGGGGTGACCAGATCTGCATGCAGTATTCAAGATGGGGGCATATCATGGATTTATATAGAGGCAATATGATATTTTCTGTCTTATTTTCTATCCCTCTCCTAATGATTCCCAACATTTCATTAGTGTTTTTGACTGCCTCTGCACCTTGTGTGGATGTTTTCAAAAAACTATTCACAATGACCCCAAGATCTCTTTCTGGAGTGGTAACAGCTAATTTAGATCCCATCATTTTGTATGTGTAGTTGGGATTATGTTTTCCAGTGTGCATTACTTTGCATTTATCAACAATGAATTTTGTCTCACATTTTGTTGCCCAGTCACTCAGTTTTGTGAGATCCCTTTGTAACTTTTTGCAGTCTGTTTTGGACTTAACTATCTTGAGTAATTATGCATCATCTGCTAAATTTTTCCACCTCATTGTTTACTCCTTTTTCTAGATCATTTATGAATATGTTGAAAAGTACTGGTCCCAGTACAGACCCCTAGAGGATACCCATATTTTCCTTTCTCCAGTCTGGAAACTGACCATTTACTCTAACCCTTTGTTTCCTATCATTTAACCAGTTACTGATCCATGAGAAAACCTTCCCTCTTATCCCATGACTGCTAATTTGCTTAAGAGCTTTTGGTGAGAGACCTTGTCAAAGCATTTCTGAAAATCTAAGTACACTATATCCACTGGATCTCCTTTGTCCACATGCCTGTTGACACCCTCAGAGAATTCTACTGGATTGGTGAGGCATGATTTTCTTTACAAAAGCCATGTTGACTCTTCCTCAACCAATTGTGTTCATCTAAGGGTCCAATAATTCTATTCTTTACTATAATTTTAACAAATTTGTCTGGTACCAAAGTTAAGCATATAGGTCTGTAATTGCTGGAATTGCCTCTAGAGCCTTTTCTTAAAAATTTGCCTCACATTAGCTATCCTTTTGTACCAGATAACTGGAGCGGATTTAAATGATAAGTTACATACATTTAGAAAATAGATATATTGCCTATGTATTTCTTTAGTTTGGGAGGAAGTTACTAAATTCACGAAGGCATTTGTACTCTAATATGAGCTTCTTATTCGTGACAATGTTGATTTCAAATGGATTGATTTATTGTCACCATCGTCCTACGAGCTATGTGGTGACAGCAGCTTGCTAGTCCATAGGTTATATATCTTATAGTGTTTGTCATCTACTTTGATTAGAAGAGCAGATGGAGTCAACTGGAAAGTTTTGCCATGATGTAGTTAATATTCAAGTCAATTCTTCCAATTCAGAGAAAATCCATACAACACAATTCTTCCTCGGGTACTGGGTATAGCAAACAGCTACAATAACCCAATAAACCTGTACAATATATTTCCCTCTCACCTTTAGAGAACTGGAGCAAAAGAGAATTAACCTGAAAACTTTTTAAAGTGACCAATGTCTTTAGATGTGTTTGCTGATTCCAGTTCTCTTCATACGAGAAATGATGCAGCTAACACCACCCACTATTAAAAGATCCAAAATATTAAAGAAAACAAAACTTCCTAAGCAAATATCTTGTTTTATTGTATTTAAGGCACTAAAAAAATGTAATCCTAAATCATACACTCCTGTAGAAAAAGAGTTGCCATAGAGATCCAGAGGTATCATGCCATTGGTTAGAGAAGGTGTGGTTTGAATCCCTGTCGGGTGATCTGGAGATGCAGTTTTCTAGCCTCGTGAATATAATACCACCAGTGGAAGAATTCCCAGATACCTCTGGAAATTCTAGAAGGGCTAAAGCATTTGCCTGGAGGGTCAGCCCTTCCACGTTACTGCCCAGGCTTCCCTTATCTGTATTTTAGTATGGCTGCCTTGGGTGGCACACTTCCTCACATGTGCTTTTGTACAGACCTGTCTTCCAGCTCCCAACCAAATGCACTTATGTCAGCAGAAACTGTTGATGTTATGTGATCTGCCATCTCCACAGGGCCATCTCTCTTACCCAACAAGCAGAGGACCTTCATTTAAAAAAAAAAATTGCATGCCTCTGCTGCTGAAGCTAGAAGAAAAACGGTTATACTGATAGTTGTGGAACTGCTAGAGAGGGACAAAACCTCACTTAGAACTGGGCTGACAATGGTTTTCCTGTCCCATGAAAATTTGAGATTTTTGAAGATTTCCTATCCCAATTTTGGACAAAAAAAGTCAAAACATTGAACATTTTAATTATATATATATATATATAAATAACTTAACATTTAAAAAAATAAATAAAACTCCCCCAACACCACAAATATCATTTCCTGGGGGAAAACGTCTTTCTTACTTTCAATAAATCAGCATTTTCTGACAAAAAAGTTTCATCAAAATTCCTGACTACCACATTCCAATCACATTCTCTTAACACATTTCACATATTCAGTACAAGAGTCTTCTGAGATTGCATGCATTCAAATGCAGATGCATGATCCTACTAACAGGATGGAATGGAAGGGGTGGATGGTATTTTCAAGTAAAAAATGGAAGACATTTACCAAGTCCTAGGGTTAAACCTTCTTCTAGCCCAAGATAAATGTGTACTATGATTTGTAAATCCAGAGGTTTGTAAACCTGTGAATGGATGTTTTGGGTTTTGCAGAGGAGTCTCAGGCTGACCAGCATATAAAAAAAGAAAAAAAAAGTTGCTAGGTTAAAACAAAAGGGATGTCATACTTTTGCTCATCAAATGGTATCTAAAGTTCTGGAACTTTAATCTGATTGCAGCGGGCTTAGACCAGGGATGAATTTATATTTCTACTAGTAATTCATATGCTAGCTTCCAAACTACCAAGGTTCTGGCTGGGATATATCACCCAATATTTCTACTGAGTAAAATGGAGTTACAGTATGTGTGCCAGCCAGGTAATTCAAGCAGTCTTCTGTGGAAGAGTAGCCTACTTCACCACACATTCTTTGCCCCAGCAGAAAAAAAAAAGTAGACAAAGGAAATGTGTAAACTAATATTGACATGTGAGCAAGCTCTGAGCGACATATACATTTTAAAAATAATGTAATTTGGATTTTCTTTTCATTACTGTATAAGTGGATAATTTTCACATTGCCCCAGTATGTCTATTTCACACACCAGTCTCCCAAAACAATGCAGCTGAACTGCCTCCATTAGATATGAAACCAATCTTTTATCTCATAATCTGGCCCTCACTCCGTTACTTTTGGGAAATATCCAGATCCCCAGCCTTCAACTCATGCTATTCATTCTAGTGCTAATAGCACCTGATCCAAAGCCCACTGAAGTCAAAGGAAAACCTCCCACTGACTTCAATGGACTATGGATCAGGCCTAAACTTATTTCATTTCTGAAGCTTCACAAGCTACTATTTCCACATTCTGTTTTACCGATACTATGCTCCTGGGGCATGTAACAAGGGCACAATGTAGCCTTTATACAGCAAGATATGGATAATGAATCTCTGTCTCCACAAAAAAGAAAAGAACTATTGTTTTTAATTAGGGTAATGAAGAGCTAAGGGGTAAGTGGCAAGGTAGCTAACCGGAATGAGGATATGAAGGTAGAATTACCACATCTGAGGTGGAAGTTAAACTCAAATAGTTTAATGGAACTAAATCAGGGGCCCCAGGTAATCTCCATCCAAGGAGAATTAAAGGAATTGGCACATGAAATAGCAGGCTCCATAGCAAGCATTTTTAATGAATATGTAAACTCAGGGATTATATCTTATGACTAGAAAATTGGTAATATATTTTCTATTTTTAAGAAAAGGAAAAAAAAGTGTTTCAGAAAACTACAGCCTTGTTAGTTTGACCTCAAATTGTATATTACCAATTTTTAACCAATTTGTTAAGGGCATAGAGGTGAACAGTAATCTGGATAAAACACAACATAGTTTTACAAAAGGCAGATTATGACAAACCAACGTGATCTCTATCTTTAAGACGACATCGGATTTCTTACACAAAGGAAATGCAGTAGATCTAATCTAATCAGTAAGACATTTCAGACAATTCCACACGGGAAATTATTAGTTAAAT
Organism: Chelonoidis abingdonii; assembly: GCF_003597395.2. Lineage (NCBI taxonomy): Eukaryota > Metazoa > Chordata > Testudines > Testudinidae > Chelonoidis > Chelonoidis abingdonii. Next base: position 144,267,006 of record NC_133771.1, read on the forward strand.
TGGAGAAGATGAGGATTAATATGAGAACTGAAAAGTGGATAAGGAACTGATTAAAGGGCAGACTAATATGGATCATACTGAAAGGTGATCTGTCAGGCTGGACAGAGGTTACTAGTGAAGTTCCTCAGAAATCAGTTTGGAACCAATCTTATTTAACATTTTTATCACTAAACTTCACACAAAAAGTGAGTGTGAGCTAATAAAATTTGTGGATGACATAAAGTTGGGAGGTACTGCCAATATGGAAGAGGAGCGAATATCATACGGGAAGATCTGGATGACCTTATAAACTGGAGTAATAGAAATGGGATGAAAATTAATAGTGCAAAGTGCAAGGTCAAGGTACTTAAGGACTAACAACAAGAATTTGTGCTATAAACTGGGGACTTATCAGTTGGAAGCAACAGAGGAGGAGAATGACCTGGGTGTATTGGTTGATCACAGGATGACTACAAGCCATGTGATGATTACAAGTGTGATGAGATCACATAAAAAGCTAATGCAATCCTAGAATCTATCAGGAGAGATTTCTAGTAGAGACAGGAAAGTGTTAGTACCTTTATACAATGCATTGATGAGACCTCATCTGGAATACTGAGTGCAATTCTGATGTCCCATGTTTAAGAAAGATGAATTAATTCAAAATAAAACAGGTGCAGAGAAGGGCTACTAGGATGACTCAAGGAATGGAAAAATCTACCTCATGAGAGGAGATTGAAAGAGCTTGGTTTGTTTAGCTTAACCAAAAGAAGTCTGAGGGGAGATAGGATTGCGCTTTATGAATACATCAGAGGGATAAATACCAGGAAGGGAGAGAATTTATTTAAGTTAAGCATCAACGTGGACACAAGAACAAATGGCTATAAACTGGCCATCAACAACTTTAGGCTCGAAGTTAGGTGAAGGTTTCTAACTATCAGGGGAGTGAAGTTCTGGAACAGGCTTCCAAGGGGAGCAATGGGGGAAAAAATATTTAACTGACTTCGAGATTGAGTTTGATAAGTTTATGGAGAGGATGGTACGATGGGAGCACCTACAATGGCATGACTGCCAGTAGTAAAAATCCCCAACAGCCAAAAGACAGGAGAGTAGTTGGGGAGGGATCTGAATTACTAAAAAGAAATATTTCCCAGCATCTGTCTGGTGGGTCTTGCCCACATGATCATGGTCTAATTTTATTGCCTTATTTGGGGTCGAGAAAGAATTTTCCCCAGGTCAGATTGGCAGAGACCTGAGGATTTTTCACTTTCCTCTGCAGCACAGGGCAAAGGTCACTTGCAGGTTTAAACTACTGTAAATGGTGAATTCTCTGTAACTTGAAGTCTTTAAACCATGATTTGAGAACTTCAGTAACTCAGCCAGAGATTATGGGTCTATTGCAGAAGGGGGTGGATGAGGTTATGTGGCCTTCAATGTGCAGGAGGTCAGACTAGATGACCACGATGGTCCCTTCTGACCTTAAAGTCTATGAGCCGCCAGTCAGAAGGTTTCAGTTGCTTGGACAACTTCCTGTGCCTACTTCTCGATTAAATAGTATGCCTGGGCCAATCAGTGGGGCCATTTATAGCCCCCAATCAGGAGCCTCATGTGTGATATCACTGGGAAGGGTCGAAGTTCTGCCAACCCCTCACATTTAAGAAGTTTTGGATGAACTGCCCACTGGTGGCCAGGGTGTGTGGTCTGCTGGGCAACCTATGTGCCTATGTTCAAAACCCACAGGTCTATGTTCAAGACCCATGGGTCCTTCCAGACAATCATCTTCAGCTCCTATAGCTATTATTGTAACCAGTAACAGCCACAGGTGCTCTGAAAAGCAGCCCACTGATTTTGCACTACCATTGTATCTGTCTTCTCCTCCAGAACCTGATCTTAATTTCAGCTATAAAAATTTTAAAATATCAGGGTCTCCTGCTGTTTTGTCACAAGTGTGTACTGATAAACAATTATAAACAGATGCTGGTACTTCTTTGGATACTACTATAAATAACATTATAAATAGCATATTTAAAAAATTAAACAAAAATGCATACTATCCCATGTTTATTTCAATCTTGGCTAGAGCAAAAATAGACACCTGACATTAAAGTAGAAAATAATTTTCTTGTTAAGAACATTTCACATTCTGTTTTAAATGCTAATCCGAAGTACAGAGTGCATAGAAGTGCCTTACACAAATGTATTTCATTCTCACTCCACCTTGTGCACTGAATGAGGTGGGAGGAGGGGAAGAGTACTTTATGCATTATGATACCAGTCTTTCATACTGTGATCTACATAAGAGGATTGCACAAGAAACCTTAGCTTTGAAATTTCCTCACTTTTGAGAGTTTCAACTTACAACCTTAATGTTGTTTTAAGTCAGTTTTTGTATGGATTTTTTTTAAATGTAGGAAGGAGTAACACAATAACAAAAATTCGACTACATTCAGCTGTGTATTGTGCAATCAATAAAGTAGGAGTTCTTCTTTCTACACTCCATATGACACGACAGAGTTCCTTCCTGTGAGTCATTGCTCATTACTAGAATGAAAGCAGAGCCCCCTTTGAATTTTCTTAAACTACAGCTGCATATGAAATAGAATGATGCCAGAATCATTAAAATATTGCACACAAAGTGAATTTAAAAATATCCTTATAATATTCACAAAAAATGGCCTATTTTCACCAGCCCACTGAAAGACATATCTGATACCTACAGACTAACTTCTACCACGGGGCTGCCAAGGTGCTAAGAAAAAGATGAAGCTTTTTTAACATAATGGAGAACATGCATTTCCACACACACCCCCAACTCTTCAGTCTTAAAAAGAGCTGATTTTTTTTTTTAACAAACAAACAAAAGAATCACACCTTAATTGAAACCAAACCTGCCAAATTTCAGCCCAAAATATAAAGCATTTGAAAAAAAGTTATAAGCTGCTGAAAATGACTCCTTGGAGTGCAGATGCTTGTGAAACATTAACTGTAGGCACCACTATGTGCTCTATCCACAGTATATACTGACAATACAGATATTGCTACAGATGGTTTCACTTGGTGATAACTTATTCAAAGTCAAAGATTTTCACATACCCTTTATAATTATTATAAAAGTGGAAAACATTAACAATGATAAGCCTAAATAATTTATTTATGTAGGTTTTGAGAGGCTAACAGAATAGTTGACCTTGAAGGGTTATAGTATATGGGGAGTAGAGAAAGTAGATACTATAAGAGGGAAATGAAAGGAGGTGAAGCTAAGCTGCATGTGAACTTGAAAAACTTTGTTTTCTTTGCTGTAGATTGTAATTAAATTTTCAGTGGCTCATAGCCCTCTTGATATCCTTTTGTGACCTGCCTGAGAGGTAATGACCCACCAAATGAGAAACACTGCTACAGATTATCAAGTGTCTAATGGAAAGGATAGTACCAGTTGGGAAGACATGTATTGGATCAATATTTTTAGAATATAAAAGACTCAAATTCACCATACAGAGATGAATGTCCATTTGTGCGCTTGAATTTTTGGTCAAAGTTATGGTATTGTCTGTACAGATCAAGTGACTGCATGTGTAAGTGATTATTTGCACACTAAACTAACCATGATAATACGCATAAGTGTATTTCTGCATGCCTTTGTGTGTGCCATTCTTGGCCTCACTCTAAAAACTTTGCCCATTATTTTCAGGTTTTATGAGGTTTCTAGAAACAAAGATGCATTAAAAAATTGGACTTGGAAATACTCTTTGACAGGTTATTTTAATGATAGTGGCTTGTAACCTGCTTGCAAATCTCTCTTGTTTATTGTTCTATTAGCACATTACTACCATCCCAGTGCATCTGTAATAATCGAAGGCTAATTTACAGGAGTTCTTTTTAAGTTAGATCACTGTGGTGGTTTAGACCCCAGATAAATGAGTCATCAGTCTCTGTCAAATAATAGAGAATAAAATCAATAAGTTAGGAAGTGTTATTTTTCAAGGCTCTCAGTGGGTCATACAAACAATGCAATAAAAATGATAAAAGGACTTGCATTTTGATGGAAAAATTCACTCACCCTTTTTTTAGTGTTCCTTTATGCATGAGAGCCAACAAATGTGCATATTATAACAAGGATTGTGTTAGAGAGCGAATCATTGTACAGATTCCCCATCTGAACCCTCCAAAACTTCGGAGCAGAAGTGGTTTCTATGATCCTAAGCAACCTATATCCATACCATACACAGTATTGTAATAACTCACTGATTGTTAGTATTCTTGTGTGATGTATGTATGTGATGTGTATTGTGTATTTAGAGTTGTGAGTATATGGTGCAATCATGACTAAAGTGTTTGTAAGCCAGGCAGGTCAGGGGGAGTTGTTATACATGTCTATCCTAAAGCAAGGACATGTGTTTACCTCAAAATAGATATAAGCAGTAAACAGACCATCAAGACAGCAAAACACCAGTGGTAAAAGAAAACACGGAGCTTCCTTCACCATCAGACTCTATGCCACCTTCCTCACAGCTTGAATGATGTTTACTTTGAGGTGTATCCTTCAGGAGAATCAATTTCAAAGGTTCTCTGGACTATAAAAGAAAGGGGCGAAGAACCCTAAGTTCTCTTTCACCTAAGACAAAGGAATCAGCACCTCTGGGCTTCTGGTAGAGATGTTGATCAAGGAGGAGGCCATATCGCTGAAAGACTGTGTCAGAGAAGACATCTTGAACACAGGCTCTAGCTTATTTTGTTATGTCTTAGTCATAGAAATAATTTTCACTTTTCTTTGCTTATAACTATTTCTAGCTTTACCCCTTATATTGGAATTCACTTAAATCTTATCTCCTTTTGATCATAAAACTTGTTTTACGTTTAATCTAACCCAACCCAACCCAATGCTGTGTTTGATTTAAAGTGAATGTTAATGCTGGTTAACTGGGGCAAGTTGTTGGGTTTTTCTCTTTAAAAGGAGCAGATGGACCATATTATTCCTCTAAATCAGTGGTCCACAAACTGTGTTGTGTGCCCCCTAGGGGGGACATGGAGGAATGTTCAGGGAGGCACATGGCATGGTTGGGCCCAAACCAGCCACCATGGCAGGTAGGGAGGGAGCACCATGCTTCCAGCCCCACTCTGCCCCCAAATCAGCTCTGCCCCCAGCCTAGCTGCTCTTGAAACCCCATTCAACCCCCAGTCCTGCTCTTTCTCCAGGCCCTGGCCAGTCCCCAGGGTGGGCAGGAAGGGAGCATCATGCTTCCAATCCGTTCAGCCCCCAGGCCCAGCTCCACTGCTGAGGAAGCCATTGCTGTGCAGTAATGGAGGGTAGGGGGGCACAGGCAGATTCTGTTAATGGTAACGGGTGGAAAACTTCAAAAGTTTGAGCACCACTGCTCTAAATGTTGCAAGAGGGCTGCACATTACAGAGCTGTCAGATTTGGGAAGGTTTGAAACTGTTGAAGTCACCTGCTACCATTAACCAATGCCTGGTAAAGACAAGAGTGTCTCTGTGATAACTTCTGGCAGGCTATTGGACTCAAAGTGGTTGAATCAGAGCTGTTCAGCTCTCCAAACATAGCATGCAGCTGGCTGTGTGCATGTCCCAGGCAGGGAGCCACAAGCAGAAGCAGCATTTGGGGGCACTCCAGTTTAAAATTTCAAGCAGTAACACAACATGTCACTGGTCTGAATTGCACCCCAGAATGTGACAGTTTCAAAATCCAGATTTAGATCCAACTCTTAAAGAAAAGTTGTATAACAAGGATACAATTACTTCTTTCATTCTATCAGACGTTCCAAAAACAGTAATAAAAGTTATCACTTTCTGTTAGTTGCTACAGAAGATGTTACCCATATGCTGTTGATTACCCTGCTGTGTTCTTTAAAGGCTACACTGTTTTTATGTTTCAATACAATTACACTCCTTGTCAGCAATCTATATACAGAATACAAGCCTCCAGAAGCACTCTTCATTCCAGAAAACACAGCCCTGGCTGTCAGTTTGATTTCCATAAATCAAGGTTTTGTACAGTCATTATAACACCTGTTTATATTAACATTATATAATCCAGTGCTTTGAAAGGATGAATTGTTCAGATTTTATTTGGAGGAGGTGAAGAGATGGGAGGAATTGCTTGAAAAGAAAGTGCATTTTAACAGGAAATTGCCACTGGAACAGCCTGTATTTATTGCATAAAACACACTGCTAACTGACAGAAACTGCAAGTCTACAATTATCCTGTTGTGTACTACTGATCTCAAAACATGAAAATTAAGTTATGGATTAAATAATTTATTTTAGGGATATCATCTCACTATCATTGGTATTTCATTCTTAGAGTATATTCTACTTCTCTCTCTCTTCATCTGGGGCTCTCGTCCCATCTTTGGTTGGCAAGCATACTGCATCTTGTCCAAGGTAAATTAAGTGCTATATTGGAAGACACAGAGCAATCAGATAATTTGTAAGCATGTGTTCTTATACGCTAAAACCTTATGACCACAAGCAGGTTTAAGAGTTTCTGGTATTCCTAGTAGTGCAAGAAACATTATTGCACTTGATTTGCTGCTTCTTAGAGTGAAAATTGACCAGTTTAAGACTAGGAAAAAAATGGGTTTCTATCACAAATTGAAAATCAAGGTGTGGGGGCAGAAAACTCTAAAATACAGTTGGTCAGTTTGGTTAGAACTGTTAATATCACTAGTGACATTTGCCTCTGCTTGATTCCCATAACTTGAGTTCTCCAGATCTCCTTAAATTCCAATCCTGACAAGGCTTAAGGACATGCTTAACTTTACATGTAGCCCTATGGACTACAATGGAGCTACTTACTGTGCATACAATTATGCACATGCATAAGTCTTGGTGGGATTGAGGCCTTAGTAGCTAGCCCTAAATCTTGGGGACCACCCCGACAGGTGCTTCCTGGAGTTTCTTTTATTGTCAAAGGCGAATCTCAACCCAAAGTTCCTCCTCATCTATGCTGTTTGTAGAGGTTCTGCCCACAATATCCCTTTTTCCTTCCTTATCCCTAGTTCCCTCTACTTTAGTGAGTGGTAACTTTTTGGTGCTACTGAGTAGGTGCTGGCAAGACCCACCTGAGTCCAGCTGATAAGATAAATCAAACCAGGACTGCATCACTATGCAAGGTTGAAACACTGACACCTTGAACACTTGCAACTCCCATTAAAGTCAATAGGTGTTCTGAGTACTCAGTTCCTCGTAGGCTCAGACCATTTCTTCTCTCAAAGGAATAAAAGAGTTGGGAAAATGATTTACTATTTTCTATGGTTTCTAGCAAAATATTAGTTGGCTTTTTGTTTCTTTCAGATTTGTTAGCATCCATCGATACTTTTGATGCTAAGTTAAACGCTGTAGAAAAATAAGGTGTTTCATCAAGTAGGAAAAAGCCTGTTGAAAGTCCTCAGAATGATGGCTTTCAGTTGTTGTCCAAAGCATTTCAGTCTGGTCCTCTCAAATCTACCTTCTGCGTCTGATGTTTGCGTAGAACTCCCACTAATCTCAATGGGAGTTCCAAGAGTGGAACAATGCCAACAAGTACTCAACGAATCACAGTTTGGAGAAAGTGAAATCTCATTAAAATAAAATCCTACTAAAACATAGAGGTATTTATCCAGGGCAAGCTTATGCTTCATTTTGAGAAGTTGTCAGTAAACTAAACTAGAATAAGTACAGCAGATCACGTCAGGCTATAGTCACAACCTAAAGAAAGAGAATGCCCAGAAGGATGAGAAAGGAGAATTTGGGACTCTGATTTTCTTTTACATGCTGGGAAGATTAAAAACAGTTTGGAGGCACGAACTACCCTGGATCTGCAGTTTTGGTGATGCTCTAGTTTGGCTTGCCGATGAAACATTTTGAAGTCCTGACTCACATCGATTAGAGCATTTCAAAAGGCACAAGAAACTCAAGTAAAATACCCTTTCTGGAAACAATTAAATCATTTTTGGATTAAGGCAGATAGTTTACTGCTAAAACCAATGGCAGGCTTATACAAAACCTCCCACAAAATATCACTATTTAGATCACAGCATCTGAGATTCTCTTTTTTCCACAAATAATGTATTCCTGTTAGAGTGACTACATATGTCTACCACTGCATCCTATGAATGTACCACTAACCCTCCTATGCCATCTACCCTGTACCCCCTAGAACACCCTTCCCCAGCCCCCACAACATTGCTGTTAAAGTCTTTTAGTGGGCTGCTGACATCACTACGCTCCTGGCTTTTTATGAGGTCAGTTGCCTCATCTCCAGCTATGATGGATAGCTATTTGGCACATTTTCCACAGATGGTGGAGGAGAAAGGTAAGGACTACTGTTATGTCAGAACCTAAAGAGCCTTGGGGAAGCCAAGAAGCAACCTGACACCCTCTTCTCCAAAAGGCAGCAAAAGCAGGAACACATTTCAACACCTACTACAGCATTTGCTACTAAAGACAGGCTTGAACTGCAAAACACAGAGCTAGATTTCAAAACATTTCCTCTTGCCCACTCCCCTCTCCCATTTGTGCTCCCTATTTTTAGGGTCAAATGTTTTCCTTAGAGACCTGGGCTCTGTGTGACCTGATTTGTCAGGCAAATCTGTGGAGTTTGGATGACAGATCACATAGCATTCAGTGTGCAAATGCCTTATGAACTGAACCCCTCAGAGAGTAGCAGCAGCATCACTTGCATCTTTATTATTTATATGGGAGAAAAACAGGAAGGTCAGTATAGTATGAAATCTGACTGACAGATTAAAACACTGCTAGTTAACTGAAAGGAAAGGAAAGCTTTTAAACCCTGAATTGTCAAAAATATTCATGGATGCATTTTGATTTAACATGACTTGCATACCAATTCTATAGACTCATTGATACAGCTAAAGACAGCGTTATTTGCAATATTCCAAAAACCATTTACAATATTTACATTTACTACTCTCTCATTTACCCATTTGTTTTGACTCTAAAATGTCTTCAGTTCATTGGGCCCATTCTAATTAGGCTAATTTAGCATATCATTGTGTGTTCTATCATGTGCTTGTGTCAGACAGAAAATATCATGCCAAGTGTTTAAGAGACAAAGTGACCTTTGAAATTCCAGTGGTAACCTAAAATGTAGCAGTTATGGGTTGATTGTTTCTTTTCATTAAAAGTAAAACCAAAAAACATGACTCCACAGAACATTGCACAAGTACAGCACAACCACCACAATGTTATAACAGGGAGAAAGAATGAGTGAGATTCCTCTGAAAACACAGAAAAGGATCTAGATAGGAAGAAACCTTTCTTATAGGACAAGTTCCCTTAGATAGAGTGGGGCAGGCATTGCTTCTTTTTTAGTATGCAACATGCTTTTATGTTCTTTTCATGCCACCTTTTACTTGACTGCATTCATGCACTGTACATGTGTATACAAATTTGACATTTTCCATAAAAGATGGTGCAGGATAAAGTAGGTTTGGCATGAATATGGAATGACCACATTATTCATGAGTGATTTATGCAGGACATCCCAAATAAGCACACTGGGATTAATTTTAAAACCTCTAAATTCCTACTGCAAGCACCTGCAATAAGCACAGCGTCTCTCTGTACTAGGCATATATTATCACTGTACTGCAATCACTGCAGAGTGGCAGATGTTGACAGTTTTTTATGTTTCCCCATCTGTGGCTCTAACTTCAACTTACTGAATGTAAGAAATTCAAGTTTGCATTATGTATAGCGTCACTGGAGAAATTACACAGTGATGTTAAGAGACCTAATTTTAAGACAGAAGCATAAGTAACCAAGTTAGTATGGAACGTCCAATCTTAATTTTGTATGTCCTGAATTGAGGACAGTATTTCTCACCTGAACACAGCTACTGTGTTCATTCTTTGCATGGACTATGGAAATAATTCCCTTGTAAGCCATGATTCTCATTCAGAATTGAATTTTATGATCTTGACTATTACAATGTCAATATATAGTATTTTAATGGAGACAGGTAGAAAAATCTTCCAGCACAATGGTACCATGCGATAGATAGCAATATTAATGAATGAGATTATAGATTGGTCCATCTTCAGCCCCAAATCAGATTTCCTTCCACAACTGTTGAAATGTAAATGGACCAATTTAGCATCATTTAAACTTATTTTTTCTAGGATTCAGAAAGATATTGCCCACCCTTTGCAATTTTCAGACGTGTTTAAAAATCAAAATACTGAACATCTACAAAATGCTATGTCCACATGTATAAGTCACATAGCCTGCGCTAATTTCAGAGTTTGGTTGAGTAATACAAAATTATATGTGGTTGGGTTCCTTACGTCACACAGGGAAATGTTTGTTTCACTTCAGACAAAAGGGTTTCCCTCATCTAATTATGGTCTACTAACCCATACATCTTGATATAAAAATCCTGCATTATATATATATAATTATGTATTTTAAAAACCTAAGTTATTTAGGTTGCAAAAATCAAGAATTCAAAAGTTAGGAAAAGCCAAAATTAAAGTTGTCCATGCACCCTGAATTCAGACCCTTTGTAAGTGTGCATTATGGTACAGACTTGTAATTACACACTCATTCTGTTTTACTCTTATCAAGCATCAAATTACTGTTACAAACAATGAAGGTGTCAGACTTTTCAAAACAAGAATCTTTTAAAATGCCAGAGACCAATATAATTGAAGGTAAACCTTGATTTTATGAAAGTTCCAGGGACACGTAAATCTTTCATAAAGTTTGGTTTCTTATATCACGGATAAATAAAATAGTGTATTATTAGGGTGGATGGAGACAAGATGGGTGAAGTAATATCTTTTATTACACAAACTTCAGCTGATGAAAGAGAGAAGCTTACAAGCTCCACAGAGCTTTTTTACAGGTTTGGGTCGGTTAGAATAGATGTCTGAAATTGATTTTACATAAAAAGAATTTGGTGTACTCAGATGTACTTGTAATTTATTAGTATAATGTAATTTATATCACCAATCTCATGAGCATAGAAGTGTTTTAAAAAAAAAAAAAAGACAGCTTGTGACGATGCAGTTCTGGCAGGACCCAACTGAGAGTGCCAAATCAGGACCAATTGCTCAAACAGGGCAGTCATAGCCCAAGGCTGGGGTTTTTCCACCTCTAAGGCGAACCAAACCAGCCAGACAAAAATGACTTCGGTTTCACCCCATTGGCTAACCACAAGTCACA
>NC_133771.1:144278746-144310764 GCF_003597395.2 Chelonoidis abingdonii
ATACAGCCAATATTCATAACTTTAACTACAAAAATGATACAGACATACAGACAGCATAATCATAACCAGTAACCCATAACCTGGTCTTAGACACCTTATATGACCCCCTTTACATAAGATTTGGTGCCACTACAGGACCTGGGTTGCAACCCATGTTCTATATGGTCCCAGTCTATATCAATAACGTCACACAGCTCTCTCCACTATTTCTTAGGAACAGATCATACACTCTTCTCTTGTGTGATAGTCCCATCAATGTCAAAGATTGGGCTGTAGAGAAAGCAATTAGTCTTGGGGTCTTTTCTTTCAAGTCACAGACACAAATTCAGTCTGTTTCAATATCTGTTCATTTCAATCACACTGTTAGTCTTTGCAAGCATTGTGTATCTACCTTTAATAAAACCTTTTTATACTTTTGAAAAGTTATTACAGTTGAGCTGATCATGATACAGTTCAGTATTTCCATTAAACACACACAGAAAGATTTTCATAGGTACAAATGTCCTATTACTGAACAGCCAGGAACACTATGCAAAGGGCTTTAAATGTGCAAACATTCCACCTTACTTTTGTAGGTGAACACGAATGTCTAATATTTGACATCCCAAATTGTTATAAAATATATTACAAAAAAGTGTTCTGCTCAATTCCTTTATATTTCCATTGGAAACATTAAAATATATTTGATTAGCTGTCTAGTTCCTATTCACTTACTATAACTGCTAGGCAGCACTGCCTGGAGTCTCTTGTCCTCTTAGAGAGGTAGAAGGTAGAAGTACACTTAAAAGGTACTTAGGTATCTAAAAAGGGTGTCATCAGGAGGAGGGAGAAAACTTGTTCACCTTAGCCTCTAATGATAGAACAAGAAGCAATGGGCTTAAACTGCAGCAAAGGAGATTTAGGTTGGACATTAGGAAAAAGTTCCTAACTGTCAGGGTAGTTAAACACTGGAATAAATTGCCTGAAGAGGTTGTGGAATCTCCATCTCTGGAGATATTTAAGAGTAGGTTAGATAAATGTCTATCAGGGATGGTCTAGACAGTATTTGGTCCTGCCATGAAGGCAGGGGACTGGACTCGATGACCTGTCAAGGTCCCTTCCAGTCCCAGGGTCTATGAATCTATGAAAACCATGCAAAAAAAAATTCTGACGATCTGTTTCTGAAGAAGGAACTCAGTCCAGATCCACTTAATAATCATGGGCTCAGGTGTGCATGTTTCTGAAACACTGGAGAACATTTGTGCAAATCTGACCCAAAGTAAGAGCTGGTAACACAAGTTTCAAGCAGTTCTAATGACAAAGCATTTCATAAGAAATATACCTACTGCCTCTACTGATTTTCAGAATACAAATGCAGAAAAATGACCACAACAACTAGGAGGAAAATGTTTGTCAGAAACACTTTTAGACCCCCAGGAATTTGCATGGCCCATGTGGGAATATTTAAACCCCACACTGGGACTGAAGGAGCAGTTTTGGGTCCAGGCAGTCCAGCCCCACTGCACCTGAAGAGCCTGTTTCAGCTGCAGGAGGGACTTCAAAGAGAGCCTGACAGCTCAGAATGTCTGCAGAGCTCGAGAGCTCCTGAGGTAGAGTACAGCAGGAGTCCCAGCTTCAAGGGAGATGTGTGCAGGTGGCAGCCATCCCAGGCCCTAGAGGAGGGACAAGCCTTTCCCTAGGATTAGGGAACTCTGGAGTCTACCTTCTGCTGGATTGTTTGAACAACTGGATATGGCTCCAGGTAGCAGATGCTACAATTCCTGCTATAGGATCACTGCTAGTCTCTAGTGGCCTCCTCATCACTGACAGTTTGGGGGTGAAATCCTGGCCCCACTGACGTCTATTGGAAGTTTGTCATTCATTTCAATGGGGCCAGGATTAAACCCTTCTTATAAAATTTCTACCCTCTGTAATGTACTACAGGTTCAAACCCAGGGACCCTATAAACAGCAGCCACATACCACTCACTTTAATTGAGTTGCTGCTACTTCCCTTGGCCTCTTCACCTTCACCCCTTACCTCAAGGTTAAAGTTCTCAGGTCCTCTCTCTTTCTCTCCCAGCTTAAGCAAATGCAGTCAAAAAACAAACTGTTTATCCCTTGAGCTCCTGTGAACTTGCCCCTCTAGCCCTACTTAGGAACTGGCCTGCTCAGGCCCTGCAGCTCCTTTTATCTGAGCCTGCTGCGCTCTGAGTAGCTGCTTTTGTGAGGCCTCTCTAGGTAGGTCTGGAGGACCCCGCTTTGTTCCTCCTTTCCTCTTAAATTTCATTCAGCCTCTTAACCATTTTATTTAATTGCCAAGACATACTTGTACTCCCCTATCTAATGGGATAGCTGCCTCCTGCATTCTGTCCTGTGTCATGAGGATTTGATGAATAACATTGACACTATTGACCCTTTCTAGACTGACCTGAGTAGAGTTTTCCCCTAACTGAGGGAACAGGTCAGATCATTAGGAGTTGCAAGATGCTACAGGATCAACTCATTTACAGCAAGTTCAAATTTGCAAAACTCTTTTCATACTACTACTTTTCGGAAAATGTCCCCGTGCTCTAATCATATTTTGCATGTACCTCTGCTGTGTGTTAAATATTGAGAAAAACTAGATACAAAGTAGGAGGCTTTTTTCCTACCAGAGATGTAGAACTGTTTATAGTTTGAGAGTCAGCAGTGTGCCCTTGTTGCCAAGAAGGCGAATGGCATATTGGGCTGCATTAGTAGGAACACTGCCAGCAGACTGAGGGAAGTGATTATTCTCCTCTATTCGGCACTGGTGAGGCCACATCTGGAGTATTGCGTCCAGTTTTGGGCCCCCAATACAGAAAGGATGTGGACAAATTGGAGAAAGTCCAGCGGAGGGCAAGGAAAATTATTGGTGGGCTGGGGCACATGATTTATGAGGAGAGGCTACAGGAACTTGGCTTATTTAGTCTGCAGAAGAGAAGAGTGAGGGGGGATTTGAGAGCAGCCTTCCACTACCTGAAGGGGAGTTCCAAAGAGGATGGAGCTAGGCTGTTCTCAGTGGCGGCAGATGACAGAACAAGGAACAATGGTCTCAAGTTGCAGTGGGGGAGGTCTAGGTTGGATATTAGGAAAAACTATTTCACTAGGAGGGTGGTGAAGCACTGGAATGGGTTACCTAGGGAGGTGGTGGAATCTCCATCCTTAGAGGTTTTTAAGGCCCAGCTCAATAAAGCCCTGACTGTGATGATTTAGTTGGTGTTGGTCCTGCTTTGAGCAGGGGATGGGACTAGATGACCTCCTGAGGTCTCTTCCAACCCTAATTTTCTATGCTTCTAAGAGTCAAAAACATCATCATGAAAATATAACCAGGACCAAGTCACTTTATAGTCCAAAAGAGTAGCTTTCTGGGGTCACTGAAAGTTTGTAAATGCATTTTAAAATTAAATATGCTCTTTTCATTTAAAAATCAGAACCAACACAATATAGAGCATCTTTTAGTATACAGAATCACAGGACTGGAAGGGACCTCAACAGGTCTTCCAATCTAGTCCCCAGTACTCAAGGGAGGACTAAGTACTATTTACACCAGTGGTTCCCAAACTAGGGCCGCTGCTTGTTCAGGGAAAGCCCCTGCTTCAGCTGATTGCAGCTCCCACTGGCCTTGGTTCAAAGCTCCAGGCCAACTGGGGGCTGCAGAAAGGGCGGCCACCACGTCCCTCGGGCCATGCTGCTTCCTGCAGCCCCCATTGGCATGGAGCTGTGAACTGCGGCCAGTGGAAGCCGCGATTGGCCTGAGGATGCAGCAGGAAAACAAACCAGCCCAGCCCGCCAGGGGCTTTCCCTGAACAAGCGGCGGCCCTAGTTTGAGAACCACTGATTTAGACCCTCAGTGATACGTGTTTGTCTAAACTGCTCTTAAAAATTTCCACAACCTCCCTAAGCAATTTATTCTAGCACTTAAACTACCCTGACAGTCAGGAATGTCCAGCCTAAACCATTCTTGCTACAATTTAAGCCCGTTGCTTCTTGTCCTATCCACAAAGGTTAAGGAGAACAATTTTTCTCCACCTCCTCGTAACAACCTTTTATGTACTTGAAAACAGTTATGTCCCCTCTCAGTCTTCTCTTCTTCAAACTAAAGAAACCCAATTTTTCCATCTTCCCTCATAGGTCATCTTTTCTAGACCTTGAATCATTTTTGTGGGCCTTCTTTAAACTCTCTCTAATTTATCTACATCTTTCCTGAAATGTGGCATGCAGAACTGGACACAATACTCCAGTTGACACCTAATCAGTGCAGAGTAGAGCAAAATAATTACTTCTTGTGTCTTGCTTACAACACTTCTGCTAACACATCCCAGAATGATGTTCACTTTCTTTGCAATAGTTTTACACCGTTGACTCATATTTAGCTTGTGATCCGCTATGACCCCCTGATCCCTTTCCACTATACTCCTTCCTAGCCAGTCATTTCCCATTTTGTATGCATGCAACTGATTGTTCCTTCCTAAGTGGAGTACTTTGCATTTGTCCTTATTGAATTTCATCCTATTTACTTCAGACCATTTCTGCAGTTTGTCCCAATCATTTTGAATTTTAATCCTATCCTCCAAATCACTTGCAACCCCTCCCAGCTTGGTATCGTTCACAAACTTTATAAGTGCACTCTGTATGCCATTAGCTAAATCACTGATGAAGATATTGAACAGAACCAGACCCATACTGATCCCTCTAGGATCCCAGTTGATATATGAACCACTGATAACTACTCTCTAGGAAAGATTTTCCAAGCAGTTATGTGCCTACCTAGGTTGTATTTCCCTAGTTTGTTTATGAGATGTTCTTGTGAGACAATATCAAAAGCCTTAGGCCATGTTTATATGTACACCATTACAGCTATGCTGATGGGAGAGAGCTCTCCTATCAGCATAAAAAACCACTTCCCTGAGTGGCAGAAGCTATGCCAGCAGGAGAAGCTCTACTGCCAAATTATGGCTGTGCACATGAGCGTTTATATTAGTGTAACTTATGTCACTCAGGGGGTGTTTTTTCACTCTCTGAGTGACATAAGTTATGCCGACATAGACTGTAGTGTAGACATAGTCTTACTAAAGTAAAGATATACCACATGTACCGCTTACCCCCATCCACAAGGCCTGTTACCCTATCAAAGAAAGCTATTAGGTTGGTTTGACGTGATTTGTTCTTGACAAATCCATGCTGACTGTTACTAATCACCTTATTATTGTCTAGGTGTTTTCAAATTGATTGATTATTTCCTCTGTTATCTTTCTGTGTACTGAAGTTAAGCTGACTGCTCTGTACTTCGCCAGGTCATCCTCATTTCCCTTTTTATATCATCAATTAACTATTCCAAGAAAATGCTTTTCACATCCCAGCAAAAGACTAAAGAAGGCAAACAATATACCACATTCAACTTGTAGCTAAACTGTTAGGGAAGCTCTTTCAAGGCAATAAGAGATGAAAGGCAAAAAAATATAAAATGTAATAAGAATTAAAAAAAACTCAGTAACCAATACAAAGGAGTAGGGAAGCATCACATATACTGTGTCATTACCATGCAAAATGCTTCATGAGCAATTGATAGTGCCTCAAGACATGATCTTTTCAGAAGCTAAGTTGCATTAGATCTGATCAATATTTAGATGGGAGACCTCCAAAGAAAACCCAGAGTTGTGGAGAAAATGGTGGTGAAGATTTATTAGGAGGCACTCTTTCTTCAGTCAATGCCCCCCCAATGGTATTAGAGTGCAGTGTTTTTGGATGATTGATTAGATTTGAGAGGTGAAATCTTAGTGCTGTGTGATCTAAAAAAATAAATTTTCCATTTTAAGCCATTACATCCTTACATTTCAATTGGAGACAGCATTCTTCTGTCTGTTGCAAACCATTATGTACTACTGCTTAAATGTTTTGAAATCATTTGGGATGAAAGGTATTATATACAGGTTGTCACATCTGATTCCTCCGATCCAGAATACCACTTACACCAAGAGAATTATTAGTTTATTCTAGAGGGTAGAACTAAATTTGATATATATTCCCACCAAAAAATTCTGTTTTATTTATATGGAGTGGTTTGGGCTAAGAGTTACCTCTATGTTCCCCTAATATAAATATAATGCTATATGTCATTCTACAGGGCTGGTTAATAATAGGCTTCTTTCCTGTTCCATACTTATCATTTCTACCCATTCAGAGAAGGAAATCCCTCATACTTACAAATTATGGGATATGTACAAACCACAACCAATAGCAGCACTGCCAGCTTTAAGGGAAGGAACACATGGGGTAGAAATACCTCAATGTTTATATAAATATTTTACTGGCCTTTGGTAATCCTTGTTAGAGAACCAGATTTAGACAAAAGCAAGTTAGACTGTCCCAGCTTTCCCAAACACTCTTCCTCCACCCAGCAAGTCTAACTACACCACAAACTAGCTTACCTTGGTGTTCAGCTCTAACCTAACCTTGTGGATGGTTAACACACGTGAATAAAACAAGCCTCTCTTGCTCTGAAGATCCCTAGAGGACACATTTCTAGGTTCTTCAGCACCTAACTGGTGTTTTCCTTCCTCAAAGATTCAGTTAAAATATCATTGTTGATCATTAAAGACTATTGCAGTGATTCTAAACTTTCCTTTTCCAATAGTCCTGAGCCCTTCATGATGGATTGGCTGTTATTCCTACCACCCACATCCATTTGTGCTATCTCTGTCAGGACTAAAGCCCTGCAGCTGTACCCACTCAGTCTCTTGACTGCCTAATGAGCTCAACTGAGCTGCATCAGCTAAACTAAGGCCAGGTCTACACTACGCGGTAAAATCGATTTTAGGTACACAATTTCAGCTACGAGAATAGCGTAGCTGAAGTCGAATATCTAAAATCGATTTACTCACCCGTCTTCACCGCGCGGGATCGATGTCCGCGGCTCGCCATGTCGATTCCGGAACTCCGTTGGGTTTGGTGGAGTTCCGGAATCGATATAAGCACGCTCAGGGATCGATATATCCCGTCTAGATCAGACGCAATATATCAATCCCCGAGCAATCGATTTTAACGCGCCGATACGGCGCGTAGTCTAGACGTGGCCTAAGTGACAGAATGTGTCACCTGATTGGCTGAGGAAGCTGGCGGGCTTACCCTTAAGCCCAGCAGAGGCAGTAGTTTGCTGGCTGCTCAAAGCATTTGCCCATGGCTGTAGCAGCTCCTCTGCATGCTTGTTCCCAGCCTTGCTCTAGTACTGCTCCTGTCTCAACTCAGCCATGCCTCTGCTTGGCCTCGTTCCTGGTAACCCAGTTCTGACCCTCAGCTCTGATTCCTGACTCTAGCGCTTACCCTGGGCTCCAATTCCTGACTACTCATGTTTGCCTTAATCGCTAGTCCTGTCACCTGCCCTAGCCATTAGATATGACCACACGTGCCCCAGTGTCTGACAATTTAAGCAGCCAAACATAAAAAGAGTCCAGCCTCGTGGCTACAGTTGATCCCTCCCAGACCAATACTTCCCTGCTGGAGAGAGGGGGTGCCTTACAGGCCTTGTAGGTCCAGGTTACCACTTGGAAAGTGCAAAGCAAAGAAAAAAAATGCTTCCAGAATTAAGAAGTTGTTCAAGTTACATATTATTTTGCTGTCCTTTTCTAAAAAAATATTAACATAGGAGATACTGAATGGACTGATATGATACTCTGTATTCTCCTCTATTTCCTCTAAAATTAATGAGCATCTCCACTGATAGTTTAACAATATAACAAAATTTTGAAAATAGTAAAATATAATTTACACAGCCCTTTTTAGAAGTCTTAAAAGTTTTACCAGTAAAAGTAGAGGCTACTTTCTCAGCAAAATCTCTCTTTGGAGTTTATTCATACAATGAAGGGATGAAATGAGGATATTAAAATAAATGTTAGCGTGTGCAGCCCCTGGATGTTTTCAGTAAAATTTAATCCAGTAGGAGAAATGGGCAGTACAAAATACATGGTTAGAAAAATGCACACAGTGAAGAATACTGAGGGAAGAACATTGGAAAGACTAAACTGTGATTAGATCAACCAAAATGAGATATTCTGATCAAATATAAGGAGATCTGATTAATCCATCGTCTGGATACTAAAACTAATGTATTATTTCTGTCGACTAGGTGAAAAGAACTATATGAAACTTCTTCCAGATTACATACTCATGTTTTCCTTTTATGCTTGAAAGACATTAGTTCTTTTATTTATAAGCTTTCACTAAAAAAGAATTTTAAAAGGATATGCAACCCTTGTTTGCCTGAGGACCACAGATTAGCAAAGAATTTTAGGAAATAAAATGCAAGTATAAAGCAGACCACCTAACACTGTAAAAAAGAAAGCCTTCAGGAACCTGTATGACTAACTCGATCCTGTAGCTCTCATTCAGGCAAAGCTCCCATTAACTTTAGTAGTTTGGCTTATATAAGATGCAAATTAGAAAGACAGGATCTCTGCTCCAAAGGATTTGCAGACTGAATTAGACTAATATGAAGAGGTCAAAGTAAAAGAGTATGGGAGCAGGGTAGGGAAGAATAGATGGGGTAACATCAGTAAGCTTATTTTTACTAAGCAAGCTCTAGCACAAAGCAGAGTATAAAGGAGGGTGGAGCCTTATGGGTTTGGTGTTTATTTGTTTAGTTTTGTAATAAAAGATGCCTTTATTGACTCATGTAGGTTCTACAGCAGAAATTGGTTTTAAGAAGCAACATGAATGAGAAGAACTTCTCCTTGTGGACGTACACAGGAAAGACATTCCAGGAGCGTGGGGCAGTGTAGAAGGAAGCACAAATATGGTTCTGGGAGAAGCGAGGGAATGGGGTCCCTAGTGTGATCATCTGGTAGAAATTCCCACAGACTCCATTAGAATCCTTCAGATAGTTGTTCTTGGTTCCTATTTGCTTGGTATTGGTTTCAGCTGAGAGACCAATGACCCCCCAAACCTGCCATTCTGTTCCCAAACTAGCTGGCCAGTTGGAAGCAAGGCAGGCCACATATAAAGTTTCCACTGAAAATTCCATTGTGGTAGTTATCATTCATGGTACCAGTATTAGTGCTGTACTTGTAGGAGTATTCAGAACAGGCTTCTCCTGGAAAGACAGTCTTGAATTTAAAGGAAAATCATAATATCCTGCAAACTATATTATAGAACATAATTAAAGCAAATGCAAGATGTTATTTCCTAAAATATTGTGTCTAAGTAAAAAAATAAAAGGAACAATCTGACATAAGTTTACTTTTGCTTTCAATATAGATTGTAGACTTCGGTCAAAAAGTAGCTGAGCGACCTCGGTGCTCAGCAACTCTCTGGATCAGGCCCCAAAGAAAAAGAATACGTTGATGTTTTCACACATTTATAGTGGCTATTTTAAGGTATTGCAACTGATTTACTTTTGTAGAGCAGAACTGAACTCTGTTGTCTATATTTCAGAGTCTGCCAAATGGTTCTCAAACAGCGCCTATTTCTTTATTTTGGCCCCAGTTCAGCAAAGCACTTAAAGAAATACCTAACTTTAAGAAAATGCTTACATCTGTCCCTATTCAACAGAGCACTTGAGCACAAGCATAACTTCAGACATGCACTCTAGTGCTTACAACTAAGCACCTGCTTAAGTTCTTTGCTGAAGTTACCACAGGTATAAAAAGCTTTTTGACATTGTCTTTGTTTTACCTCTTCCAGTGATCATGAATAATTCCTCTGCACACTAGATGCCAAAATTATAATCATCTTTAAAACCAAAGTGAAGAAATAAATCTATTCTAGAACAATGAATATTTTCTAAAAAAAAGTCTTATTTTAATGCAGAAAAAGGCATACAGCATTGAGATCTGACAACATACTTTACCATCATCAGTTAAAATCACATTATTTTGTTCTCAGAGCCAAATTGTCGTAGCTGCAGGGCAGGTTCTTTAAACAGTCGTAATGAGGCAGGCACAGCCATAGACAGCAAAGCAGTTAAAGGGCACCTGCTGTGTAACCTACATGCCACTCGCAGAATATGCCCCTATTAAGAGTCAGAATAATCTGCACGGGGTATATATACTAGCCATTGATAGGTATGTAGCTACAAACCATAAAGCTCAACCCTTAGGCCAGATCCTGTAATGCTTCACTTAAACTAAACTAATCTCTCTGTGACCCAAAGAGCAATCTCCCTGTGAGTCCTCCCAAGGCCAGGAAAGGCATGGCCAATATACCCAGCATTTCTTAGCAAGCTTTTTAGACTGGGGAGGGAAGGGGCTGTCATGCTATTTAGGAAGTTTAATTTAATTGCACAGAATTTATTTGATATGCTTGTACTGCAAACCGTAAAATATAAAACAAATTCTCATTGAAAAACTCTCTTGAAATATGTAACATTAACAGCCTGCTTTAGCTCTGATACAGAACTCAAGAGCCTATACTTTTAAAAGATACTGACGTATTTTAAATGGACATAATGGGCTTGATTCTCTTCCTGATTACACCTGTTCTATACCAGTGTCATTTCAATGAGCTTTAGGCAGTTTCATCAGCACAAAACCTACAAAACTGTGTGAAGACTTAACCTGCTGAATTCTATTTCTTTTTTATAAAAACAGCCTAAGCATGTGACTAAGAATTGCTGAGCTCAGTTCTATGCACATTAATTCCAATTCTTCAGTGTTTTGTACTTCATAGGGAAAAATAATAAATATTCATCTTGTAACACCAAAATTTAGCTTCTCTTTAGAGTTACATCCTTCCATCAAGTTGTAGTTGCATATGCAAGTGACCAAGGACCTGAACCTGCAAAGACTTGTGCATGTACTTACCTTCATGCACTGTGAGCTCCTCCAAAGTAGTGATTGGGATAACTCACAGTGTGCAAAAGTTATCCACATCTGTAGGCCTTTGCAGAATTGGGGTACAATGTATAGCTGTGTGGTCATGCCTCAGAGTTTTTCCTCCTCAAACAGAAAGGAGACAGATATATACAGATAGTGTGGCTTTGGGCTTTGACTTGGTTTGGTTTTATGTTTGGTGTCTGTTTTCCTTCCTACAATAATTCCAACCTATTTACATGAATGTGTGTGTGATGATGATCGCACACAAACACAAAGTCACAGTAGTGAGAGGATCTAAAACTGATCTGAAGCTGGATGTTGATATAATCAGAACCATTTGGCATTTACCAGTTAGTGGGGGATTTCCCCTCATTATTATTTTAATGAGACAAAGCAGTACTGTAATGTTGTGACGACGTGGTTCTGGCGGGACCCAACTGAGAGTGCCAAATCAGGACCAACTGCTTAAACAGGGCAGTCACAGCCCAAGGCTGGGGTTTTTCCACCTCTAAGGCAAACCAAACCAGCCAGACAAAAAGGACCTTGGTTTCATCCCACTGGCTAACCCCAAGTTACACAAGCAATTTCCTTAGACACTCCAGTTTCCCAGTATTACCACCAGTTCCACACGTCCTGGGATGAATGGTTATGAAAACCAATACCCCAGTAAAAGAAAAAGGTTCTCTCAATCCCAAAGGACCAAGCCCCAGACCCAGGTCAATATACACATTAGATCTTACCACAAATCACGCTGTTGCCAATCCTTTAGAATCTAAAATCTAAAGTTTATCATAAAAGGAAAAAGATAGAGATGAGAGCTAGAATTGGTTAAATGGAATCAATTACATACAGTAATGGCAAAGTTTTGGTTCAGGTTTGTAGCAGTGATGAAGTAAACTGCAGGTTAAATCAAGTCTCTGGAGTACATCCCAGATGGATGGGTCATCAGTCCCTTGCGTAGAGTTTCAGCTGTAGCAAAGCCCCTCCAGAGGTAAGAAGCAGGATTGAAGACAAGATGGAGATGAGGCCTCCGCCTTATATATGGTTTTCCAGGTGTAAGAACACTTCTTTGTTCCTACTGTGGAAAGTTACAGCAAAATGGAGTTTGCAGTCACATGGCGCCAGTTTCTGCACACTTTGCTGAGTCACAGGGCGTAACTGCCTTCTCTCGATGGGTCAGTTGTGTAGGTGATGGTCCTTAATGGGCCATCAAGCAGGCTAAGCAGAGCTGACACCAACTTGTCTGGAATCTTTCCCAGTAACACAGCACAAGTTTGAAATATGGACAGTATACAGCCAATATTCATAACTTCAACTACAAAAATGATACAGACATACAGACAGCATAAGCATAACCAGTAACCCGTAACCTGGTCTTAGACACCTTACATGACCCCCTTTACATAAGATTTAGTGCCACTACAGAACGTTGGTTGCAACCCATGTTCTATATTGTCCCAGTTTATATCAATAACGTCACAAATGTCTAAAAAGATCAGTACACAAATTAGATTTCCTTCCCTCCATTTGAGTTTTTATTTTTTTTGTTGCAATAAAGACATATTTATCACCAGCACTTTTATGTCCAACTTGTTGTTACAAACAAATGTATTAACTCTCCCACTATATGTTATCTGTTTCTCTTTGGAACCATGAAAGTACTTATCATATTATCTGAGTGCCTCATACTTTTTAGTGTATGTACCCTCACAACAGCCCTTTGAGGTAGGGAAGTACTATTATCCCCATTTTACAGTTGGGAAACTCAGGTACAGAAAGTGTAGAATTGTAACCATAGTGGTGGGAAGGGTAAACCACACTGAGTATGATCCTATCTGAAACTGTGAGCCCCTCCTACCACTGTGGCTACTCTTATATTTTTAGCATGCTAGGTGGGTATATCTACTTGAGACTACCCTGTGACTTGCCTACAGTCACATGGGATGTCTGTGGTAGAGCTGGGAAATAAACCCATATCTTGAGAGTCCCAGACTAGAACTCTAAACAATGGTCCATCCTGCCTCTCTAGGAAAAGTACAGATGTGAAAAAAATTAAGTAGAACATTAAGTGATATGCTCAATGCAGCTGTGTGAGTCATCTTCATATGTAAGTTGTTAGCTGACGACTTGTTTCTTTTAATGGAAATATTCTATCTGTCCCTCTAATGGAACATAGCCCTCCAAGTTGTTGAAGATTATTAGTTACATAGTACCATAGATGTGCCTAGTGCTTAACTGACACTAAGGCTATGTCTTTACTACCCGCCATATCGGCAGGTAGCAATCGATTGCTTGGGGATCGATACATCACGTCTCATCTAGACGCGATATATCGATCCCTGAACGCGCTTATATCGATTCCAGAACTCCACCAACGGAGTTGCGGAATCGACAGGGGGAGCCGTGGACATTGATCCCATGCCGTGAGGACGGTGAGTAATTCGATCTTAGATACTTTGACTTCAGCTATGTTATTCACGTAGCTGAAGTTGCATATCTAAGATCAATTTTCCCCCGTAGCGTAGACCAGCCCTAAGAGAGAGTTTGTGATTGGAAAACCTCAGAGTCTAAGCTCAACACAGAACAGATGTGAACAAACTCTGGTGAGAAAGAGGAATAAAACAAATCCAGGGGATAAAGAAAACTACTCTTGAGAGGACATTAGTTACCAAGAAAGCAGAATATTGTATGTTTTTTTATTTAATGTATCTTTATAACAGATATAACATGCTCAGAAATGAGGGGGACCAGACGTGAGGAGGAGATAGTGCTAGAGCTGAGAAAGGTGATGGAAAGTAATGGTGCATTTTAAGGTTCTCAGTTATAGGCTAGTAGAGAGAGTTGCTAACTTTGGGATGAAACACTCACACACTTTCAAAAAACAAGTGCCTGAGGTGCACAGCTTATTCTCATTGTTCCAACTATTGGATTAGTTTTCAAAAACTAAAGCTGTCTTTTGAATAAAAGGGGGAGAAGGAAAGAAATCTTCACCCATTTCTTGTTTGGAAAAAGTGTCCCCGGTAGGCAGTCCTATCAACAAGTAATAGCATCATATACAGATACAGAATCTAAGAGAATTTATTATATTACACAAACGTCTGTACTCGGACACCAGCTATTTCAGTATGTTGAGTGGAAAAAACATTAAGTTACTGGCATGAAAACAGACCTGGTTCATCAACTCTGCACCTTCACATTCCTATACCCAGTGCTGTCACATGCTTTTATAAGAGCATGTTTTGTCCCAGTAGATGGGTAACTGTAAGAGTATAGGCGGTCTGGCCTAGAGGGCACACCTCAGGAAGGTTGGTTAGTGAGCAGGGGTCAGAGGAATCACTAGAGCCAGGTTCAATAAGCAAGAGTTGGGGTCAAAGTCAGGCTGGTGTCAAAGACTAGAGGTAGTATCAGGAGGTCAGAGTCAGGATGATAATCAGACTGAGATCTGATGCTGAAGATCAGGAAACAAGGTGAAGTCTGGAGTCACACTGGCCAGTGTCCTTGGGCACTTTGCGCAGTTAGATAGGGTGCTTCGCCAGAGGGCCGCAAAGTATTGTCACACTGAGTGTCTTGTGTGGTACTTCCTCCGGCACCTGCTCTCCACAGTGTTTCCGAACTATGGCTCTGCATGACCTCCTAGTAGCACTGTAGGCACATCAGCAGTCCAAGGCTTTGTAGACCTGGGTTCTAATCCCTGAGTCCTTACAGTAAGCCTCACTGGTCATCTGACCTAGTGACATGCTGGATAAATGTCATCTTGCTACAGCAGGACTTTTCACTACAGATACTTGGTCAGAACAAGATTTCATCACATGCTGTGGATGTATTCATACCATTTATGATATCACTAGAGACCTCATATATGCTACAGAAGCCACATTTCATCATGAGAAAAAGAGCATGAACAGATATAACTGCCAAAAGGCCACTGACAAATGTCATAGGCAAGACCTAATCAACACAGACATTGCTGAAATTCAGTACTACCAAAACCAGGTGTACAGTCAAACTTTTCTGAGACCATTATATACTACCAGCTCTGGATGTCTGATTAGATAGAGCAATATAACTACCATTCATTTTCTTCAAAAATGTAGAGGTAAATTGGTTCATTTTTATACAAGACTGTTTATTTTCCTCTCCCAAAGTTAGTCTATTTGAAAATCTGCGTTTAGAGTCATAAACCAGTTGTATGATGTGCCCAGTACTTTTTTAAGCAAAAGATATTTCAAATACTTTGTTTTGTGTAATGAAATTATTAGGTCTGCTGCCTAAAGAAGGCTTGTGAACACGTTAGCCATCAATGAGTATTTGTCCTTATAGCTAAATCAATTAATGTATATCCTAGTATGCAAAAATGTGTTTAAAATAAAGGCTATAAAACGATAAAGACACAGTGTTTCAAAAAATGCTATCTGCACAATTTAGACTTGTGCCCCATTGATGATGCACAGACTTGGAATGATGGTAGTTTTGAGAGGCTAGCTAAGGGGGAAAAACCAGCCATAACAGAGTGAGACAGAAATAGAGTCTAAACAAAATATGAGTTGGATGTGAATGGAAAAAGCATGGCAGAATAATCAGCAAAAGATGTTAAGATGGTCTAGGATGGAATTGGAAAGGAACTCCAGACAGCCACTGTCAATGAGTTTAGAGATGAAAAGGAGAAGAAAGTTGATGCAGTATCTTGAGAGGCAAGTGCAGCCATGAGAGTGTTATTGAAAATAGGAGAGACTGAACATTGAATGTATTGGGAGGGGAAAGAACCAGAAGTGAATGAGAGGTTAAGGACAAGGGTAAGGGAAGGAATGAGTATGGCTGTGAGGAAGATCAGGAGATGATACTTTATGATGAAGTCACTGGGACAGGTGGAAGAGTTAGAGGAAGAACACCAATGCGAAACTTTATAAATAAACTTTACTAGATATCTTGGCCAAGAGGTATCAAAGTGTCTCTCTCTCTGTGTAGAAAGCATGAAAACAACCTACCTATATCTGAAGGGTGTAAATGCCAGAGAGAGAGGAATTACTTAGAATGGTACCAGAAGGTGTAACCAGAAGTATTTTGGATGAAAAATGGAAAAATTAGGCTCAGTAGTAGGAAAATCTTCCTCACTGAGATTTATCGTATTGTGTAATATCTGTTTGTGTGATATGATGGAAGCCCAGCATTTGAGATCTTTAAAAGAAGACTGGACTAGAAAAGATACTGTTACGAAAAATCCATGAACTTGGTACCATTCCCTTGTTCTAAATAAAAATAAACTTATTTACCACTCAAAAAATTACAAAAATTATACAGGATGTTTTCATTAAGATGTTAAACATACTATTCTCTCTAGTGGTATTCCCTCCCATTTACTGCTACATTATATCACAATGATGGAGGAAATTATTTCTAATCACATTTTCTTGCAAGTCCAATGGTTAAATAAGAATGTACACATTTCCCAGGAAATCGTAACAGTTTGTTCTCCTACAGCTAGAACAATAGGACTAAACACCAGCTCTCCCTTTGCAAAAGAAAGATCAGAAAAAGTAAATTAAAACCCAAGAGAAAAATAAAGAAAAGCACCATACAAACTGGTCTTCTATAATAGGCCTCCAAAAATATTATGCTTTCTTTATTGACAATGCTGAATATCTCTGGAAATATTACACACATTCATAACCAAATAAAAGTATAAGTAATTCTTTGTTCATCTTCTAGCTATAGAAAGTGAGAAATGAGATCTAGCTGCAAGGTTATTGGATCCACCACCACATCCAAATCCCAACTTCCTCAAAATGTAAGGATATCTGGAGCAAGGACTTTGATGTAACCCATTAAAGGTGGTAAAAAAGACAAACCGATTGTTTGACAGCCTGAATATTAATAGAATATTTGGCATACTATTGCTCACTAATGCCAAATATTGAGTGAACTCCTCATGAGAAATAGCTACTATTTATATACACACAGGGGCATTTTTATGTCTTGAATGTGTGTCATTTCTTTTTTTTAATCTAAGTAAGCTACTTGCCAACTACATTTCCATGGCAAAATAAACAGCATTTTTGTTAGTCTGAAAGACCTGCAATAATTGCCTAGGACTAGAACCAATACATGTTCATGTTCTGGCTAACAAACATGGTAGAAATCTGCTAAAAACAAGTGATGATTTAATACAGAAGATTTCAGTTAGAATGAGTCACAGCCTCTCAGGGTTGCTGCTTTAAAACTGAGTTTTATTAATTTGCATTGATGAAGAGTTCCAGGGCTGCCCAAAGGATTCAGGGGGACTGGGGCAAAACAATTTCCGGGACCCCTTCCATAAAAAAAAGTTGCAATACTATAGAATACTATATTCTCATGGGGGCCTCTGCAGGGCTCAGGGCAAATTGTACCAGTTGTCCCCCAACCACGCCTCCCCAGGCGGCCCTGGAAAAAATAAACATTTAAAAACCTTTCGCATCTCGGCACAAACGCAATTTTGAGAAAAGTTCTTTTCAAGTCACCTTTACAAGGTGTCACTGGTTCTCAGCATCAGCTAGTGCTTAAAGGCACTAAAGTTCATTAAAAGAGTTGAACAAATATTTTCCATCAAAACTTTTTTTGGATCGAAAACTGGGGTTTTTAAAAAGCAGAAAAAAATCACAATGTCCACTTTCCTTCAAAATTTGTTGTGGTTTTTTTTTTAATTGAAAAGCTGAAATTAGTCTGCCAAAACCTGAACATGGTTTGGGGTTTCAAAAGTATGTGGCCAAATATTTGCTGCTTGCTGTGTCTGACTGTTTAAACAATTAAAAATATCTGCTTAAAAAAAAATCCAAAACTTTTGAACCACCTCAGCTTGTGACCAAAAGCCTGAGCCCATCCAGTCAGAGATTTTTCCAGCTTTCTGATACTCTGTTGGCTTCCTTGACTCATATCTGTCTCCATAACTTTGGGTTCATTTAGGTTAGAACATAAGAACGGCCATACTTGGTCAGACCAAAGGTCCACCCAGCCCAGTATCCTGTCTACCGACAGTGGCCTATGCCAAATGTCCCAGAGGGAGTGAACCTAATAGGTAATGATCAAGTGATCTCTCTCCTGCCATCCATCTCCACCCTCTGACAAACAGAGACTAGGAACACCATTCCTTACCCATCCTGGCTAATAGCCATTAATGGACTTAATCTCTATGAATTTATCTGTTTCTTAGAGACTAGCTCCATGGGGTCCCTCACAAACTGGAGACGGTTACTGTGGGTTTGTCTTTAGTATAACTATTGTGGCAAATTGCCGGTACTGTTCTGCTGGGTCTCACGCTTTCTCTTCTCTGGGGTAGGTTCAGGGCGTTATTGCTTGCCTCTGAACCAGTTCTTAATCACTCCCCTAGTGTCCTTGGAGGAGGGGAGTGGAGAGGGAGGGACCTGGGCCCGCCCTCTACTCCAGGTCCCAACCCAGGGGCCCTGGGGTTGTGGTGAACCACTTGACTAGCGGTTTCTTCCCCTGGGTTACTTCCCTCTCATACCCGTCAGCTTGTGAAGGGCTTCTCGCCTCTCTTCTATACAAGCCTGGTGCCCCTTACCTAGGGTTTCTGTTGGGCTTCCCAATCCACCGCAGCACTCCTCCAAACCTTCTATTTCTCTCTGGACAAACTCTTCTCTTCTGCAATCTGCACTCTGCTCCAATCCAACCTTTCTCCTTCAACTACCACCCCCTGTCTGACTGAAGCAGGGGTTTATATCCCATGACTGGAGTCAGGTGCTCTAACTGGAGTCAGGTGCTCTAACTGGAGTCAGGTGCTCTAATTGGCCACAGCTGTTCTAGTTAATCTAAAGCAAACCTTCCTTCCTTGGCAGGGAATAAGGCCCCCTGCTAACACTCTTATGCTGCCCTCTGGCCATGCTGTATCACACTATGTACATACTCCACGAACTGAGCATTTGAGTTTGTTCCAGAATCTGGGATGAGCCTATGTTGTGAAAAACTGAAATGCTCAAAATAGCACATGCATGTGAATGGACACGGTGCTAAAATTAAATTAACCCAGGGGTTCTCAAACTGTGGGTCAGGACCCCTCATGGGGTTATGAAGTTACTACTGGGGATTGCGAGCTGTCAGCCTCCACCTCAAACTCCGCTTTGCCTCCAGCATTTATAATAGTGTTAAATATATAAAAAAGTGTTTTTAATTTATAAGTGGGGGGGGGTCGCACTCAGAGGTTTGCTATGTGAAAGGGGTCACCAGTACAAAAGTTTGAGAACCACTGAATTAACCTCTCTAGAGCCTCAGAGAATGCAGGGGAAGGGGGTATCCCTTGGTAGGGTTGAGAAGGAGGTAGGTGGTAAAGGATATTGCTCTTCTCATGTGATCCCTCCCCCGTGGCTCTCTTGGCTCTATCACTGTTAATCTAAAGTGGCTAATTTTAATGAAGGTACCCTCCCCTGATATGACTCTCCCTATGGCACTGAAATTAAATGTAGACTATAATCTGGCATTTGAGAAGTGAAAGGGATGGTAGCCCTAAGGGAAAAGATAACAGCTTGGCTCTTTGTATTAAATAGCTGTCTGCAAGCCTCAAACTGCTGAATGAGCTTTAGGGTAGGGAAGGCTGTGCCTCCCCAAACAGCCTGGCCCTGACCCTATCTGACCCCCACCCACTTCCTGACCCCTGACTGGCCCCCTCATCCCCGACCCATCCTGCTCCTTGTCCCCTCACCAACCCCACCGAGATGCCCCCCAACCACCACCTCTGGACCCCACCCCCTACTCGCCACCCCACTCCCTGTCCCGACTGCCCCAACCCCTATCCACACCCCCCACTGAATCCTGACAGATCACCAGAATGCCCACGATCCAACACCCCATTCCGTGTCCCCTGACTGCCCCCCCTGAACCTCTTCCCCCTCCCTGTCCCCTGGACTCCCTGCCCCTTATCAAACTCCCCGGGCCTGGCCCTGTAACAAGTCCTCTGCCCATCCCTCTTCCTGGGGCCCACTGGCTTCCCCAATAAGGCACAGAGAGACTTCTCCTGCAGCACCCGTGGCTATTCATACATGTTCTCTGACCACCAGTGATATACTATATACAGAGCAGGCCTTACAGTCTCCTCTTCCGCACAGAGTCTACCCTCAGCCTGGAGACCAACCTTCCCCTGGCCATCTCCCCCTTCTTCTGGCTTCCAGCCAGCCTTTATAGCCCTTGAACCCTCAGGCCCACAGGTGCAGCCAGTTCTAACGGCCAGGCACCAGTCTTCTATCCAGCCCCAATCTATTTCCCCTGATTGGGGCTGGCTGAGCAGGGGCTAATTAGGTGCCTTTGCACCAGCACCCTGCTACAGACCCCCTTACCATGCCGCTTACCCCCGCCCCAGAGCATCAGCGTGCTGCATCCAGGAGTGGCCCTGGACAGTGCTGCAGCAGTGTGGCTCCACGAGACCTGAGCTCCCGCTGCTCGGCCCGGAGCTCTGCCCCCTTACCACACAGCTCTGAGTGGGAGGAGCTCAGGACTCGCTGGAGCCACACTGCTTTAGTGCTGTTCAGGGCTGTTCCTGGATGTGGTGCGCTGAGGCACCGGAAGATGGGGGAAGGCGGAGGCGGGGCTAGGGAGGAGACTCAGACATTCTCATGGGGGCCCCTGTGGGGTCCAGGGCCTAGGGCAAATTGCTCCACTTGCCCCCCTCACCCCCCGGGTGGTCCTGAAGAGTTCCACATATCATAACATTTCAGTACACAACTGTCTCTCTGACCGAACTTTTTACATATTGCCTGATCAGCTTCTTGTTTGATTGGTAAAATCAAGTCACCAATTAGTCCTTTACAACTTATCTTTCACACAATTGGCATCGATTTTGTTTTGTTTTGTTTCACTAAACATCTGTTAAGCATGTCTAGTATTCATGTGCAAATTGCATTTCCTTTGAATCACAATCATCTAAGATTATGTCATTAACATTATTTAAATTCAACATGGGAGGTATTTCACTGTGCTGAAAATGAGTTATCACATTCTGTCTACAAACCCCCTTTGCCATTCACCTAGATAGCAGTTTCATAGCTTATAAAATGTATTTGTTATATTAATAAACTCTACCAAAATTGTTAAAGCTTTTTCTAGAACTTAACTTCAACTGCTATTCATATTTTTCCAGGCAGGGTCAGTCAGTAGAGACTGAGGTCAGTCCTAGAGTGTGGCAAATTATCCAGCAAGTTTAGCCCTTTTTCCCCATCTCAGAATTATCCAAGCACATTAACTGATTAATTGTGCACAATTGTTCAACCTTAGTTTGAGAATAAATGTTGGTCTATGATTTAACAAAATTTGAGTATTCCCTAGTTGTGTCATGTAATTTTTCACATGATTACAGAGTTTTATTTCTAATCTCTAATTAATCCTGTGCATGGACCCTAAAGTTCACCATGGCCAGCTATCCCTTTCATAACCTCCAATTTTTTTTTCTGTACTAGGTGCTAAACAGACTACAAGTTTTAAATCATGTTAATCAACCTGTGTCAGCTAATGTGCTTTCTAAACACAACTCATTTCCCAGTGTAGACATAGCTCTTCCCTTGAATCAGAGTCCTCTTGCACTTGATGCCTCACGGAAACACACACATTTCCTTTTGTGGACACTTGCTAAAATCTAATCTCTGTCAATGGCAAATATAATTTCACTTTACCTCCTTCACGTAAAAGTGTAATTTTCACTCTGCTGCCACCTAGGACTTTTTTGGTACTCAAAAAATGTGGGCTTAAATATTCTCTAGTTCCATATTGATGAAGGAAGTCTAGCCAATATTGGTCTAATTTCAAAACATCTTGGTTAAAACACACCCTGAGCAGAGCAATGGATAAAAATCATTCCATGATTAAACTATACAAATTTACAGAAATCTTCTGGGAAGAGAGAGATTTGCTGCCCTTGGATCATATTTTAAATACAAAGATATATATTTACTTAGCAATGACCTGACCAGCTCAGCTAAATCCTCATAGGTAATAGAGTCCCTGGAGAAATATTAACACTTGCACTGAAAAGAATAGAGTTCTTTTTCCCCCATGTAATGTGAGGAAAAGATGTATTGTAATATGTTAGGCACAAGAACAATGGATAGGTTTTCAATGTTGGCACTTTGTTAAGAATTAGAGTTTTCTTTAATAGGTTTTTTATATATATTTAAAATTGAATTTGTTGTCATAGGGACTAAGATTACCCATACTTTACTAACTTGCTTATTTCTGCTGCCTTATTTCTGGGGTTCCTGAGAAATACGAGATTAATGTAAGAGAAAGGAATAATGCTAATGATGTGGAAAGCTACGTTAGCAGAGTTTGAATAGCGCAAAAAATGGAAACAGAATGCCAGCAATTGATCAGCATCTATCATAACTATCTGACTTCATGGTTTTGAATTTGTTGTGCTCAGAAATTAACAGACACAATATAAAGAAAATGTGGAATGTGAGTGTGACAGATATGCCAATTTCCTGCAACATCCTTGAAAAACCTTATTGAATTAAATTTATGTAGTTTTGGAGTTTATTATATTACAAATGCAAAGTTTATGTATAATTGTGGAATTGTGTGAACTTCCACGGGAGAGGGAGAGATGTGACAAACATAGATCCTGGGAAGTATTATGATCTTCAAACAACTATTTGTAACAATGTGACAGCCAAGAACGGACTTTTGGAATAAACAAAGTTAAGTAGGTTTCCCAGGAAATCTCTAGGGGGAAGTGGATGCAAACATACCCCCTCAAGTTATGCAAAAACCCAGCCTTTTAAAGCTATGCCCTGAGGAAAGGACCTTTGTCTGCCGATTACTGGTTACATTTCAAATGCCCAAACTGAATAAAGAAGGGACTTTCAGATTCATCGATGTTCTTGTTCTGAGCGAAAGCTATATCAAAAGTGTAACTACCGAAAAAACCCTTGGTGAGGTTTGAAAGGCTGATCACCTGCCAGACCCGTTTTTGGAGCTGGGTGGTGATCTCTGGAAAGCTTATTAGCATGTGTGTAGGTTCATTTACTGTTTTCTCTGTAATCCTTTCACTTCAAGAAAAAATGCAGTTGATTAGAAAAGCCCGTGTGGCAACATATCTGTGACAATTACACTGTTTATAGCCTATGGAGAGGACACAAAGTTTAGACACAGGCCTTTTTAGGCAGTCTGGCTTGCTGGGAATTACACAATGTAGGCATGGAACTGTGCAGCCTGAAAAACCCTGGTCAAGAGAGAGAGAGAAGCATGTCTCTGCCCAAAAGAGGTGACAGCTGGGGAGCCAGAAGCCTAAGAGTGGGTGCTATTGTGGAACCATGGAGAAGGAACACAGGTGCAATTGCATGAACTGTGACAGTTAACATCTGCATTCCCCCTCTATTGTCCACTAAGGGCACCCTTAGGTTTCCAGCTCCACAGCCATAAGGTCTCTTGGGTGGAGAAACACATCTCAGTCCCTCCTCACCAGGGTATTTCCACTCTGCACAGTTCCCTGTCTACACTGAATTCCCCAGCACAGTCAGACTCCCTAAGCAGGCCTTTTTGCCTTCCTACCTATTAACAGCATAATCACCACTGTTAAGTTGCCACACAGCTCTTTCTAAGCAAACACAGTCATTCTGAAGGTGAAAACATATTACAAATAATTTTTTTAAATCCCCTACATGCATGCTAATAAGATCACTACAGCTCCAGCAAGGTCTTTGGCAGGTGCATAATGCTTCAACCCCCTACCCTGAAGGGGTTTTCCTATGGTTACAAATTCATCACGGTCTTGACTCAGAACAAGCACACTCAAAAACTGAGCTCCTTCTTTCCTTTACAGAGTTTGGATCTTTGATCCTTAGAGATGGTTAATAGGTAATAATCAGTCAGAAAATGGTTCTCTCTTCACGGCCTAGTCAAAAGCTTGGGTTCAGATGTGGGGGGAATTTGCATGCCTGTCCTATAGGCATTTCCTAGGGTACTCACTTCACTTTAACAGTTCACATTGTTTCAAACAGTCCTTTGAAGTTCGGAACAGTTCCCAGGATATACATTAGTTGGGTCTCCTCATTAGAGATGTTTCTTACAATCCCACAATAATACATAGTACTCCTAAAATACTTAAACTTAATTCAGTAAGGATTATCCAGGATATTGCCATATCTGTCAGAGCTCCACTGGAATTTAACATTGGGACAGCAGCAAATGATGGGAAATTTCAGATCTAAAACAGAATCTAGAATCTGTGGTTTGAGCTAATCTTTAGTTTTGTATTTTGCTTCTGTGTGAGATTGGCTAGATTGTAGTGTTAGACACTTACCTTCCCTTTTTAGTGACAGTATGATAAACTCTCAGTTAAAAATATAAATACAAGTTTATAGCCCTTATGTTTCCAAAGGGAACAATCATACTATGAATCAAGTGTAAACCATGCAATGTTGTCTTTCTGAAGGCTTGTCTGCACACACATTGCGCTGATTTAACTAAAGGTGTGATGTTACAGCAGCTCATTTAAACTGGTACAACTGTGTGTGTAGACCAGGCCTGAGTATTCAGAGCTCGGAGAGAAACAATGGCTCTGAAAAATGTGAAGTGTCCTCCTGCATCTCAATGAGGTGTTGATCCTGAGGCCTAACCATGATGATTTAAATTATTTGTTAGCTATTTCACTGCTGATCAATTCAGCAGAAACAACTAGGTATTCTACGATTGTAATAAAGGGGCTGGAATTGGTGGGAAGAAATTGGGTAGAGTACCACCACATGTATTCCCTAAAATGGTTCAGATCAGACCCAAAAGTTAATCTTCATAAGTTCAAGGATGTTTGGATCAAAGATTTTTTGTTGTTTTTGTTGTTTTTCAGGCCATATCTACAGAAGATTAATTCTTGCGTGGCACCACTTTTATTTTCTTTAATAGAAGATAAATATCTATAGGAGTGAGAGCAAAAGAGACAAGGCTATAGGAGGAAAGAGACTATTAAACACTTATTTTCACACTAAGGATCTCTTTTCACCATCCAGGAAGATAATTAAATAATTAATAGTCCATTAATATCTAGTTTGCTAAGAAAACTATTTAAATCTAATTGGACCATTTTTATTTCTGATGACAATATTATAGAGGGTGTGTCACATGCTTTCTAGCTGAGAGCAGTTTAGAGCTGTGAGCGCCTGTGTTGCTCACCTGGTAGAGATGCAGCCTATGTACCACATCTTTCAGTCTTAGCTGTGACCATGTATTTCATGCACACACTGAAAGAAAAGGTCCTACAGCAGCTGGCTAAGGGCCTCCATTAATTGATTTACTCTAGCGGATATCTGCTGGTTGGAAGGAATAAAGACATCTCTCTCCGAAGCTTGAAAAAATTATTCCAATTATCCTTGGGTCTACTGAGTCAGAATTTGATACTCTCGAATTCTTTTCTGTTGCAAAATTGCCACTCTGCCATGTACATTGGCCACACCGGACAGTCTCTACACAAAAGAATAAATGGACACAAATCTGACATCAGGAATCATAACATTCAAAAAACAGTAGGAGAACACTTTAACCTGTCTGGTCACTCAACAACAGACTTGAGGGTGGCAATTTTGCAACAGAAAAGCTTCAAAAACAGACTCCAAGGAGAAACTGCTGAACTTGAATTGCTATGAAAATTAGATACAATCAACTTAGGCTTGAATAGAGACTTGGAATGGCTGAGCAATTACAAAGATTGAATCTATCTCCCCATGTAAGTATTCTCACACTTCTTATCAAACTGTCTGTACTGGGCTATCTTGATTATCAGTTCAAAAGTTTTCTCTCTTACTTAATAGGCCTCTCAGAGTTGGTAAGACAGCTCCCATCTTTTCATGCCCTCTGTATGTGTGTATATCTCTCCTCACTATATGTTCCATTCTATGCATCCGAACAAGTGGGCTGTAGCCCACCAAAAGCTTATGCTCAAATAAATTTGTTAGTCTCTAAGGTGCCACAAGTACTCTTGTTCTTTTTGCGGATACAGACTAACACGGCTGCTACTCTGAAACTCTTCTGATGGTCATCTAATTTCGAGTCTAAACTTGTTGATGGCCAGTTTATAGCCATTTGTTCTTCTGTCCACACTGGTGCTTACTTTAAATAACTCCTCCCCCTCCCTGGTATTTATCCCTCTGATGTATTTATAGAGAGAAATCATATCTCCTCTCAGCCTTCTTTTGACTTGTTTAGCCTAACCAAACCCTTTGCGTCTCCTCTCATGAGGCACATTTTCCATTCCTTGGATCATCCTAATAGCCCTTCTCTGTACCTGTTCCAGTCTGAATTCATCTTTCTTAAGCATGAGAGACCAGAATTGCATACAGGATTCCAGATAAGGTTTCACTAGTGCCTTGTATAATGGTACTAACACTTCTCTGTCTTTACTGGAAATATCTCACCTGATGCATCCTAGGGCAGCATTAGCCTTTTTCACAGCTACATCACATTGAGGCCTCATAGTCATCCTGTGATCAACCAACACATCCAGAATGGTGTCTGTGTAGGAGATGCACTGAGTTGACCTATATGTACTTTTATGATTATGATGGCTGCTTGCAGAGCACACCAAGGGAGAATAAACTGCAGATGTTTTGTGTCAGTGCAACATCCCTAAGCTCTCTTGTTGGGGCTGCAGAAATTGTACAAACTAAGTGAAACTGGTCTCAAAATGATGCATGAGCAGGAGCATTTGGGAGGTACTTTATTGCTTTTTTCTGGTATAGAGCTGCTACTACTCTAAATCTTTTGATGGGGAGCAATGAGGTGTGTGTTCCACCAGCAACAGAATTTATACTGTTTATAGCATAGATCCCAGGGCAGCTGGGAGCTGTCATGTGTAATCAGTGGCAACTTTATAACAAAGAACTTTCTGAGCCCTATATTAAAGACTGACTTAATAGTGTTGGGACATGAAATGTTAAGTGGAAGTGAAATCCAAAAAACAAAGGGGGAAAAAAAAGAATCTCAAATCTATAAACTATTCCTATAATCCCTGATTTCTTGGCAGCACTATGACATAATCTAGCCAAAAGTCCTCACTGTTTCAAAGGGAACTACGGCTCAAACAAAGGTTAGCCACTCTCACTATTACAATGACTAGATGCCTTCATGTCTGTGGTAGAAAGCTAGCAGGAAAAAATGTCTGGTCTCGTCTTTGGAAAATAATTGATCCTTGCTTTTTAAAAAAAAATATATATACTTGAAAAGACCCAAATAGGATTGCACAGAGATGGTTTAATAAAATATTTACAATGCCATTCACTTCTAGAAATATCATGTGCTAATTCTTCATGTCTGCCTAATAAAGCTGCCTTTTATCAAGTTTATTATCAGTAAATGATATGCACCAGTCTCAGAACATTATATTCTAAATTGAAAGAGCAATTTGGCAATTTCTGAGAAGCAACCAGAACAGTTTCTCAATTTATTAACATTCCAAAGGACACTGAAGATGCGGAAGCACTAAATATAACCTGCAGGACGCACACTATTTTTATAGTCCAGCTGTAAGGAAATATTCAGAATGGGTTTCTGAGAGGGTATTTAAGCTGTCAGGTATGAAGTGCTCTACTCCATTTTTCTGATCATTTAAACAATGCAAGGATATTTGCATGTCACCACCATATGGTCAGGGAGCCAGTTAGTAATAACAGTGTATAAATATGGACTTCTATTAAATCATGTTATGGAAGAGTGCTACAAAAATTCATAAGGATAAAATAAGTAGGGTTCTCCAGAAACTCTCCTAAAAACTTATATATTTGAATAGAGGATTCCGTCCCTTCTATGGGTCTTTTGAATGATCCTTTATAAAGGATATAATCCTCTATTAAGTCTATAACATAAATTTACACAACCTATGGAAAAGTATCTTTTCCCATTAAATTCTATAGGATTTGTTTCAAAAAGGCTGATTCTGATCTGGATCTTGAAGAGGATTTTGTGGATTCCCAGGAGAACTCCTGAAGAGTGGGTGAATAGAAGTTCCTCTTCCTCATACCAGGCAAACTGGTGGCCCCATTAACAACTTTAAATAGGCTAATTATGAGAATAAACAGAAGCGGTCTCTCCACTCTCAAGATCTGGAAGGAGCTGACTAAAGAGGTTCACAGTACCTACATGCTAGCGTAGTGAGGCAGAATGGCTTCTCTCCAGACCCAAGACAGAGGAACCATTACACTCCTCTGGTGGGCTCAGCTAACCTTGTCCTGCCCTCCTCACAGAAAGTGCAGGGGCAGGACCTAAAGTATAAGAGCAGGGCCCTCCAACTCAGTTGCAGCCAGACTAGAGATGGAAGCAGATGTCCCTCCCAGCATGCCAACCCCTCAGCAAGGCCCAGGACCTGCTATGAAGCAGACCAGTACCCTACTGGCCCAGGATATGGAAGGAGCCAGAATCCAAGCTCAGCAATGACAAAGCAGTGCCAGCAGAGTCAGGTAGGAAGTAGCCCATAGAGATCAGATGTTGGTCTGGTTGTGCTGCCGGGACATGAGGCAGCAATCTTTTGTTTCCCGCTGCACCAATGTCGGGACCGCCCACCACCATCAGGCCTGGGGCTGGGACTCTGTAGTAGGTTGGGCCCAGGTCCTCCTGCCGCCACTTCACACCTGAGTTGGCTGCCTACTCACCCTCAGCCAGAGGCCTGCACAAGACTGTTGGTCTTCTCTGCACCACCAGTGGTCCAAAGCTCAGACTGTTACTGCTTGCCTCAGCCAGCAGGCTGAAGGCTATGGATTATGCGTTTGCTCTGCCCTGCCTAGAGGGCCAGAGCCCAGGCTATTGTCACTTGCTGTAGTGATGCAGTTCCGGAGGAA
This sequence comes from Chelonoidis abingdonii, assembly GCF_003597395.2. NCBI lineage: Eukaryota > Metazoa > Chordata > Testudines > Testudinidae > Chelonoidis > Chelonoidis abingdonii. Next base: position 144,307,346 of record NC_133771.1, read on the forward strand.
CCATTACAGCCAGGAATATGAGCTCTATGAAACCTAAGTTGATATTTTTTTAATTGACTGCAGCTTTTTGCTAAATATAAGAGTAAAACATGGTCAGCGATTCTAGCCTTTGCTAATTATTTATGCCTAGTAAAGAACCTAGGCATGGGGAAAAAAAAACTAGACTTTTCCCCCACCATGAAGCCTCTGGCCTTGATTCAGGCAGATATTCAAGCAAGTTTGTAATTTTTATGCACGTGATTACTCTACTGAAAAAAAAGGGAATACTTGTGCTCAGGACTAAATCCATGTTTAAGCAAACTGCTGAATCAGGGCCTCAATGAATGTCTCTGTCCAGTTGTTCTGACCTCAGAACGCAGTTCCAAAGTAATAAGGCAGTGACCCTGAGCAACTTTCAATCGCGGCACACATGCACAGCTTCTGTTATACACAAGACTTAACAATATGTGTGCATGCAGTGTTCTTGTAACTGTTTTGGTCCCAGGATATTAGAGAGACATGACCTGAAGAACAGAACTGTGAAAACTTAAGAGCTTGCCTCTCTCACTAACAGACATTGCACCCCACACAGTCCTGGAAAGGGTTACAGTGCCCAGGTAGACCTGTTAACTCTACAGGATGCACTTGAAAGGAAAGCCAGGAAGCTGGCACCAGACAGGGGCTGCTACTGGGAAAAGCAGCAGTCACTCCCTGGGAAGAGGAAGGAGTGTTTGGAGGTGGTATTTATACCTGCAACTGTATTTTCCATTCCATGCATCTCATGAAGTGGGTTTGCCTGCAGAGGGTCCGCTGGTCCCGCAGCTTCAGAGGACCTCCCACAGGTGTGCCTGCAGAGGGTTGGAGGGTCCACTGGTCCCACAGGAGGTCCGCCGAAGCTGCAGGACCAGCGGACTCTCCACAGGCAAACCGCCAGAGGCAGCCTGCCTGCCATGCTTGGGGCGGCAAAATCCCTAGAGCCGCCCGTGGCTTGATCCAAAGCCCATTGAAATGAATAGTTTGTCTTTCCACTGACTTCAATGGATATTGGATCAGGCCACAGTGTTCCACTAAATTTTAACAACATTAAAGTGGGTTTATATAACTGAAACTCCACAGATCAAAATAAATGCAACTGCCTTTATATTTCAGTGTACTTCCCTGCTATTTTTTATTTTTGTTCAGATAGATAGAGTCTGGGGCACCAAGGGTATTAGCGAGCCAATCTTCTACATTTTCTTATTAAAAAATACAAATACAAATTACAAATAAACATATATGCAAGTATAATTTCAAATACATATAAGGGTGCAGTCATTATATATATGCCCAACACCAGATATATGTTGTGCATTCATTTACCGTGCAATATATATATTGCACAGTATATATATACACACACACACACACACGGATATATATGTTGTGCATTCATTTACTGCCCAATCACACATTACTTCTACATCCAGAACTCCTATCCAAGTTAACCAGAAGAGTCACTGACATTTCAGATGCTGAAGTCCATGGGACTCTGGGGTGTACAGAGATTGCAAAACAATAAAATTATTTTCAGTGCAGGGTCCCCAACTGCCACCACAAAATATGATGTGGAAAGCACTGGATGTCATTTTATAATCAGAGAAGAACAATGCAATATGAATAAATAGATTGTTTCATGTCTTAGCCTTATGGGAGAGCAGAAAAGGAATGGAAGTCAACACAAGACTCAAATGCATTTGTTGTATTTACCACAAAGAGAATTCACATGATACCTCTGTGGTAGACAGAAGAGTCTTCCTATCATGTTTGGTACATAGAATGAATATTATCATGGGAAAGAGATCCCCAGCAGAGACTTGACTTTATTTGAATATATTTTGAGAAATCTTTAAAAGGAAATGGCATTTTATTTGTTAAGAAGACCCCACGTTTGAGCTAACTTTAAATTATTATAAGCAGCTGGGAACGATCTCTGACATTGAGCTAGCTGTTTTTAAAATATTTGTAATGTGGCTAAATTAAGAAACAAGTGACTGCTATTGGCTGTGGTAGCCACATATAATCAATTAACATTTCTCCCATAAGTGTACTGACTTCTTTGGGAGGGGCTTTTGGTACGCAAGCAACATAATAAAATAGTCATGTTAATTTCAGCTCCATTAAAGAAACTTTGCATAAAATAAATGGTGTGTGAAATCAAAATTCTATTGATGTCAGTTGCAAAACTCCCATTGACTTCGCTAAGGCCAGAATTTCATCCAACATAACATATTTTCACTGTGCCTTTTCAAAGGTTTTGTGAAAAAAAAAATGTTGGAGACTGGTGAATATTGCATGCATTTGCAATAAACTTAATCTAACGATTTAACTTGGTTACTTTTTTTTTTAAATGTCAATTTTTACCACTTTAGGATAGATAATACCAACAGGTTGAACAGAAACAATAGTCAAATTGCAATAAAATCAGAAACACATTAGAACTTATACACATTGTAAAGTAAATTAATTGCAGATTGCTTCAGGTTTTAGAGATGTAACATTAAAGCTTAAATATGACATTTTTTCATATTTTATTTGACAGAAATGAGATGAGATGAGACACTAATGAAAGTATCATAATGCTAATTACTGTAAGCACTGCACTTACTACCAATTAGGTATAAGGCAAACTGATTACAGCTGAACAAAATATGTCAAGAGACCACCAAAGTGAAAACAGGAACCGCCGATATGCCCTCACTAGAGACCATTATGGTGAATACTGCATGCATTTGCAATAAACTCTGCAGATAGGGACTTGTTTTACTTCATTCCATTCACTGGAACTTTTTGAATATATAGGTCCAAATTCAGATCTAACATGATATAGAGCACTCAACAACCATACTCTAATTGAGCAAATTTCTGAGCAAGCTTTCACTTCTCCTTTTAGTTCTAACTGCAGTTTGTTACAGCACATCAGAGATAAGTTATTACAATTACACAAAAATTCCAAGTCCTGGACAGAGCTGGCACCTGGGTGTGATGTTATTGATATAAACTAGGACCATATAGAACATGGGTTGCAACCAAGGTCCTGTAATGGCACCAAATCTTATGTAAAGGGGGTCATATAAGGTGTCTAAGACCAGGTTATGGGTTACTGGTTATGATTATACTGTCTGTATATCTGTATCATTTTGTAGTTGAAGTTATGAGTATTGGCTATATACTGTCTGTATTTCAAATTGGTGCTGTAGTTCTGGGTGACACCCCAGACAAGTTGGTGTTGGCTCTGCTTAGCCTGCTTGATGGCCCATTAAGGACCATCAGCTAAACAACTGACCCATTGAGAGAAGGCAGATACGCCTTGTAACTCAGCAGGGTGTGCAGGAACTGGCCCATGTGACTGCAAACTCCATTTTGCTGTAATTTTCCACAGTAAGAACAAAGAAGTGTTCTTA
>NC_133771.1:144311686-144365624 GCF_003597395.2 Chelonoidis abingdonii
AGATACCATCAGATTAGGCCTGAATAAAGACTGGGAGTGGTTGGGTCATTACAAAACCTAAACTTAATTTCCCCAATACTAATTTCTCCCTACTGTTACTCACACCTTCTTGTCAACTGTCTGTAATGGGCCACTCTCTTACCACTTCAAAAGTTATTTCTCCTCCCTTGGTATCCTGCTGTTAATTGATTTATCTTTTTAGACTGACTTAACAATTGGTAAAGCAACTGTCATCCTTTGATGTATTTATACCTGCTCCTGTATCTTTTACTTCATACATCTGATGAAGTGGGTTCTAACCCACGAGAGCTTATGCCCAAACAAATATATTAGTCTCTAAGGTGCCACAAGGACTCCTCATCTTTTTGCTGATACAGGCTAACACGGCTACCCCTGAAACCTATTTAACTTTAGTGCACTCATTCTTATATCTTTAACAAGAACAACAAAATACTATCTGAAAGAGAGCATGACACCAAGACTGAGATTTTACACTTTCAGTTGCAGCCCAGATCACAGTTTTGTAGATGATTCATAAACACCCGAGAAGAGATGCCCATGTGTTCTTGCGGTTAGAATAAAGGACGAGGAGCCAGAAATACTCCGGTTCCAATCACAGCTGAATCACTGACTCAGTGGGTGACTGTAGGCAAGCTATTTGACCTCTTTGTGCAGCCTCTGACAACCTATTAGAAAACTGGATAAAGAGTGGAGGTCAAATGCATTCTTGGGCTAACTCCATTAAAGTCAACTGAGTTATAGCAGGAATTAATTTGGCCCTTGATGGCACTTAAGATCAGATAAGGTATTTTGAGCTCATATTTCCTTGGTAAGTAATTTATCATTACAAAATGAAGCAGGATAGAGTTATGATAAAAGAACCGAGAAGCATCTGTCTTGCCCTGCAGGTGTCAGCTGGAGCCACTCTAAAACTTAAAGGGTTCTATTTATAATCTAAAAGCAGCAGGTGGATAGAAAAAGTTTCACATCTAATTTTCCCTTACTTAGGGACACTGTCATAATATTAAGAATATTCACACGTCACAGGCTACATTTCTTAGGGCAAAGGCTGCATCTGCCTATGAGTTGGTACAGTGCCTACCATAATAGGACTGATTCTAACTGGGGCCTCTGGGCACACTATCACAATACAAATAACAAACAAGTCACTTCAATCCCCTTACATTTTAGTGAATTCCAGTAGGGGGACAGGCATGGCCTAATGATCAAAAACAGCCTTTATCCTTAATTATGTCTTCTGGGAGTCAATGGGTAGACTTAATACTTTAACCTTTTGGAGCAGGAGTGGTTGATATGTCTTCTCGGGTTAGTAGGTGGCCTAGAAAAAGGTAAGCAGTAACCACTTTCCTTCATCAAGCTGCAGCCGTTTTCCTCCATCACGGTCTCTCCCTTATTCATCCATTTGCATATTTATATCATGACCATCACTGTAGTGTCTGACAGGTTTCAGAGTGGTAGCTGTGTGAGTCTGTATCAGCAAAAACGAGGAGTCGTCCTTGTGGCACCTTAGAGATTAACAAATTTATTTTGGCATAAACTTTGTCCAAATAAATTTGTTAGTCTCAAAGATGCCACAAGGACTCCTCATTGTTTTTGTATTATCCAAGTGTTCAAAAGTCATCACAAGTACAGTATGAATGCCTTGGGCAATCTATTTTCTTCCCTGCTGGATATTCCAACATTGGGGACCACTGAAAACCAGCATCAACTTGAGTGGGATTTAGCCATTCCCATTTGAACTCTGATTTATATTCCTTTTAGCATATATTATTTAGGGCTGTAAATCTAGTAGCCTAAAGATATTTATCTGTTGTCTATAGAGTGAAGACTGGATACAGGGTCTTCTAAATGAACTGAATTCCAGAAAAAGCACACAAATTTGCCTTAATGTGTATGCATGTATAAGTAGTATAAAATGCCAATTGTAACACCTTTTAAACTTAGTTTCTGACTGTCTAAGTGTTTCTGTGATGTAGTTATCCAGAATTCTTCTCTTTAATAGCTTTCCTTGTTTTGTAACATCTTTATAACTGAAAGCAACCTTCTTTGTTGATGGCTTCACACCTTCTTTGCAGCTTCTGTTACATGTCCTTCCTCACTTTATCTGCTGTCACACTGTAATAGCTCTGTTCCTCTTCGGGGGCCGTCACCTTATTGTGGTGAAGGAGCTTATGTGTTCCAGTGATCCTCAGAGCTACGTTGTTGGGAGCTTCATGCTCTTTGTAGGGTCTTCCAAGGTGAACAGTTCAGAGGGTAGGTCCCAGAAATCCCTCCAGTCCTCAATGGTGGATTGGGTGGAAGAGGTTCTTCAGATCTCAATGGCCCTGAAAGCAGATGAAGGCTGCAGCCTTCATCTATCTCCAGCTGTCTCAGACTTTCCCTACCACTGGGCCCCAGACCTCCAGCTTGTCATGATTGTGTGGTCACTGTAGGCACACCAGCTTCCCCACATTAAAAGAAATCATATGCAGGCTTTCACAATGGGAAACAACATCTTTCCAACCTTCCAAGTCCTGCAGAGATTGACTAGTGGTGAGAAGGACAGCACTAGTGAATCTGGCAGTCCCTAGCCACAAATCTTCACATAGGCAGCAGTAGTTAGATGGTCATCTGGCACCTGGACTGAGACAGGGGTGCAATTCAGCAGCTAATATCGCAACTGAGTAATCCTCTTTAGGATCCCCTCTCCTCACCCTGCCTGGGGATAGGGCTAGAAATGTGCCCTAAACCTAAGCTGTTTCACCACATCCAGTGGGATCACTCTGCCTGTGGTCAAAGCTATAAAAAGACTGACTTTTGCTACATGAAATGTTGGATAACAAAGATAATGTACAGCTGGAAAGAACTGCTATCATCACCAGGGAACTTATAAGACAGAACATCAACGTTGCTGCCCTGAGTGAGACAAGGTGCCCAAATGAAGATCAACAGAGAGAAGAAGGTGGAGACTACACTTTTTGCTGGAAAGGAAAATCTGCAGAGGACAGATGGATTCATGGAGTCATTTTTGCAATTAGGGATAAGTTTGTCAGTCAGTTTACAGAATTTCCTCTAGAAATTAATGAATGTCTTTTATGACTCTTCATCTTAAGCTCAGGAACAATCAGTCTGCTGCTGTCATCAGTGCATATGGCCCAATGCTTGATGTAGAGGATATCAAGGAACAATTCTATACACATCTTGACAGAGTCTTGACCAACATTCCCAAGGACAAGATCATTTTCCTCAGAAATTTTAATGCTAGAGTCAGGCATGAGTCAGATCTCTGGAACGGCACTACTGGAAAAGAAGGAGTAGGAAAGGCAAAGCCCAACAGCATCCTCCTCCTGAGCAAATGTGTAGAACATGACCTGGTTATCACAAACACACTCTTCAGACAAAGTGAGAGGTATAAGACCACCTGGAGACACCCTCACTCCAGGCATTGGCACCTTCTTGACTATGTTTTTGTTAGAGCGCAAGATCTGAAGGATTTGTGTATCACAAGGGCCATAAATGGAAGCGATGACTGTTGAACAGACCATCACATTGTTAGATCTATCATGGATTTCCAGATAGCTTCAAGGCATCGGAAGCAGACAAAATCAGTATGAACGAAATTTGGAAGAAATTGCAATAGTGTCTCCAAGAGAGGTTCGCCACAACACCTACAGCTGATGAGGATAATGAAAATTTCTGGAAGGGATTAAAGACTGTCATTCTCTTGGCACGTGCTAAGTCCATTGGCTATGTCACCTGCCATCACCAAAGATTTTTTTGATGAGAATGATGCTGAGATTCAGGGCCTACTTGACAAGAAAAGAAAAGCTCATTGCATATTGCAAAATGACATATCACACCAGCAGAAGAAAGAGTCATAAGCAACTCAAGGGTGAAGCCCAAAGGAAAATCCATGACAAAAAAATAAGTGATGGTGAGAAAAGGCCAAGAGGATTGAGCTTTACCCTGATAAACATGACATGAGTAGCTTTTTTCAGGAAATAAGGGCCATTTATGGTCCATGATCCCATGGTCCCTCACCACTCCGAGCCCAAAATGGATTGACATATTTTAAGGAGAGTGGAGCCATCAAAGCCAGAGAGATGGAACATTTTGAGTTAATCCTGAACCATGAGTCAACTGTCTCTGATGCCACTATTGAATCTACACCACAACGACATGAAAGAAAATATCTTGTTGACTCCCTTCTCTTGAATAAGTAACATGATCCATTCTGCAAATCAAAAACAACAAGGCAGCAGGACCAGACGGCATACCAGCTGAAGTCTACAAGTCTGGAGGTGACGAATTGGTAAGAAAGCTCCTCAAAACTTTTTCTTCATATTTGGCATAATGAGAAGATTCCAGAAGACTTAAGAAATGCCAACATTGTAACAATCTTTAAGAAAGGAAATAAGTTGCAGCGTGGGAATTATTGAGATATTGCCTTGCTAACTACAGCAGGGAAAATTCTTGCCCATATCCTCTTAAACCAATTACGTTCCCTTGCTGAGGAAATATTGCGGGAATCTCAGTGCAGTTTTGTCCCATCCCGTGGGACATCCGACATGATATTCATTGCCTGCCAAATCCAGGAAAAATCTCAGGAGCAAAATCAGGACCTGTATATGGCCTTCATTGATTAGACAAAGGCCTTTGACTCCATCAATCACAAAGCCCCATGGAACATGCTAGCTAGATTTGAATGCCCTCCAAAATGTATTAAGGTCATAAGGCTTCTCCATGACTGCCATGGTTCTCTGTAATGGCCTGGAGATGGACCCTTTCATCATCAAAACTGGGATTAAGCAAGGATGAGTTATTGCCCCAACCCAGTTCTCCATCTATTTAAAAGTCATTTTGTTCCTTGTTAAGGATCACCTCCCCAGTGGAGCTGACATTCAATACAAAATGGATGGGTGGCTTTTTAATCTTTGACGTCTCTGATCGAAGTCTTAAGTCCTCAGGGCTTCCATTATTGATTTTCAATATTCTGATGACTGTGCCATCTTCACACACACTGAGAATGACCTTCAGTTGACACTAGATATTTTTCCACACGCTTATTGAAGCCTAGGACTCACACTCAATATTGAGAAGACTAAAGTGCTCTCTCAGCCTGCTTCAGGCCTTGCACGTGACACACCACAAACCACCATCAAAGAATGGACTTCAGAGACAGTTGAGCACTTTTGCTACCTTGGTAGCCAACTTTCTCAAAATGCAAAAATTGACAGTGAGGTCCAGCACAGGATGCAGTCCACAAGTGCTTCCTTTGGGAAATTACTCCATATGTTTTCACAGACTGTGTCCTATGGCAGGACGCCAAGATCCAGGTCTATAAGACAACTGTTATTCCTACACTCCTTCATGGATGCGAAACCTGGGTGACCTATCAACAATGCCTCAAGATTCTGGAGAGATACCACCAACAATGCCTCTGGAAGATTCTTCGAATCATGTGGGAAGATGCCTGCACTAACATCAGCATCTTCACTGATGCCAATGTCACCAGAATTGAAGTTACGATCCTCATGCACCAACTCCACTGGGCTGGACATTGTGTGCAGACGCCAGACTCTCGCCTCTCAAAACAAATCCTCTACTCTCAGCTCACCCATGGTCAGAGATCCCATGGTATTCAGAAGAAATGCTACAAAGACACACTGAAAGCATATCTCAAGAAAACTGATGTGGACATCACAAGCTGGGAGGAGCAAGCCACCAACCAACCCCAATGGTGCCACATCCTCCATCAGACGGTGGCCCACTTCAAGGAGAATCACCTTGCCCTTGAAGCTGAAGAGAGAGAGAGAAGGAAGGAAAAAGAAAGAACTTTCTCCCAGCAGGCAGTTGGCCTGCCAGAAAATGTCTGTACCAACTGCAGGTGGATCTGTGGTTTCAGGATCAGACTCCTCAGTCATCTCAGGACCCATACGTAAATCTGTGGTAGAGATCCTCGAGTCGCCAATGATGATTAGTAGCTGTGCTACTAATCAGTGAATTCCAGTGGCTTCCCAACACTACCAGCATTATACAAGCATTCACATAGGTCTTGTTTAATAATCATGGAAAAAATGGGATTTTCTAATGAATATTCATTTACAATGAAATTGCTCTTAGCTTCAATTATATATAATTGATTACAATTAATTCTGTAAAACAAAGCTTGTGGCCTGGTAATGTTGTTTTATGGAGGAGAAATTTACTCTGTGTTAAGAAGCTTCAGTTTACAAGTTTCATTGCATTATACAGCATTCTCTGTGGAGATCTACACAGAGAGAGAGAGAACACAGGATATCTGGTATTAATTCTTGAAGAAGGTAAATAGACGCCAGAACAAGTAGCATTTTAAGAATTAAGTGTACAGGCTGCTTAGGCAAGCAAGAAGTTAAGATTGTTTTATTATGAGGGATCAATAAATAATTTTGGGATGTTACTTTTATGGCTGGGTTGGTTTTTTGGTTGGTTGTTCTTGGTTTTGGATTTCTTTGTTTTTTTTGGCATATATGCTGAATTTAATTTTTTTTTTATTATTAATTAGAGTGCTTAAGGTCTTATCTACCTTGAATAGTTGAAAGCTTTGATGCTTCATTTAGAAATTAAATGCTATGGGCTATTTCTTAACTCTGTTCTGTTGCCCCACCATTTTACAATATTTTAATTCAATGGTTTCCACTGGAGCTAATGCCTTGTAAGTGAGTTAAGAATATGGACATCTACAGGAGTTTTTCCTCACTGACAAAAGGTATATATTTATACTGCCTTAGAAGAAGAAAAAGTGACACTGTTCTAAACACATATACACATCTTTATTCTAAAACTCAAAATAGCCAGGACCCCACCTTGGACACTGTAATTGTTTCATAAGCACATTCTTGGCTTCACTGTTTTTTAGTACCTCTACACTGTTGGATCTGATGAAGTGGATTTAGTACCTCTACACTTTTAGCATCCAACCAAGTGAGTTTTAACCCACAAAAGCTTATGCCTAAGTAAATTTGTTAGTCTCTAAGGGGCCACAAGTACTACTGTTCTTTATACTGTTAGGTAGAACATAAGATCCTCACATGTTTTCTATAGCATTCTCCACACACATCTGATGAGAATAACCTAACCTCTTCAAAGCAGACTGCACACAAAAATAAAAACCCTACTTTGTTCCAATCCGTCCTTGAAATTTCTACAAGTGACATTAACCTATTTTATAGCTGGACAAGAGCCTTACTCGGTCTTAGAAGCTATGGCACTAGACAACAACACTATACTGAGCTGGAGGAGTTCTTAACACTCTCATTTAACAGGGGAAGAACAGTCTATAGTGAGGGTCAAATTCTAATCAGTTACACTGGTGCAAATCCAGAGTAAATCCATTGATTTCTGGCCACCCAGAGACTATAAAAAGCACTTCAAGCCAATGCTGCTACTTGAGAGTTTGAGAGGAAGTCTAGACCCACTACAACCTCCAGACTACAAGCCATTTTTGTAAAATGAAGGCACATCCCATTTGTAGCTCAGCCAGCTCCACTAGAGGCTTCCATATTAGAGTCAGGTGACATTTCTCAACCAATTTTTTTTCAATGCAAAATGCAGATTCATGCTGACCGGAACATTTTGCAGATTTGTGTTGATTTTGGGGAATTGTATTGGTTGAAACAACAACAAAATCAGAAATGTCTAAACAAATTGACATTATCAAAAGGAAATGTTTAGATTTTTTGAGTTAGATTCCCATAGGGGTTTAGATGCCATTCAAAAAAACAAAGAGGAAAAGGTGTCCCTTAGTCCAAATGTGGGACACCCAAGGGTTGGATCCCCTTCTCTGCAGCAGGACCTGTAATCAAAGTGTCCCCCCCCCATTGAGGTGAATGCTGTAACAACTGGGTTGTCAGGTATAAGAGGTAGTGGTGAGAATGAAATCTCTCCCTCCTTCCAGCTTTGCAAATCTAACCTTCCATTTCCTTTACTTTTATTTTTAAAAAAGTTAAAAGTGCCCAAAACAAAATGATTTCAGTTGAGAAAAATATTTTGTTTGTCTCAAATTATTTTTTTGGCCTTTTGATTCACTAAAAATTCTGAAGTGTTTTGGTTTGATCCGAACCATCCCCTCCCCCCCAATTTTCAGAACTTCCAGAGAACCAAAAAATCAGTAGTTCACACAGTTCTATTCCCTATACCACTAAATAAAACTTCCATCTCATCTGGACTTGGTCCTGGCCAGTTCATCATCTTTTTCACCCTTAGGAATGGTAACAGGACAGAATTGTGCTGTGCCCTGCTTATGAGAGTACTTGGGGGTGGAGTGGGGAGATTCTGAGGTAATAAGGCCAGAAAGGACCTCCTGAATAATACAAGCCATAGAAATTTACTCAAGAATTCCTGCAGAGCATATGTTTTATAAGGGCCTCTATTCTTAAAAGCAAGACAAAATGGGAGGGGGGAAAAAAATGACTTGGCAAGGTCAAATGACTTGCCCAAGGTTAGTCAGTGGCTGAACCAGTAATAGAATCCAAGCCTGATTGCCAGTCCAGTGCCCAATCCACTGGAACACACTGCCTCCCCTGAGGATGAGTAAATGCCCATCAGTGTCTTCCATGACTTATCAGGGAGAAAGGGGGAAACTATTCATTTATTAGTATTTATTGTTTTTAACCAGTGTGCTGGCTGCTTTATAGAAAATACAAAGACAGGCTTAAAATCTAAATGGCAAATATGACAGATCAGTGAAGATTACCATATTCCAAGAAGGGGAGGAACAACAAAGACACGAGTAAGAATGAGATGAGTACACAGACAGTTCAGGCAAACATTCATTTTAGTGGATCAAGTCTTCGAGAATGGCAACACCTATGAGCCTAACAGAATCAGTATGAGTACTTTCGGCTTATCTCTAATGAGGGTCAACCACCACTGGTAAGTGTAAAGTCACAGTTTCATGTCCTGTTCTCAAACCAGAGTGACAAGAACACAGGAAAATCCATAGAAGCCAGCTGTTTCTGGGAACTGCCCATTGCAATTTTGTCAACTTTTCCTGAAAAGAAAGGTCAAAACTGGCAGTTTTTAACATTTTAAGAGGGAATCTGTCCAAATCTTCTACAACATTCAGGAGGAACAGGAGGTTACTGAGGCCACAGACTATGCTCCTTACATTAACATTATTTCCCTGTAGCTCTCCAGGAGGATGGCAAATAATTTTGCTTAAAATTCCTATTCTAGAAGACAAAATAAAGTGGCATATAGTGATCTGAAGAAAGTTGTTAAAAGCTCAAACTTACAGGTACTGTATATATACTGTATATTAAGCACACACAAAATTCTAAAGTTCTGGATTCACAAAATGCATTATGTTTTCTCACATCTCTTGCACATCACAGTCCAGCTAGCTTGCCAGTTACTCCTGGAGACAAAACTTGCAATCCATTTGTGACCAACTGGGCTCATATGAGTTAAGGAGCCTCAGCAGGAGGAAATGTTAATTAGAAAGTCATCTATTTTTTTCTTCATATTATACTCGCCAGAAGCAATAAGAAGCATCTGCTTATTCTTATTAAAAATAGCCCCCTCTGCAAGTGGTAGAAATGCTTTGCAAGTGTAACTTGTAAATGTGAGAAAGACAGAGGCCAGGTCTGCAGATTACTGCTGAAAGGGTGAGATCCAAAGATATATCTAGTGCAGCCAACTCCGGTGCAATTCAATCAACCTGGTTGCCAAAGGCATTCCAATACATAGTAACACCTTTCTGTATTTGAGGAGAGTGTAATTTAAACAAAGCACTCAAAGGACAGGAGTTCTGGATTTTATTCCCACTCTTAAGGCTTATTCATAGATTCCAAGGCCAGAAGGGACCATTGTGATCACCTAGTCTGACCTTGTGTATAACACAGGCCACCAGATTTCCACAAAATAATTCTTATAACTTTTAGAAAAATATCCAATCTTGATTTAAAAATTATCAGTGATAGAGAATCCACCACAACCCTTGGTAAATTGATACAATGCTTAATTACTTTCATCATTAAAAATTACACCTTATTTCCAGTCTGAACTTGTCTGCCTTCAACTTTTAGCCATTGGATCATGTTCTACCTTTCTCTGGTAGACTAAAGAGTTAATTATTTAATGTTTGTTCCCCATGAAGTCCCCCTTAACATTGTTTTTGTTAAGCTAAATAGATTACACTCCTTGAGTTTATCATTATATGGCATGTTTTCTAATCCTTTAATCATTCTTGTGGCTTTTCTCTGAACCCTTTCCAATTTATCAACATCCTTCTTGAATTGTGGGCACCAGACCTGGACAGAGTATTCCAGGAACAGTTGCATTAGTGTGACATACAGAGGTAAAACAACCTCTGTACTTCAGATTCCTCTGTTCATGCATTCTAGGATTGCATTAGCTCTTTTGGCCGCAGCATCACACTGGGAGCTCATTTTCAGCCTCCCTAAACCCCAACCTTTTTTAGAATCATGGCTTCCCAGGACAGAGTCCCCCATCCTGTAAGTATGGCCTACATTCTTTGTTCCTAGATGTATATCTTTAAATTTAACTATATTAAAATATATTGTTTGTTTGTGCCCAATCTACCAAGTGATCCAGATCACTCTGAATAATTGACCTTTCCTCTTCATTATTTACTACTCTCCCAGTGTTTGTGTTATCTGCAAATTTTATCAGTGATACTTTCATGTTTTCTTCCAAGCAATTAATTAAAATTTTAAATAGCTGCAGGGCCAAGAACCAATCCCTGTGGGACCTCACTCGAAACAGACCTGCTCAATGATGATTCCCTGTTTACAGCTGCATTTTGAGACACATCAATTTGCCAGTTTTTAATTCATTTAATGTGTGCCATGCTAATTTCATTTCATTCTAGTTTTTTAATCGAAATGTCATTCAGTATCAGGTGCAATAACTTACAGAAGTCTAAGTATATTATGTGAACAATATTACCTTTATCAATCAAATTTATAATCTCATTTTAAAAAAAAGATATCAAGTTAGTTTGACAGAATCAATTTCCCATAACTCCATGTGAATTGACATTAAATTACATTAATACATTACTCTCCTTTAGTTCTTATTAATGAAGTTCCATATCAGCTGATTCATTATCTTGTCAAGATTGACATCAGACCGATCGGCCTATAATAACGAAGGTCATCCCATTTACCCTTTTCAAAAATTGGCACAACATTAGCTTTCTTCAAATCTTTTGGAACTTTCCCAGTACTCCAAGCTTTATTGAAAATCAACATTAATGTCCAGCGAGCAACTCAGCCGGCTCTTTTAAAACTCTTCGATGAAAGTTATCAGGACCTACCAATTTAAAAATGTCTAACATTAGTAGTTTCTGTTTAACATCCTCCAGAGATATTAGTGGCTTGGAAATAGTGTTGACATCACCATATAATGAGACTATTTAATTTGTTTTTTACCTAAATACAGAAGTATTTACTGAATACCGGTTTACGTAACCTCTCTTTGCTGCAGTTTCTGGTCTGGAAAATGGAGATCATAGAAAATTAAAGTTTCTAAAGTGCTCTGATTTCCTCATATAAAAAGTGCAGCAAATGCAAAGTATCATGACTGGGAAGAGGGACAAGTAAAAGCAGTGTACGGAAGGAAAGTAAAACTGGTCATCACCTATCTGTACCTACTATAATAGTATCAGACGCAGGAGTAAACTGATCCTATAGAAAAATTTGCACTCTCCCCCGTGTACCCAATAGGCTGTCATTCACTGGTTAGGAAGAAAGGGAAATAAAGCAACAGTCCTATCACGAAAGTTCTAACAACATGTGTCTCTGTCCTGGAATGATGAGAGGGGAAGAAATAAAGTGTCTGATTTAAAGTCTAAAGAAATCAATGGGAGTCTTTCCACCTGATTTCAATGGGTTTTGTATCTGGCCCATACTGATAAAGCATTTCAGTATTAAATGTATGAAAATATTTGTATTTCTGTTGATCACACTTCTTTAAGGAATGATAAATTAAATTCATACTTGTAAGGGAAAAAGCCCTGGGTGAAACACTGTAGTCTCATCTCATTTATCACTTAAGCAAAACTGAGGGATTTCAGATTTCATAATGGTAAGTAAGAAGGTTGAGCAGCTACCACTTTCATTTGAAATTTCTGGATCACATATTTACCATGTGGGAAATTAAAAATATAACAGGACAGATTCTACACATGATAGTTAATAATTTTTTATTCCAATTACACTCACATTGTGAGAGGTGCTATCTAAACATGCTGGAAGATTTGATTTCAGTCTCATTTCTCATTATTGCAGTCAAATTAAATTAAATATTTTATATGGTTATAATTTAAATGTATGGGATCAGACACCTGCTAATGACTTATGGTTGACTTCAGAGCCATCTGCCAGTGGTTACTGTCTGACTACACTCACTAGACCTCTTTGTGCCTCAGTCAATCCAGCTGCAATATAGGGTAAAACAGAACTTCACTGAAAATTAGTGAGATTTTATACATGAATAAATGCCCCAAATGGGTGGGAGGGGTCAGGGGGTAGGCATCAGGCAGTTACATTTAATGGTGGTGAACACTGTACAGTATAAAAGCACAAATACATATTTGAGAAGTTGAATGAGAAACTACAAAAAGAAGGAGTGTTGTGTAATAGTTACAGTAGAGATGTGGGAGTCTGGAAACCTGGGTTATAGTCTTAGATTTGCCAATGAATTATTTTATGTCCTTAATTGCATCAGCCTACCCATGCCTCAGTTCATCCAAGTTTGATCAGAATTGCATTCATCTAAGTCAGAGGTGTTGTGAGGCTTCACTGGTTAACATATTTATACTCTACTGCTGCATTTTCTGCTGCTCACCACTGTGTCTGCCACCACTCGCCACTCAGTGCCACCTCTGCCTCTAGCTGTGTGGCCATGTTCTAAGGGTCCACCACTTTGACAAACTCTTAGTAATTTTACTGGATACTGGAGAACCTCAATACTGCTGCATCCTGTGTGTTGTCTTTTGCCGCAACACTGTTCCCAACACCAGCTCAAGACTTAGCGCCTAGACTTGCTCATCAATGATTTCAGCGATAATGATCAGTGAGCAGAAACAAGGAGGGAAGGGTCAAACGGTATCTATTACTCTTTAAACAGAGTCCACACAAGCCTGTCCCCAAGCCCTCTGACTTTTACTTGGGTTTGGCATGACTTGATGAGTGAAGTTAAAAACAGGTAGATCCCCTCAAGTAAGGCATATTAAGTACAGTTCTGCCACCCTTTAGTCATACAAGAAGGATAACAACATTTCATTACTCCCACATGCAAGACTAAAGTGAATTTTAACCCAAAACAGCCAAAGTTGATCACTTTGGCAAAGCAGGTCTGTCTGCTAATCACTTAGGCAAACTAGGTGTGTATATGCAAATACAGTTTGCTCCTGAGAGCCTTCCCCTGAATTCATCAATAGATGGCAAGGGAGAGCTCGTTCAGACTTGGGTTTACATCAGCAATTACTGTCATGGTGTCTGTTGTAATTTGCGAACAGGTTTTCACCATTCTTTCTGCAACTGATGATCTGCTGCTGTTAAAGCTTTTTTATTTTGCTCTTTCAGTCCTCTCTCATATGGTTTTGTTTCCAGTGCTTTGGTATTTAGTAGCTTAAAATACATATTTTTGTTAAGATATTGTGTTCTTAGTAGGAGAGTAAGGCATTCAACTCCTGTTGACTTTCTGGGCATCTAACTGTCCTTTGTGCCTTTGACAAATCTGCCTTCAGTTCCTATTCGTTATGAGATTTTGTGAAGTAATAACTGTACTATATCATGTGCTGTAGATGTAATGTTATGCTTTCATTTACCAGACAGTTTCAATTGTGTTAGCCATCTTAGGACTTCCATGTCTAATTTATAAGGCCACTGTGTAAGGAATACCACAAGTCCCTACTCAGTCATGATGCAGGCAAAACTACAAATGAAATAAATGGGGGCAGTTCCTCAATAAAACCTGAAGAAATGCCCCACTATTAAGACTGAGTTGGCATTTTCACTAAGACCACTGAATCTGAGGGTTTAATATCTTGCCTCTTTTCATTTACATCAGGCTCTCTCTCTCTCTCAATATGTATAGCAGTTACAGAAATGTGAAATGGAAATCCAGTAAGAATGAAAGGGAGACAGGAGATAGGTGAAGGGCTGGTAATACTGTAGTAAGTGCAGATGTGGGGAACTAGATGTAGGCATAACAGGGGAGGTAGATTTTTGAGCTGTGCTCAAAAAAGGTGAGAAATCAGAGTGGCAGAGAGATGCAACTAGCTTTTTCTAACAGTTGCCTTGGCATCAGTGAAGATCTCAAGCAGAAAAGAGGAGGAGACCAGGGCAGAGGGAGAGAGAGGTAAGACGGTTGCTATGCAGAATAATACTATTCACTGGGCTCTTCAGATGAAATAACTCTAAATAGCACACAAAGCTGAGAACACATGCTTGTACCCATTTCATAAATGAAAAACACTACAGCCCAAAAAGGTTGGGAGTAGAATTTTCAGAAGAACTCAGAGCTCACATCAGGGCTACATTTGCAAAAGAGTTCAACTTCCATGTAAGCATGAAAGTTTGTGATTAGAGTTTTAAAGAGCTCAGCATGTTGGGTTCTGAATATCTGCTCACAAGTGTCACTAAGGGAGCTGTGGGGAATTGAACAATTTGGGAAATCTTCCCTAGATTTAGGTACAGAAATGTGATATGAGCTCTTTGGGGGGTGTGAAAGTAGAATTAATTATATTGTAAAAATAAGAATGGATTAAAGAAATGTTGTATGTACCTTTAAGCAGAAATAAGAAATGTTGAAATACAGGTGCCGGAAAGACCAATGTAGAAACAAGTGCTAAGCCGAAAATTAAAGATCGTATCGTTAAGTAGAAAATATGCATGCTACCGCAGGAAAACTTATCAGATTCTGCTTCCTTTTATCTGCTAACGGCTCCCCCTTTATCTGTATAACATAGATAGGTTTGTATGTGTCACTATCTCGCGTATTAGGCGCTGGCTATAAAACAGAGTAGTCTGACAACGTTGAGTCCTGATCTAATCTTGACATTTGGAGCTCCACCGGATGGCAACGTCTTCACTGGGCTGTGTGATTCCTGACCCTTTTTGTTAGGATACCGTGGCAGCCAGCACCTGGGATTGCCTGATGTGTCCTCATCTAGAATGGAAAGACGACACCACAGGTCAGTCCGCCATCGAACCTGTTGTTCCCACTCTACTGTAGGGATCCAGACCTTGACATCGGATACTGTAGTAATTATTTTCTGTGTTTTTCAGACATGAGGACTTGTCCTGTCTCTGTGTCTATCCTCCTCTTGTGGAGTGTTTGATGTCGGTGCCGTCTCTGGGATCGGCGACAGAAGTTCCTTTCCCGTGGTCTGAGTGATGATCTCGCACAATCGCCAGCCGACCGCACTTTGGTAACCCTGTGTGAAAGCAAGGTGATTGAGCGCAACTGTGGCTCCTGTTGTTGCACTGGCAATATTTTTCTTGTTGACTGTTGTGTGATCTCCTGTGGTAACCAATGTCTTTGGCAGTTCCTAATATGCGGCTATTTTATGTTTTAGGATGGTCATCTGAAAGGTCCAGATCCCGTATATCTGGAAAATGGTCTAGACACTCATGGGATCCCAAACTCAGTGGCTCATGTTAATTTGACAGAGCTTGACCTTAAACTCGGCATCTGAAACTAATGGCTAAAGAGGGTAACTGTTCATTGCTGGTGGGAAGAGGCAAATCGTAATTGGAAAATCAACTGCCTCATCTTAATTATTCATAATAGTTAAAAGCTTTATTAAGCTCTCTCACCACAGACGACGTCCCCTTACCCCTTCTCCAAACCCGGATCTATCCACCCTTCTACTCCCATCTCATGTAAAAGACAAACCCATTGTTCTGTTCTTTGTTGTCTGCCTCAAAAACTGATTCTTAGTGTTCCTTTCAATTTCAGCAGGAGGGCTCTCAACTAATCCCCACCCTTCTGTCCTTTCCTTGAACTTTTCAATTGTAGAATGACACTGACTCCCCTGTATTGGAAAAGCAGGATGGCCAGACACAGCAAGCAACAGATAAACTGAGACAGTTGACAAGCCCTAGGGAGTTAGTGCATGAAATAGAAAGCAGTAAGTGAGGCAGAACCCTGGAACAATACTTAACTAAGGGAATCTGAGGGAAAGGTGTCATTTGGACATAACAAGTGATTTAAGAAAGAGAGGTGATAGTAACTACAGAGCTAAGAGAATAACAGCTTCAAATCTGTGGAAAGTAAAGGACATGTTAAGAAGGTATTGGTTTCTTCAGCAATTTAAGGATAAGGCCCTTGCAGAAGCGTGCTGTAATAATCAAATCATCTATATGCAGCTATTAAAAAAAAGCAGTGTAACAGACAAATGTACGAAGAAACTGTAGTATGTCTAGTTTGCGTGCATATAGTACCTTCTAGATCTACCACACATTGTTTGTAAACCGTTGTTATGTGTGAATATGGTTGTTTCGTGTTTTTAGCAAACATTATATTGATCTTTATTCAAAGTGCAAAACTGACTCTCCTTTGCAGCCAGGTATTTAGCTGATGTGCTTGGGATCTTATTTAACCTCTGAAGGGGAACTTGATTTTTCAACATTTAAAATGTTTTATAAAAACAAGTCATGGCTGCAAAGTGCAGCAAGAATCAGGAAATGGGAAGATCTAGTCTTTTTTAGGTTGGGTTTTTTGTACAATAGCAGTAAGACTGTTAGTAAAGATACAAATTAACAGACCTTGGAAGCAACAGCAGATGGAAATGCACAAAAAAAAAGAATAGCATATGTTAAAAACACTGAGCCTCTAAAATAGCTCGATGGTAATAACTGTCATTTTATAATGTACTAACCGTAAACAAAAACACATTAACTTAGAAAAATAATATGGCTAATTTTTTGAATGTTATTAGTATAGAAAAAATGTCATTTCCTAGGACTGTCAGTAATGTAAAAGGGTTTTAAAAAATGCAAAGGAAATTGCTGCGAATTAAATCCATAGGGCCTAAGCAGCTACAATGGTGTAGTTCTTTCAGCTCCCTATGTGTGACCAAAGCCTGATCTGCTGAATGGCTTGGATCCAAACCAAGCCTGTGTTGATGCAATTACCTAACTGCTATGAAATAGAAACTGCCAGCACAAAGAAGAAGGAAACTCATACGCAACATGTCTAGAAAGGCTATGTATATACAGTAGCCGTATCATAACTTGACCGTCTATTATGAGTATCAGTTCAATATTAAACATTAAAAAAATTTATGTAGTATACCCTGTAACCATTATGTATTTGATTTTGGAAATCCTTTAAAGTATATGGAAGACGCTCTCACTACACTGTGAATAACTTAAGCTTAACACAGCGCGCAAAACATACAACTTTTCTGCTATATAAAGGAAAACTTGAGTACCACCTATGAATTATAATAACAGTGGAATATTCGCACTCTTAAAAAGTAAGCCATTTAACCGCTGCCTGTTAAACAACACAACAAGGTCTCAGCTTCTGTTAAGCACTGTTTTAGCTGAGTTCTCTTCAGTTTTGGATTATGGCAACAGTTCACCTCTTTAAAGAAAAAAAAGATAACATAGTTCCTAAAAAAAACAACACAAAAAAAACTGACCATTCAGATACACACATGGGACTGTTAAGATTGCACTGCAGAAACCTAACAGTTCCATTGTTAACATATTGTTTCGATGTCTCCCAATACAGCTACTATGTTCTACCTTTTTTGTTTTATGTGTGTTTGATTAATGTTTAAAAATGTGCTGTAGATAAAACAAATGTATGCAAAGCTAGACGACAGCCCAAATCACTCCCAGTATTCTTATTACATGGACTAAATAAGAGTGACACTGGCGATTTAATTCTTTGTTCCAAAGGGGATTGTAGAAGCGGATTTTATAATGTCCATAAGATTAATGTATGATTGATTTCATCCTGCTAACCACCCTTTTCAATAGCAGAAAGAAATGACCTCTGGGACTATAGATTTCGTTTTTCATATCATTACAAATTGGGCCCTCTCTAATTTTGTTTTAGAATTTAGTTAGTAAGAGACAGGATTCTCTTTTTGTCTATGTTAAGTATTAGAGACATTAAAGCCTGATCTCATGTAATTGTCTTGTTATCAATTGTAAAACTTAGCAAGTTGATTGCAATGCTTTTTTGCTTGATAAAAAACTATGTTTGTTTCTCAATCTATTTGTGAATAAGAATGTATGCTAACCATACCATCTCAGGCACAGATCAATTTTGACCAGCAAGAGACATAGAGACCTCATACCTTACAATCTACGCTCTTGTAAGGGTTGCCAGAAGCAACGAGTACATAAGCAGGCCCAAGAGAGCAGTAGTGAGCTAGGCCTTGCCTGGTGGCACTAAAACTGTGACTCAGTTCCCTCAGTTGAGTTGCAGAACAGAGGGCCTGCCTCCCAACATGCACTCTGGTGTGCCGTTTCCGGCTTGGTGTCTTAAGGCTGGGGAGTCCACACGAATTTCTTTTTCCAGCAGCAAGTGTGGATAGCTCAGACCCTTATTATTCTAAATGCTGGGTCTGCAGCACATCCTGGCCACTTCAAACTGGTCTTCTGTCCTGGTTTATCCCACTCAATTCCCAAACATCACTGGAGGACCTTGTCTGTTTAACACATATGGAACAGTAATGCACCTGCAAGGGGCTTAGGCAGTGTCCTCTATCCACTTAGGGTGGCCCGGCCAAGAAACGGGCGATCGCATGTGGCCCTCACCGTCAGGCATTGGATAGTGCTGCGGCAAAGGAGGGCCTTGCTCTCATTGGAAAACAATATGTCTTTTATACCTGAGTACCATAGGAAGTAAATCGCACTAGCCACTTAGACAAATCACATATCTCCCAGTAGAGCGAGTATCTTGATGAGTGGCTAAGTAACTGTTCATTTCTCTGGATAGAAAACTGGTTGTTCAGGAGCCGCTGACTATGCTGTTAAATCCTTATGATTTTTGTATAATTTCCTGTTGCATCCAAATGGTGTAAGACATGTCACACCGATAGCTGCCCAACCAGAGTGCTAATATGAGGATTTTTAAATATCACTGATAAAGAAAATAAAGAACAATTGATTTGTGGAACCAGTAATTTTTGTCATGGCGTGAGCTTGACCAAAGGAGGGATTGTGAAGTAGAATTATATATTGTAAAATAAATGGATTAGAGATGTTGTATGTACCTTAAGCGAAATAAGAAATGTTGAAATACAGATGCCAGGAAGAAACATTAGGTATAAACAAGGGTGCAATGCCGAACATTAAGAAGAATCGGTAATAGTTAAGTAAGGAAATAAAATGCATGGCTGGCCCAGGTTAAAATTCTTGTACAGTTCTGCCTTCCTTTGTTTATCTTGCTTATGCTCCCTTTTTATCTGTATAAATAAGATAGTTTGTGTCTTGTATGGTGTTCACATTATCTGGGCGTATTAGCAGAGCGCTGTGCTAATAAAACAGAGTAGTCTGACAAACTGTGAGTCCTGAGTCTAACTTTGACAGGGGAAAAACTGGGCCCCAATTGTTTGAAAGTTTTACCTTAAGTAATTTAGCCAGGGTCAGAATCAGAGTCCAGACTGGAGCTTGGATAGGGAGGTCATAGAGGAAAAAGGCAGCTGTAGTAATAAAGTTTTGAAACAACAAATACAATCCAAAGTGTTTAGAAAAAGCCAAGGATGTTTAACTTTGAAAAACAACTCCCAAGTATGAGCAGAATTGATACGTCCAAGTGTTAAATTCCAAGTATTTAAAACAACTTAAGGCAAGGAAGGTCTGGAGAAAACACTTCGCAATTTGCAAAAAAAATAAATAAAAATTAAATAAATAAATAAAAAGACAATTTATGCCATTGTTAAAAACAGAAATGCAATACAAGCCAGACATTGAAATTATGAGCTAAAGACACTGAAGTAAAAGTAATATCGAGTTAAGACTGTTTAGGCTTCAGAATACCTTTACACCAATCATGTTGTGATTAGGCATTGCAGCACATACATGGTGGTCTATTATGGAGCTATAATACAACTAGGTAGAGAATTTCCTTTATTAATATTCACTAATAGTACCATATGTGCAGAGTTGTGTCCACTAGGTTGGCATGTGTGTGGGTGGAAGCTGATCGCATGAAGCACTCCAACATCCCAGTTGGTTCACCTGCAGAACTCAAAGCATGCTACAAACATTAAGTAAGTCTGATAACATGACTATGAGGTAAAAACCTATCTGAATGGAAGTTAGAACAGACAGAAGAGAAGCGACATCACCCTGAGTCTATGGCAGAGATGGGAATACGTCCCAGATGTCCCATTTCAAAACAATTCCTCTTAACAGTGGCATCTCTATGGGTACAGTAGACCATGACACTTATATATGTGGTGTATTCCCCTAATAGTGGTGCCTATGATATTACACGGCTCATAGTACATCAGGAGTACAAAAATAGACATATTTAATTTATAATGTGCACAAACTGGCATCAATAGTGATGTACATTAAAAATCCATGGACCAGTTGGAAGGGAGGGGGATTGAATGATGCAGTTCTACTGCTCCTGGAGGCAATTTCTTTACCTTCCCATCTGCCACCTCAAACGCTAAGCCCTAGAAACACCACGATATATATATGGCTAAGTCTAATTCTTATTGCACCAGTTGTACTACAGTAATATTGCAATCTATTTGTAAAGTGCCATTCAAGGGTAAGTAACATTGCCCTGGGTTGATGACTAGACTGCTTTCTTCAGCATCTCAAATTCCCTTCACCGTCAGCTGACAAGAAAGATAGAGTAAATAGAGATCAGCCTTTAATGTCTTTACAGGGAATTCAAAATGGCATCCTGAATACTTAAAACATTGGTCTTCACTGTGCTGGGATTTATCTGTTCCTCTTCTGCCCATGTTTAATCTTTTCAGAAAGGGTTGTATCATCTAAATGAGAAGCATTTTATTTCTGTTTTTAAGTATCTGGACATTTGTTTTGAGTAATTGCTTACACATTACCGTGATTATTATGAAGATTCCAGAGTTAAACAGTGTCTCTTGCAACAGATATTTGACTATGTTGTGGTTTTTAAAACCACCACCACATCATTGTATGTGGGAATGGGGAAAAGTAACAACTGATAGTGACTAACACTTTCCCTAACCTTCTACTTTCTGCATGCTTCACAAAGGCAGAGAGAAGGACTCCTTGCACATCCATCCTTCCTCCTCCCTTTCTCTGACATTTCTCTGACAGTTCTCTGACATCCCTTTATATGGGCTGGCAGAATTTCACCATGAGAGCTTATGTACAGATCTAATATTTCAAATACTCATAACATCTTTATTTTTTTCCCAGTTAAAAATCAATGCTCCATGCTCAAAATAAAGGCTAATCTTTTCACAACAGTAATGTTTTCCCCAGCTAGTCTTGCGTATTTCTGGGTTGAGACCAAGTATGAAAATGTTCATCTGAAAAGCAGAATTTCAGAAATGTCTGAGCATGTAAGAATAGAGAACTATTGCAGAACAGGCCTGAAGATTAACCATAGTATTAATTACTGGCAAACAATATAATTATTTCAATCTACATGGTCATATCACCTAAGTCCCCAGGGTCCTGAATTTGCTGCTGTCCATGTGCAGTTTTGGCTGAATACATGCTTGAACTAGGTCTAAGACTATTGTGGGGAGTGAGGTTATGCCTGGCAAGCAGTTTTGATATTACTGCTGTCCAATGCAGGTTGCATTTGATGGGTTGGGTTTTTTTGTTTTGTTTTTCCCCAAATGAGTGCAATGCACTCAGAGGCCACAGCAAAGGGTACAAAAGAAATTTAACAATATTTATTGTTTTAAGGAACATGCTGTCTGAACCTGCTATAGCATTTCTGTTTCCCTTTCCATAATGGGGCAAAAAATTCTTCAGGGTCCTAGGGATCCTGCCTTAGTCTACCTCTGACTATACTTTCAGATGAATCTCCCTGAGAAGCCAGTCAAAGCTACACTTGACTGGCTGAGGGACATGATTATTCCCTGCTCTTCTGTCTGAGAGATCGAATGGTCCTTTGTATCTCCCTCCTTCCAAAGAGGGTACGGATGTCTGATTTTGCATTCACTGATCTTGGCAAAAGCTCTAAGGCCAAGTCATGCTCACCTTACACTTACATAAGGAGAGCATGATTTGGTATCCAGAAGATTTTCTTCTGAGTCTTTGGATGCATCACTTGCTCGTGTGTTGACTCCAGTATACCTGCTGTGCAGCAAAATAGAAGCAAAGTATCTATTTCCTTTCTACTTTTCTCCAAAGGGCTCCCATAGTGATCAAAATACTTACAATCAATTGTACATCAGGATGGACTTGTGCACAGGGAAAAGTACATGTAGTTCCTATAAAGTTTAGACACCCATCACTACTTCTGAGTTTTTCAGATTTCTCTGAAACAGGTCAAGTTATTCTTGCACTGAAGACAGATCTCTAACTGAGGCATAGTGATTGTCTAGTAGCCTTCCTTGGCCCTTTCCTCCATTGTAACCTCTAGTTGCAGAGAGATGGGTTAACCTGAGAAAGAATGCATATGAAAGAGAAGAAAGTCCTGTCTCCTCATTGTCTGGCCATTTTGGAACTGGAATCATATTTCACATCTGAAGAGTTTCCGATTATGATTTAAGATGATAAACTGCAGTTCCATGTAGATTGACTGTTGTAATCTTGCTGATGCTGCTGAGATAGAAGATCTTACACGAAAACAAAATGCTTCAGTAACACTGACTGATGACAAACACTAAACCAGGACTATAGCTGGGATTGGAATTCCAAATTTCTAACTACCAGACATACAGTGTCACTATATCCACAAGTGTTTCACATAATTTACATGGACGTTTTAATACAGTACCAGTTGCCACAGTGTGAACAAGTATAAATACTTGGTGCTGCTACATGATCTGTGAAAAGCCGACCTTGAAAATGTCATTAAATTTTGAGCAAAACAGCTAATGAAAAATTTTACCAATGTTATCAATTTTTAGGTTTACAAAACAGCATTTTAAATAAAACTATTACTAGGGTATTTCCACTGATACACATCACTTTGGTTTTCAGACACATTATAAGCAAATTAGAAACCCTACTAACCAATGCAAAGAATAAAGACCCAACATTACAAAGACCATTTATGTAATTCATTAAGAATGACCAATGAGGCATTATACAGCCATCAAGATTAAGAACCATTCTGATTATCTCTTCACATCTGGCGGTTTCTTGTGCACCAAAACTCTTTAGAGGCCCATTCCTCAGAAAAGATGCAAAGCAGTCAGTGAGAAGAAAGATGTGGAAGGCTTTAGTTTTGGGTCTGCATTTACCCTAATGCTTTAGCAGAAAGGTAGGCTGAGATGTGGAAGCATTTTCAAACATTGGTGTGGATACCAACTAAGGAAGACTTCCCACTTATGCAGAACAAGGTCCAGCATATGCCAACTTTGGGAATCAACAGTTAATTCAAGCCAAAGATATATATTACCCTCCCTGGTTATTAACCAAGTGCTATTGTTCTCTATCCCCATTTTTCAAAACTAAAATCTTGATGGAGGGGAGGTGTGGTTGTGATGGGTAGTAAACAAAAACAAGTAAACAATGGACCAGTGGACATCTATTTGTTTGAAAGAGCAGTGCTCTCAATCAACATATTTTCCTTTAAGCTTTTACAAACCCTCCCACTGCTTCCCAGAGCAAATCTAGAAAGCCCTGTCCCACTCACCTAGCTGACATTCTTCTTGTAGTAGAGTTCATAGGTAAGAGCAGGATAAGAAAGCTGGGTGTACATGGTGCAGCAAGAGGAAATGAAGATACTATATAGCTAACACCCTTCATTTTCAGTTTTTACTGAAAAATTCTTGGGATTTACAAAACCTATTTCATTTTTATTGATTTTTCTCCTGAATTTTGGACTACTCAAGTACATGAAAATACTCATTAAGTTAAGAAAAATCTAATACATTACATTAGACAATGTGATGGGGCAAGGCCAGATGTCTACAGTAAAGTACTGAGAAACAGGTATGTTAGCCCCAGGCTAAACAAATCCCTAGTACCCTGGTAACCAAATAGCAGTTGCTCCATGTTAATCAAGGTACCTGGAGCCAATTAAGACCTTTCTAGAAGGCAGTAGAGATAGCTACTTTAATTAGA
The DNA here is from genome assembly GCF_003597395.2 of Chelonoidis abingdonii. Taxonomy (NCBI): domain Eukaryota; kingdom Metazoa; phylum Chordata; order Testudines; family Testudinidae; genus Chelonoidis; species Chelonoidis abingdonii. The sequence continues at coordinate 144,335,920 of NC_133771.1, forward strand.
ACACCTGCAGCCAATCAGCGGCTAATCAGGGCACCTGGGTTAAAAGGAGCTCACTTCCAGTCAGCAGGGAGGAGCCAGAGAGAAGGAGCGTGTGAGAGGAGCTGGACAGAAGGCAGGAGCTGAGAGTGAGAGAGTGTACTGCTGGAGGACTGAAGAGGACAAAGGCATTATCAGACACCAGGGGAAGGTCCTGTGGTGAGGATAAAGAAGGTGTTTGGAGGAGGCCATGGGGAGTGCCCAGGGATTGTAGCTGTCATAGGAGGCACTAAGACAGCTTGCGATCCACAGGGCCCTGGCTGGAACCGAGTAGAGGGCGGGCCCGGGTTTCCCCCCAAACCTCCCAACTCCTGATCAGACACAGGAGGAGCTGACCCAGACTGTGGGTTCCACAAGAAGGGAAGATCACTGAGGTGAAAAAATCCACCAATAAGCGCAGGACCCACCAAGGTAGAGGAGGAACTTTGTCACAACAGATATGTTGATGTTAATAATTAGTTTAAGTGTAAATGTGAGGCTCTCTGTTGAAGTAAGTCAGTGTATTGGAAAATTAACAGTACGTACACATATGCACATTTGTATGTACTGTTAATGTACTGTTTATAGAATAAATCACACCATTAAACTGCTTTTACTTTCAATATTCTTACTATTCTCTATTTATTGCTTTTTTCTGTTCTCCTGTCCTCCAATATAACCCCGAAATGTATCCAGAAAACTGAAGCAATTATTCCACTGATTTTCATCCATTTCAGATTTTTTTAATCAATGCTGATAAATTCCCATGAAATTTTAAACAAAAGGTCTTATATATCATAGAAGCAAAGAGAGGATGATGTTCTGCAGCTGAGAAGAACAAATATTTTCACCCTCTAAATCAAGGACCGGCTTTGCAGACACAAAATCACTAACAGCCCTGTAGCTATCAATCCCCACGTATTTTTTTCAGTAGATTTAATTGCCAACATGAAAAAAAAGTTTATATTAAAAATAAGAAAGTCAGTTTAAATTTGTAATCCCATATCATGAAAAGTGTGTGATAAGTGGGCAGTGAGAAGAATGAATTAAAATCTTATCCAACTAAAATAACAATGAATATAGTACAAAAGACAAAGAATAATGAACTTCACACTAACTCAACCATTTCCAACAATTTGAGGCTTCCATTCATGATTAGAAAATGGAGCATCTCAATCCTAACCCTGAAAGCAGACTGCAACCAGATTCCAACACCAAAGCTTTCACAGCTACAGATAAGAAGAATGCTGACCTTGGATAGAAATCAAACCCAAAAATCTGACAGCAGGCAGAAGAATTTGCCATTGCAATTCACAATGGCAAGTGAACCAGGATATTTAATGGTGTGCAAATGTTGCTGGAATACCAGACATTAAGTACAAAAATACTCAACATTTATAGATACTTCCTCATGTAATAATAGCATAGAGCAAAACATCTATATGGGTATATTTCAGAACAAACGCACTACTTTCCTCACTGTTAACTGAATATTTTAACCAATCTACATATAAACAACAACTGTTTGCAGTTTCAACTCCATTCAAAAATTATTTAAGAAACAATATTTTGGTATTTTTAAGACATCAGTGATAGTTCCACTAAAATATACCATTTTTAAACCACTTACATAGAACAGTGTTTTCACCTCAAGTTAAAAATTTGAGCTTATCTACATTTCAATAGTTCCATCTAATGTCCTCAGATAGTCCAGAGATTTAGGAGAGATGGCTGGCCTTATCAAAAAAACATCGCAACTGACTTATACAACATCAACTATTATAGCTTTTTACAACACTGCAATATAATAAAATAATAAGCTATAAAATAAATAAATATTATCGGCCAATTAATTATTTGTAGCAGCAAAAATGGGACTGCCCTAAAGCTACTGAGACTTTAAAGATCAAAGTCACCAATAAACAGTCGCTTGGAGATTGGCTAATGTGTGACGTACACTGAACCTGTGACAGAGCTCAGCAGTCCAGCCTCCTAAAAGCTGGGAGCTACTGACCGCACCTCACCTTTAAGTGTGGGGAATTTGGCTGGCTGGCAGAATGAAGGGAAGAGTACTTTATGGCGGGGGCTGGTAACGTGAAGAGAGAGAGATATCAAACTGCTGCAAAAGGGGACAAGGGGTGACACTGATTCATCCCCTGTAATCTGGATGTGTGGAAGAAGCAGCCCATGCAGTGAAGCCTCCTTTCACATGGAGCAGGCTGAGGCAGTACTCACCCTCCCTCCCCTTTAGGAGGTGAAATACCAGATTTCGTCAAGGCCTGCTATGGGCATTGTACTAGACGCCCCTTTTTAGGGGGGCTGGGAAGGAATTTATCCCTTACGACCAGATTGGCCTAGGTGGAGTTGGGTTTTTTTCCCCTTCCTCACAATGGGTTGGGGAGGGGGGTGTTGACATGTGGCATGGAGGGAAGGAGGCATGCTATATATTGAATTCATTATATAAGTGGGGAGGATGTCCAGTGCAGGTACTCCACAGGAAAAGTATATTGTGACCAGATAAATGGCTTGGTAAAAGACTTAAAAAGGAAATGTTGAGGAGGGTCAGAGCTCCTATGATTGATATGGCAGGGAGCCAACCGCCTTTTCTTATAGCCCATCTTAACCGTACTGGGGATGGGGGGAGGTGGATGATAAGGTCCCAGCAATGGGTTGGCTGGGGGACCTAGATGGAAAAGCAGGGAGCTGGTGGAAGCCCCCCAGGAAGTTATTACCTACACTGTACACTTGTATCTGTCACGTACTCCAAGATATCTAATAATAAAGTTGTGACCTGATCACATATGGTTTTAATGTCTTATTTGGTACAGCTGGACAATCAACTACTTGACAGAGTTCCCCAGAACAGAAGCAAGATTCACTGCTGGGACCATGAGCTTCTGAAAACTGTTCCAACCCCTGGGGTGAAGGAATGGTTTTTACTCTGGGAATCCAACTACAGCTGCATTAAGATTTTCACATTCTAAATGAAGCCACCACTTATTTATTTTTGCTATTCCCAAGACCTGCTTCGGATACAAACATTTCTGTTCACAGTAACAGAATGCAGTGGGTACAAATTATTCTTATTGCATTCTCCTCTACACAAACTGACAACTCCCCTTCCTTCAGCACTGAACAACTACACTAAGAACAAACCTCAAGATTAGATTTTCTTGTGTGTGGGAAGAAGACTGGAGTGGCATTTGGCAACACCCTATCCCACTTCCCAAGGATCTTGCTCTACCTATTTTGTAAGTTTCAACTCCATTGGGTTAGTGTGCCATCCAGCCTCATCCAAGTTAGCTGTGTGCAACTCAGTAGCCACTGGTACTACCTCAAATTTTGCTTAAACTGGTGTTCTACACAGCAATGCTCACAGATCCTGACAAGAGGATGCATACTATGCTGGCACCATACATGCTACACCAGTCACTTTGGGCAGCTAAGGTAGAGTTTAGAAGGGAGCTGGGGGGTAGGTGGGGAGGGAGGAGAAGCTCAGTCCTAAGAAGCCTACTCAGTCCTAAGCAGCATAGTCAGGAGAGCCAGACTGTTGCTCACCTGGCAGGGCAGTTCCTGCTACAAGTGAGCGTAAGGACACTTCCTTCCACTTAGGAAAGCTTGAGGTTCACATCCTAATGGTTCTTCAGCATGACAGCCCAACAGTCTGTGACTCCCCTGCCCTACCATTAAATGTGCTGGTGAGATAGATGTACAGTTCACCAGGAAGCTGGTTACTGGCCAGAAGCCAAGGTTGTGTAGCCAGAACTGAAAAATAAACCACCATATTAAAACTTACTTGATTCTGGCCTTCAGAATAAAGATGGACATAATGAGATGTTCTGAGCTGTACTATTAGCTGGTAACTTGACTTTCAGGTGTTACTGGAGCAAGATACATACACACAATAATTACAAACTTTTATGCACATACAAAGGAGATGTATTAATTACGGATAACCTCATATAGTTACTGTTCTTCAGCGAATTCCAAGACAGCAATGAAACATCTTAGTTCTCTCATGTTGCAGGAAAGAACACGCTAGAAGACACTTGACCCCTTTTTGCTGGCAGGTGAAAAGATTAAGGGCGGATCTACATTTAAAACACTTCAGTTGCAAAGCTAGACTAGTGCAGCTGTGCTGCTGCAGAGCTTCACTGAAAATGCTATTATACCAGTGGAAGAGCATTTCCCACCAGCAGAGTTAACCCACCTCTGCAAGAGGTGGTAACTATGTCGACGGGAGAAGCCCTCCCATAGACACAGCACTGTCTAGACTAGGGGTTAAGTTGTTGTAACTGTGTCTCTCGGGGGGTGGGTGTTTCACAGTCCTGAGCAACACAGTTATACTAATGTAAGTTTATAGTGTAGACCTAGCCTAAGCTTTAACACACAGACCTGGTCTACACAGATTTTATACCAATGTAAGTATTTCAGTTAGGGGTGTGATTTTTTTTTTTTAAGCAAAATAGTTAAATCAGCATAGCCCCTAATATGGACACAATTATATCAGTAATATACTGCCTTATACCAGCATCAGGTATTACACTCGCCATATGGTAATAAGCTACATCAGTATAAGAACTTTTAGTGCATCTATTCAAGTAGCTGTATTACTAACTATATACTGGTGTATAGAACTATGGTATATTTATATATAACTAACTATACTGGTATTGTTAAAGCTGTAAAAATTCAGCATGCAGACAAGCTCTGAGCTATAAAACCCAAAGTTGTCCTTGTATGGATGGGGGTAAACCCACTAATTCTATTAGGATCCAAGTATATATATTTGCAAGCAGAATTCAGCCCTACCTAAGCATTAACAAAATAGCAGTGGTTGCTGTCTGCAAATATCAGCTCTTGTTGCAAATACTGCATGGTGAGATTTCAGAGTAGACTTGCACAGCTATCTTTCTTGCCAAAGAAATGACAACTGCATACTCACAATAACCCCTAGCCCATCCAAAGCTTTGATATGGCAGAATGTAAAGTTCAGGCCTTCAAAAATTTTGGTTGTAATCCCACCTTTTAGGGTATTGCATCTAAGACAAGTCAATAGGTAAAACTCCCATTAATTTATTGGGGCCAGGATTTCACCCCTGATGCAAAACCAAACAAATTTCCTGATTCTGTATTACTTGTCTGGAAATCTGTCAGGATAACAAGCTCATAACAAGTCCTAGCTAGTCACACCTCAAGAATTGCCTTTCCTATAATATTCTGGAACTTTCATTTCCGAAAAGTGCAAAAATAAAGACATTTTGCTAGAAAATTTTCAAAAACTTCTGGCATAGGCTGGCTCTAAAATAAGATGGGTGAAGGTTTCTGGGGGCTCCTATTTTTCCAGAATCAGTTCATTCATTTTACTTCTCTCCTCAGACACTCTAATGCAAGGGTAGGCAACCTATGGCATGCTAATTTTCAGTGGCACTCACACTGCCTGGGATCTGGCCACCGGTCCGGGCGGCTCTGCATTTTAATTTAATTTTTAAATGAAGCTTCTTAAACATTTAAAAAGCCTTATTTACTTTACATACAACAATAGTTTAGTTATATATTATAGACTTATAGAAAGAGACCTAAAAATGTTAAAATGTATTACTGGCACACGAAACCTTAAATCAGAGTGAATAACTGAAGACTCGGCACACCACTTCTGAAAGGTTGCCGACCCCTGCCCTAATCCCTCCAGTCACTTCTGCCCTGTTCTTCCAGTGGCTCCGAAATCTATAGTGGGGGCGGGGGAGGGGTTCTGCAACATCTGACAAGCAATCTACTCGGGACAGAGTTGACTATAACTGAAAAGCCAGTAGGGACTACCTGCAGCTACCAACCTCTTTGCATTCACCATTAACTTTATTATGGAAGGAAAGAGACATGGTAATTGCTGTGAGAGAGTCATTTCTGTCCCAGTGGGATGGATACTTTTCAATCATGCCCTGGATTAAGGAGCTTCCAGAAAAAGTGGTAAATGCCATAGACCAAGATCCTCCTTAAGAGTGTGAATGCTCTTCACAATAAAAGCAATTGGGGTATGCAATAAATTGACTTCCAAGGGTGATGACAAGGCACCATCAATACAAAGGTTCAAGAACAGATCAGATTTGTGGGAATTATACAGTGAATAGTTCTGAAAAACTGAGGGGTTAGAGAATAATCAGACTGGATAACTCAAGTGGCCCCATAGTACTGTGAAGAATGAACATTAGCTCGTATGCTTATTTTCCTGTAGTGCTGTTGAAGTGCTGTATCATTTCCTACAGGAGAGCAAAACGGATAAACAGTGAGCAAATGACTAGCATTGTGACAGACAAATCTCAGTTCATTTATGAAGTGCTTGCCCTACAATTTTTACTTAATCGCCAAGTGAACGGGGGATGTTGCAGGTACTAAACCTGTACAAAGTTTAGTAGGCTAATGAAAATAGGTCAATTACAGCGGATTTATATTAACATAGATTATATAGCACGATGGTGGGGACATGTCAATCAACAGTGAGGCATGCCAGGGTCCAGGACAAGTTACCAGATGCCAACAGAACAGGGGAGAAAGCAAACGAGCCACTGTCACCAAAGTACTGACTATGAATAGCTGTCCTTGCTAAGTCATGTAAAAGCCAGTCAATTAATAACTTCCTTCCCTCTCCTACTCCACTCCTGCAAAATTTCTTCCAGACGAACACAGAATTTTTCAATGATGTTGGACAGTCTGGGGCCAAGGTACTAAGCACCTTAGAAATATCATTTTAAATTTCTGATCATTTGTACCATGAAGCCTATTTGGCTTATCCAATTAGAGAAAACAAAATGTTTAAACTTTCTTAAGGGAGCAATAAATTTCCTAAACTGAAACAATGCCATTCTGGTAAAATGACCTGGCACCATTCAATAAGTAATTTCTCATGACATACTGACAGCAAGTGAAAGTAGCAGTGACAAAGTAGAAATAAAGTAAATACAACATCAGTAGTAAACATGCCAGGTTTCTCATTATTTGGACTGCTTTGGGAAACAGCTAGCATGTTTTTATTAACTATTTTTCAGATTTCATGTCTCCACTACTACCAAGGGATTTGTGTGCTAGAAACTCTAAAAAAATACTCAACAGTTCTGAGACTTTGCTTTACAATCCAACAAGCCAAACAGCCTGCATATGGAGCAAAATTCAGAGCTGCTGAAAGCAGATTCAACTCCATAGGGAATTTCACCAATGAAGTAAATTGCATTATTGCGTTTCAGTTATATTCTTCCTCTCTTCAAGGATTTGGGGGGAGGAAAAACCTCAAAGATATTCAGGACTTTTAGAGCAGCCACTTCCAAAAGAATGAACACACACCCAGATAATCCTGCCCTTAAATGCATTGTTCCCAGTGGCTTGAAAAGAGTCTTGAAATGTAGCCACACAGCTCCTATTAACAATAGTGGGTCTATGAGTGTTGACAAAAAAAGACAACTGCAGAGAGTCATCAATGGGTACAATATCACTTTGGCAGCCCCAGGCCAACATGTATTTGCATTTAATTAATTATTCTATTATGCATACAAACTACTTTGAACAGCTACAAAAATGCACTTGTATTGCATAAATAGAAGTACAGAAAGATTTCCTAGCATTCTCCTTATAAAACATGACCCCACACAGGGATAGATTGTGCCACTAATTTTTTTTAAAGCGGCATTCCCCATAGAAATGGATTACCAGAACCGGATACCAGATCATACTGGAGTCTCAATCAATTAGTCACCTAGATCTAGTATCTTATATTATAAAATGCAACAAAATTCTCTGGCTAAGCAGGTTAATATATTTTTATTATTATTATTAAGAGGGAAGAGCTCTCATTTTTACAGTATGTATTAATAACTATGCCAACTGTATTTCTAAATCTGGAAAGTAAAATAGATCTTTAACCAGCCACCCAAATCTGGGGTCCTCTTTGTTAGAAACACAGCATTCTATCTAAGATAGCTCCTGTGATGCTTTAAAAAATTCAGTGGCACTACGTAGCCTTACGTGGATTTCGTTTCACAAAAAGAAAATGCTAGGAAATCTTTCCATACTTCCATTTATACCAGAAGTGCATTTTTAGCTACTCAAGATAGTTTTACACGTAATGGAAAACTAATTTAATTAGAAATAAAAACTTTGCTGCCACAGAATCATCATCCAGAATCTAATCTTCTACATTTATAAAAATTAAGTTTCTAGTGTAACCCTTCAGGTCTTTAAACCACGATTTGAGGACTTCAGTAACTCAGACATAGGTTAGGGGTTTGTTACAGGAGTGGGTGGGTGAGATTCTGTGGCCTGCATTGTGCAGGAGGTCAGACTAAATGAACATAATGGTCCTTTCTGACCTTAAGTCTATGAGTAAACCACCAAATGTGAATTGAGTGTAAACCAATACGGTTATGTCTGCCTGAGTTTGCCGAGGGTCTGAAGCAAATAGATCTGAAGTGCAAACTTTGAAATTCAATTTCAGCAACAATATTGTTAACAATTTCATTGCTAATCATCTTAACATCCTGTAAATGTGCTTATCCCTCAAACTATCTCCCTCACCTTTCTGCATGCCAAAAACCCCAAAGGTCCCCTATCCTAGTTTCCACCTGACAACTTCTATGAATAGTCTTTCTTGTTCCATCGAATATTCTGAAGCAAAATGAAAATTAAAAATGCAAGGGCAACATAAACTAGTGAATATAATATTGATTCAAACATAAAGACTACTATAGTGATTGCATTATTCAAGAGACATTTTGGAATTAAAAACCTCATTTTAAAAAAATTCTCTGAAACTGCTGCAGAATTTTTACTCTACTGCAATGGAGTGCCCTAGAGTGTATGGGCCCTGCTGCAGAATTTAAGTCAGTCATTCTTTTCATGGAGTACACAGGGTTTCGTTTACATGCACAACTCCAACAACATGCAATGGAAGCAGGCTTCCCCTTAAGTTCAGCATCCCTTCCTTTCAAACATGATATTGTAAAACAAACATACATAGGATGCTAATATGGGAACTGAGTATCAACTTTAAGTAAACAACATGCATATATTAGAAGATATACAAACAAATGTAATGAAAATGAGTAGACTAGTATAACATTCATAAGGCCAAATTCCTTTGTGGACTAATTCTATTGAGTTCTTTGGATACCTAGCAATTAGCAAGGGCTCATTTGACTCTTACCCTTAAAAATAAGATTTTGTCTTCTAATGTCACGGTCTATATCAATCCTTTGATTTTCTGAAAATGAACTTAAGATAAATTCATTATTTATTAATGATAGGATGATGACTTCCTGGTGGTATAAAATTGTGGTGAAGCGGCTCTTTCACACCTCGCTCTGACAGATCTTGTTATAAAGAATATTCTATAAATGTCATGTTATACCAGAAGAAACTGTATTGAGTTAATTGGACAGTTTTTGCTTGAGAGGCAAACAGTCTTTTTGCCTCAGGTCTTTACCACTGCACTTATTTACAATAAAGTCTGCATATTATACTTCTTGGAGGTGCCCTGGCTTACTGTGGATGCTGCATATATCAGTTACCTTGCACTTGATCTGACAAGGTGCAGAACACCTGCGACTGCCATAAACTGAAGCGAGTGTTTCAGTGCTCAGTACTTTTGAAGGTTAACTGCTACAGGGAGACAGAGAATAAGGATGCTTGACTATAAAGAGAGCTATGTAACTGCAGCTCCTGTTGTGATGAGACTTAATTAATAAGGGCTGCCAGGAGAAGCCTTCTTGTTCTGAAAAGCTGACCCTGATAAAGACCACGTAACAGCAAGACTGTCACTATCTCACCCACCAGGATGGGAGTAGTTGCATTTCAAATGAAACAATCCTTTTGCATAGGAGTGAAGGGGATTCTAGAGAAAAAGAAACAGAAGAATACATTGCTGACTTTGCCAAAGAGTGCAGAACACAGACCTCACCACAACTTATCCCACTTATGACTATGGGAAGCTTAAAAGCTAACTCATCAGACCTTTAAAGCCACTATAGGTCATCAGAATTGATGCAATAATGTCCGCCTGAGTCTACAGGGAGCCTGAAACAATAGCTATGAGAGGTATGAACTGCCCCATTTATCTCAATAGCATGTTAAATATAAAACCCCACCAATACTACCCCAACAGAGACCTGTGTGTGTGGCAGGAGATGAGTGCAGTGTGTCCTGTTTGCCCACTCTAACAGATACAACCCCCTGCCACTTCAAGTAGGGGCAAGGCTGTAGGGATGAATCAATGTGAAGCACAGTACCCTTGTGTCTAGGGTTGTGGATTGATCTAATGCAGCCATGGGAACCTACAAAACAACTATATATAAATAAATCAATAATCACCAACCACCTAACTAGCTAAGAAGAAAGAATTGCCATTCTTTTGCTATGTTAACACCCCAAATACCCCACCATAAAATTTCCATCACAGCAACTGGATACCTGCCAGAATTCAATAATAGAAAGAGTTTATTATAGGCATGAGTGGTAACACCTCCTGTTATTAAGGTTGCTCAACACTTCCCATTGTAAGACCCAATTTTCGATAACTTATAATTTTGCCAAACTCTAACCACCTGGGCTGTAATTGTCCAAATCTAGTCTATGGCTCAGGCAGATCTTCCCCACTCCTCATCATCCCAAACGGTTTGGCCATTTTGGAGAATGAAGCTTAAGAAAATTTGCTGTTTTGCCCATGTTAAAAAATTCTGGCTATGTTGTTTCTAATAAGTCCAGCACCACCATGCTTTGCAGTCAGAGGTTACAATTTGTGATGAGGGGGGGAAATATGGGTAGTACTTTGTGTCAGGAATGCACCTTTTGCCATCCCTATGAAAATCTGCCAACATCAAGTTATAAGCCTCTGAAAAAAAATTCAGTTTGCACATTTGCAACAGAGACTTTAAATGTTAGCTGCTAAATTCCCTAAATGTTCTGTCCTCACTGGACCATCCTGGGGATGAGCAGTACTTTGCCTGCAATTGCAGTGTTGGGCTGCTATGGAACATGCTGAGTACAGGCACCTGGGCTGAGAGCAAGAAGTCTGTCTCTCCTGTGCTCTCAGTGATTTCCTGGATGGCACCCAGGCAGCATGGAGGAGGAAAGTTCCTGATTCAAATGCAGAGAGGATAAAAACCAGACCTGCAGTAGGCCTGGGGGAGTAGATTGGAACAAAGAGTCTAAGGGGAGGAGGGCTGGGAGTCAGGAGATCTGTACTGTATTCTCTGCTTTCTCAGACTTACTGTATGAACTTGGATGTGTCACTGAACTTTTCCAGTGTCTCAGTACACATATGGGAATAATGCATGGTTCTCTACAAGAGTTTTGAGGCTTATTTCACTAATGTTTGTAAGCCATGTTGATCTGTTCACATGAAAGGCACTACAGAAGTGACAAAGTATTTTATGTGGCATTAAAGTTCAATAGTACACGCCTAAAGAATAAAATAAAAATCCTGCAAAATTTGCAGTTTTAAAAGGAAAATTTCCATGGATCTGTATATTTCTGGATATCACAATTCATTTCATTTTAACATTATTCAAATCAAAAGTGATAGAATTAAGGAACACATCCTTTTTTTGTGGAAAAGTTTCTAGGGGAAGAGAAATTTAATCAACTTCTGTTGCTTTTTTATATCTTTTGAGACCTTTAGCTTCAACCTAGACAGCCACTCAGAGATGTGAAGAAAGGACTTCTATTAAATGTAACAGCTTATCTGAAGAATGCCATCTTGATCAGTGCAGCTCACTCTACTGCTCCCAAATAGAAGAAGTCTGAACTATACAATAATAATGATATCTGATGCCAGATCCCCAGTTGGATCTCCACAGCTGAAAAGAGTGATGATAAAAATTAATTTCAGCCATCTTTGTGATGCCCTTATCCTGGAGCTGTCAAAAACTAGCTCAGACGCTGCTGTAATTTAGAATAATCTTAGGGCTGTTCTTAGTTCTGCAGGCTGAAACAACTCACAAGAAAAGCTCCATAAGCAGACAGGAAACATTGCAGAACACCAGCCAAACTCCATTCTTTCAGCCATGCCCTCAACATGCTCCATGTGTCAGTGGCATAGCCAGCTCTTTACCACCTGGAGATTCCTCTGCAAGCAAATCCCCGTACAACTGGATCTCTGCACAAAACCATCAGGGGGAATCTGGTTCCTTGTGGTTATATAGTGCTTTTTATCATAATTTTTTTAAGAGGCAAGTAGAACCTTACTCCCAGGCCATGTTCCAACCAATAAATTAAGCTGCTTCTTTGTGTATCATACTAACTGGTAACTGTCCCATCTCTGTATAAAACTTCTTTACTCCGTATTAACGTTGCACATTTTAGCTAGGTATTAGAATAAATATTGTTCATGTTGTTTTGTAAACTCCAAGGTTAAAGTCTTCCTAAGTTGTTGGGTATTTTTATTTTCAAAGGACAGCAATATTGATGCAAAAACAGTATTATAAAATAATAACTTTTAAAAATATGCAGTGGTGTCATAGCTGTGTTGGTTCCATGATATTAGAGAGACAAGGTGAGTGAGGTAAGATCTTTAATAGGACCAACTTCTGTAGGTCCAAAAAAAGATATTACCTCATGACCCTTGTCTCTCTAAAGTTTTAAAAGGTTATTACTAACTTGTTTGCATTTTTACTGAATATTAAGATATAGCTACAAGTATGTTATAGCCATGACACCTGAAAAAATGACTATACATATTATGCTTAGCTAGTTCCGTTAGCTAGTTCTGTTAGCAAGAGTAAATATCATCAAAGACATTGTAAGAGGTTTCTGCTTTCTGTCCCCAAAGACAAGCAAATAACCCCTCCTTAGGCATAATCTTGTTTATTGCCCCTTAGTTTTCCACAAACTCAGAAGAGCTGCATTTTAAATTTTAGCTTGCTTTAACTTCATACTATTTTCTTTGTGCTATATTTAAAGGATTTATTGGTTATTGAAATTTGTACAAAATATTTAATAGAAGTTGAATTGCTGTAACAGATAGATTGTAACTCAAAGGAACTTAGGTCAAGAAGCCAAACCACTTGTCTTAAGAAGAAACCTAACTGTAAAAGGAATGAAGAGTGTGTTATCAGAGTAATAAATCAACACAAAGAATGCCAGAAATATCTTACTTGAAATGAATTTTATAATTACTCCAAAAACGTCACTCAGAAAAGCATCTAGAAACAACATGTGTAATTGAAAGTGTTTGTTTATTCCTTAAATGTTGAAATGGCAAACACCTTTGTACAACAGTACTTACAAATACATTAGCTAAATGCAAAGCTAATTTGCGATGTAAATGGTAAAACGATTGATGTACCAACATGGAACATGACATCACTAAACTAATTACTAAAGTAAGAAGACAGTAGAATATTTCTATTAATAGGAAATTAGTTATCTGGCAACCCCGTACCAAACTCATGAAGACAAGAAGACCTTCTCCAAAACAACTGCTAAAAAGAAAAGACAATACCTTCTTTGACAACCATTTAAGTTTAAAGACTCCAAGAATTTAATACTAATAAGCTGTTTTGAGAGTTCACTTTTAGAGAGAGAACAGGAGTAGTTGGCTCATTTGAAACACAAATTTCAGCTTCTATGAAACCCTAATGGAACCAATGGGCTATCTCAAAAAATTAACTAAAGAAAGAGTTAAACCTCTATATGGGCAGGGATGGTGTCCCTAGCTTCTGTTGGCCAGAAGCTGGAAATGAGTGACAGGGAATGGATCACTTGATGATTACCTGTTCTGTTCATTCCCTCTGGGGCACCTGACATTGGCACTGTTGGAAAACAGGATACTGGGCTAGATGGACCTTTGGTCTGACTCAATATGGCTGCTCTTATGTTCTCTAAACTTAAAGATATCAGAAAACTCCCCACCACAAAGACACAGGAAATATAACTGTCAAGAAAGAATTACAATCCCAATGCATATATGCATTAAACTACATATTCATAAGACAAAGAGGCTCCTAAACACAGCTCATGAAGACATGGAGCTAATAAAAAGGTGACAGCAACTAACTTTGAATCTAAACAACCCTGAAAGAGTTGTGTTTTCCTAATTCACGGAAATAGGAAGGAAGGACCAGAAAGAACTCTGACATAAGCATGCCTCACACGCATACAAACTCTGTTACCCATCTTAAACAGCTAGCACTGCACAACTCATCCTGTCAATCTCTACAAGCGTTAATCACCAAGTGGTTAGACCATGTATTCCTGGAGACGAGCCAGGGTCTAAACACTAGTAAACAGAAAAATAGTGGGATTGAACTGATCAAAAAATCTTAATATTTGTAATTGGCCTGTTTCCAGATAGCTCTTTAAATGGCTTCTTCTAAGTAACTGATTTAAATATTTTCTTCAATTCACAGGATTTAGTTAAGATTACTTACTTTGCCCAATTATAAGATGTTTAGGTTATTGTAACGTTCGTGGGAAGCTACGGGCCTACCCTGAGTGCTCTGCAAGAACGAGGCCCACACACACTGTGAGTTATTCGGCTTTAATGAAGGTAAAGTGACACACCCGCGACGGGGACTCCGGGCGTTGCTGTCACGGAGGTGGGGAACCCAGCACTGAAGCTCAGCTCGGCCTGGGTCGGAGTCCAAAGGCGGGACTGGGAGCATACAGCTATATATACACAATACAAAGCAACTCATATATATGCAAGAAGGGACTTCCCACAGGCTATGTCCGCCCTTTGGCCTAAAGCCATACAAACTGGTTTCAACCAGTTAAAAGCAAGTTATAACTGGCATGCCGTGTCCTACGATGATCGGCCACTTAGCAAGCAGGGGCTTTTCACAAGGCCGCCGAGAAAGTGGAAATACCCTAGCTAGGCCGTGACACAGTCTTTCGCAGTCCGCTACAGTTATTATTAACAAGGCCCTGCATAAATCACACTTTCACAGACTGCACAGAAATCATGAAATTAGCCCAGACCCAGATTTTTCCATCTGTGGGGAGGTGAAAGTGGGAATTGAGCTGATTTTGCTGCTAAATCATGGTACTGGGCTAATTCAGCTGGTTTCAGTTGGAGAAGGTGGGTGAGATGGTGTCTCATCACAAGGCGCCAGCCATCCAGCCCAGCCCACAGCAGGGTTTGGAGCCTGGCTCATTCCGCTTTCTGACTGGTGGGCAGGAATTGGGATGCAGCATTGACAATACACAAGGATTAGGAGTCCCAGCTCATATTGCTATGTCCTCTAGCAGGCATAGGGGACACACCTCAGGACTTAAGACCAGGGTCCACCACTTGGAACATGAGCAGGTGTCAAAGTTAGACTCAGGACTCACAGTTTGTCAGACCACTCTGTTTTATTAGCACAGCGCTCTGCTAATACACCCAGATAATGTGAGCACCATACAAGACACAAACTGTCTTATTTATACAGATGAAAGGGCAGGAGTTTAGACAAAGGGACAAAGAAAGCAACAGACAGGAAAAACCACCTGTGACACAGCATGCATATTCCACGTTCTTACTGATTGGTATTGATCTAAGGCTAATACTTTTTCAACTGCCCTTAAACAGTGCAATTGTTCTATGCTAATGTCTGTGTTCCTGACACCTGGATTGCAACATTTCAACAATTTTGCTTAAAGGTGCAGACAACATTTTTTTAATCCATTCTTAATTTTACAATATAATTAATTTTACTTTTACAATCCCTCCTTTTGGTCAAGCTTACGCCATGACCAAAATTACTGGGTTCCACAAATTAACTGTTTCTTATCTTTCTGTTCATCAGCGATATTTAAAATCATCATATTAGCACTCTGTTTTGGGGCAGTCACCTGGGTGACACAATTCTGGATATAACAGGAGAATAACTGAAAGCAGACAAAAATCACTAAGGTTCCAGACAGGATAGTTAGGGTTCCCTGAAACAACCAGTTTCCTATGTCAGAGAAATTGAACAGGTTACTTAGCCACTTCCATAAAGAACTTGGCTCTTTATGAGGAAGATATGCGATTTGTTTTAAGTGGCTAGCCCGATTTATTACTTTATTGGTATCGTCAGGTATAAACAGACAATATTGTTTTCCAATGAAAGCACAGGCCCCTTCTTTGGCCGCCAGCACTATGTTCAATGCCTGACGGTTCTGGAGGGCCACCTGTCGGATCGCCCCTGTTTCTTTGGCCAGGGCTCACTCTAAGTGGGATATAGGAACTGCCTATAGCCTTTTTCCAGGTGTCATTACTGTTTCATATTGTGTTAAACAGACAAGGTCCTCCAGTGAGGTCTGGGGAATTGAGTGGGATAACCAGGACAGGAACACCAGTTTGAGACTGGGCTGGGATGTGGCTGCTGACCCAGCATTTAGAAATAATAAGGGTCTGAGCTATCCACACTTGCTGCCGGATAAAAGAATTGTCATTGTGGACTCCCCAGACCTTAAGACACCAGCAGCCGAGAACAGACCACGCAAGGTGCGGATGTTGAGGCAGGGGCCCTTCTGGTTCTAACAACCTCAACTGAGGGAACTGAGTCACAGTTTGCATGCCAGCCAGCAACAGGTGCTAGGCTCACTACTACTTTCTTCTGGGCCTTGCTTATTACTCGTCTGCTTCTGGTAACCCTTACAAGAGCGTAGTATGTGAAGGTATTGCAGGCTTTTCTCTACGTCTTCTTCTGGAGCTAAAATGACTCTGTGCGGTCCTGAGGTGATGATGGTCACTGGGGGTGGTACATTCTTACACTGTGAAGCATGTATCCACTCTGAGATGCCAGCAGTTAACAGCCGTCAGGGTAGTAAGCAGTGATTTAAGTTTTTTTACTACTTCTCCCTGACTCTGGCTATAACAATGCCTTCACACCTTATCTTTTCCTGATGTAACATTCCTTATTCACACAAATAGATTAAGAATACAAACAGTAGTATTAATCGAACAAAAAGCATTTTAACAGACACAATAGAGAATCCTGTCTCTACTAACTAAAATCTAAAACAAAGAGTGAAGAGAGGCCCAATTTGAAATGCATATGGAAATAAAGAATCTTATAGTCCAGAGGGTCTTTCTTCTGCTATCAAAAGGGTGTTAGCAGATGAAATCAAATCATACATTAATTCTTATGGGAAATTATAAAATCTTGCTCCTACACATCCCCTTTTACACTAAGATTATTAATCGCCAGTGTTACTTTTATTTAGTCCACGTAATAGAAAATACTGGGAGGTGTATTGGGCTTGTGGTTTAGCTTTGCACACATTTGTTTATATTCACCAGCAATTTTAAAGATTTTAATTAAACACATACAATTTAAAACACAAAAACAATTAGGGTATGTAACATTATTGTAACTTTTGCCATTTAGTGCCAAGCTTGAATAGAAACTCAGCTAAATTAGTGCTTACAGTAAACTGAACTGTTTGTTGTTGTTGTGGCAAATAGTAAATGTGATTATTGGTAAACACAGTACTTAATTACATTTACAATTGTCTTTGGTGGGTGCTAACACTTTTTAAACACTTTTTTCCAAGAATTAACAACATACACATAGCCCATTATACAGTACTTTGGATTATCTAAAGACAAAAATAACATTTTCTACCCTTTTGGGGTGGCATTGATTATTACTTAAAAGATTTCTTCTTTTACAAATACCCTTGCTGATTGCAGGCCAAAACGAGGAATTACCATATTGTCTGTGTTTTTTTCTTTGTTGTTGTTTGTTTTATGGCAGGCCAGTTGAATGGCTTCTACTTTTAAGGGTTATGCAGAAATGATTTACTGTTTATATTAATTTATGATTGGGTACCTCAAGTTTCCTTTATATAGCAGACCAATTTGTAATGTTTTGCCTGCTGTGTTAAGCTTTAGTTTATTCACAGGTAACAGCTGAGAAGCTTTATTACCATATTACTTTAAAGATTTTTTCGAAAATCATATACACTATAAATTGTTACAGGGGTACTTAATTAACAATAATTAGCATCAATCTCTTAAAGATATTTTGTTATACCACGTCTTTTATGTAGGCAATCTGTTGCTGACAGGTATGTTTTTTATTTGCAGCTTCTTTTGTGCGCAGTTTTTACCTTTTTTTATCAGTTAGGTAATTTGCATCAACACAGGCTTGGCTTTTGGATTCAAAGCCATCAGCAGAGCTCAGAGACTCTGTCTAACACACAGGATCTGAAAAAGAAACACAGCCTAAAATTGCGGCTCTTTTTGGAGCCCTAATAGGATTTAATTCAGCACACAATTTCATTTGCATTTTTTAAACCCTTTTTGCAATATACACTGCACATGTCCTAGGCAAAAATGCACATTTTTTATACTATAACTTTTAAAAACATTAGCCATATAATATTTTACATAAGGTGTAACTGTTTGTGTTTTACAGAGTTTTTATGTACCCTTATAAAAGTGACAGTCTGATTACATCAGAGCTATTTTAAGGCTCAAGTGTTTAACATTGCTATCTTTTGTTTTTGTGCCTCACCTTGCTGTTGCTTCAGAGGTTACTGTTAATTTCTTATTCTTTCACTACAGCTTTTATTGCTATTGTTACAAAAAACCAACCAACCAACAAAAGAAGACTTCAGAATCTTTTCTCTAATTTTCCTGATTGTGACTGCCCGTTGCAGCCATGACTTAGTTTTTTTTAAAAACATTTAATGTTTGTAAAACATCAAGTTATCCCTTAAGGTTAAAGCTAAAATCCCAAAGCCAAACAGCAACTAATTTACTGGGTCTTTGCAAAAAGGTTTGTTCAGTTTTAGCAACTTTGAATTAACAGAGTAAATGTAATTTTAGTGGCATGAAAAACAAAAAACAAAACCAATTTATTCACATCTAAAAACAGGAGTTTTACAAACCAGATGTTTTGGTTTAGATCTTAGAAACATATTTTCACAGACAAATAAGATACATATACATTTTCTTTGTTTTAACATTTTTTTTTCACACTGCTTGTTTTACATAGCTGCATATATAATATATTGGATTATTTACAGGCACTCTCTGGAAAAGGGCCATTTTCCCTTTAGAATGGCTGCAAAGAACCAAGAATTCTCTCTCTTTAACATGGTCCTTTAACAGTTTCACAAAGTTTAACTGCTTAATTCTCCAGCCTCTAGAGTTAAACTTTCACTCTTTCATTAAATCAAGGAACAATTATGTTCCAAAATGACACCTTTATCACCTCAGATCACATTTTAAGTATAGTTCCAGGGATTCATGCCTGCACTACCTTTCTGACTCCGGACATTATTCCCGTAGGGCTTTTAACTGTTTCTCAGTTTATCTGTTGCTTCGCCTGCATGTCGGGCCCGATCCTGCTTTTCCAATGAACCATTGTGAGTGCTAGTGGTGGTACTTCACAATTTGAAAGAAATGTTTAAGGAAAGGACCAGGAAGGGTGGCTAGTTGAGGAGCCCTTCCCGCCTTGCTGAATTTGTAGTCGGAACACTAAAGCAATGAGGGCTTGGCTACACTTGCAGATTGCAGTGCTGGTGAGGGGTACAGCGCTGCAAACTTACCAGGTGTCCACACTTACAGAGCTCAGCCAGAGCTGCAACTCCCTTCCTGCCGTACGGTTGTGTAGTTCCAGCGCTGCGATGCAGCGCTGTCTCATCAGAGTTGGTGGACACTCCACCCGCTGTCTACTCGCGCTCAGGGATTAGGGAGTATCCCACCAATTCCTGTATACAAAAACCGGGAAGGGTTCATCCCGGTAGCTACTTATCTAAACAAGACAAACAACAGCTGCTCTTTGTGCTGCAGCGAGGCACGGTACCGTCGGGAGCCTGTAGGTTTGGCAAGTTTCACACTGTTTTGCTTGAGCGAGACACAACAGCACGAGGCGGGGTAGGGGAGGGCCAGGAGTCCGTCGGAGAAGGCTGCTTATCTGGTCGAATCCTTTTTACATTAAAGTGAATGAGAGAGGCGTGGGGAAATGGCCAGAATTGCAAGGCAGGGAGCTGGTTACTACAGTGTCTGCTCCAAAAATCCACTCTCTTGTCTCCGCCGATGGCGTCCGTCAGCACCCCCACCCCAGCCTTTTGAACTGCAAAGGCCAGGGATGCTTACACAGTGTTGCTTCCAAAATCCCACTCCTCTTGCTCCGCAACTCCCTGTACACTCCACCCAGACCCCCCCTTTTGAAAAGACTGACTGTTGCAGGCGACTTGACAAGCCCGGCGCGATAGCTGCACAACCGAATGGCACACTAACCGCTCACGGCTGGTCAAGCTGCAAAAATGTGGGCCAGCAGTGCAGCGTGGTCGCTTCGTGGGCATCACTGCAGCAGCGTGGCCCTACACAGCTGTATAACGACCACAGTGTAGGAGACTACCAGCGCTGCAAAAATGTAGAGAGTAGCCGATGCCCGCAAGAGTTTTTGAGGCAGGGAACACAAGGAGCAGGCGCAAAGACAAGGGCAGGGAGGTTCTCTTGTTCCTTTTTACATGAGATGGGGTAGTGTATGAGGAGTGGGGTGATCCAGGTTTTGGAGAACAGGGTAAGAGGGTGCGAGCTCGCTCGGCTCTGGTCGGTGGAGAGGTCAAGGGCTCTTTTAAAAAGTTACTTATTATGTTGAACAATTGAGAGAGGCGAGCTTATTGATTCTGTCACCTAAGTGATTGTCCTCTCCCACCACTGCTGCAGAAGACAGTCTACACCTTCCTTAGCCAATTTACGCTTTAGTGTGGGCCGAGTTTTGTCCTTTAAGACAGTGTCACTCCAGTCTCCTTGTTCCAAACTTGTTAACAGTGGCATGAGTTTTGGATCCCCTGGAGTTGTCTAAAGCCATTTCCAGAAGAGTTGTTAGAGGAGTCGGGTACCCTTATTGACAGGAGTTGTGTTTCCGACTTTGAAAATACTCAATGTGCCTAAAACATTGTAGAAAGTCCACGCCTTGAGGCGTCATGTTACGGGCACTACAGGGTTCCACTAGAGCACGGCTCCCTTACCATACAGGAGTGTACGTTTGCACATGCAACGTACACAAGAAGGAAAGACCGTCACCACACGGGCCGTCTACTGCCTCAAATCACCTGCTACAACCAGGGGATTACCCAAATGTGCGGTGCGGCTGCATTTGTGCAGTTTCCCCACTTAGACCGCGGACAGGAACCCTTGGTCGGCCGACCCCTAGACAGAGACAGCACCAGACTCAAACACTCCACAAGAGGAAACGGATAAGACAGCAGAGACAGGACAGTCTCTAGGGTCCCGGACAAAAACCAGAAATAATTACCTCGACCAGATTCCTGATGTCAGACCGAATCCTACCAAACAGAGGGAAACCAACAGGTTCGATGGCGTAGCACTCACTGTGTTGTGCGCTCATTTCCGTTCTAGTGGAGGACTGCTCGGGCCAAATGCCCAGGTGCCGGCTGCCACGGTCATCCTACAAAAATGGTCAGGAATCACACGGCCCCAGTGAAGACGGTTGCCATCTCGGTGGAACCTCCAAATTGTCAAAGTTAGACTCAGGACTCACAGTTTGTCGGACCACTTTGTTTTATTAGCACAGCGCTCTGCTAATACACCCAGATAATGTGAGCACCATACAAGACACAAACTGTCTTATTTATACAGATGAAAGGGCAGGAGTTTAGACAAAGGGACAAAGAAAGCAACAGTCAGGAAAAACCACCTGTGACACAGCATGCATATTCCACGTTCTTACTGACTGGTATTGATCTAAGGCTAATACTTTTCCAATTGCCCTTAAATGGTGCAATTGTTCTATGCTAATGTCTGTGTTCCTGACACCTGGATTGCAACATTTCAACAATTTTGCTTAAAGGTGCAGACAACATTTTTTTAATCCATTCTTATTTTTACAATATAATTAATTTTACTTTTACACAGGTATGTGAGTCAACCCTGCCTGGACAGGGTGATGAGATTGAGTCCCTTATTTTATTTATTTCTGGAACCAGCATATTATTCTGGTCTTCACCATTTGTCCTCGGGGAGATGTTAGTTGAGGCTTACCGTCTCAATACTGTGACCTGTGTTGATCATATGGATTCAGCTTTCAGACTGGAAAATGTATTTCTACCTGTGCTATAATTAGGAGATTTGTTTCCCCTTACAGTAATATTTCAGCTCTTTGAGTTTATATTTAAACTCAGCTGAAGATGTAATGCCTGTGAGCCTCTGCTCATTCAACTGCATTTCCCTATAGAAGCCTACAAAAAGTTTCATAAACAGCAGTATGTGCTATTAAAAGACTCAGCTTTGATGCAATTTACCATATTTTTTAACAAATTAGTTAAATGTTTTGGAGGTGCTCAGAAGTAATTGCTTTTATACATTTTTTTCCATCAAGTAGATATCTATTTGCATTCTTAGCCCTAATTGACTGTCTACTGTTGTTCAGACTGAAAAGAACTATAAAAAACAAATGCAGAACTGCTGGGTACTGCCAGGTTTGTACATCTTAAAAACTTACTCTAAACTGATCGATGATGAGAAGAGACCTGGTATGTCCAAGAGTCTAAACAAAAACAGAAGCCATCTATGTCCATTACCCTAATGGATTACAGTGGAGAGAGAAACACTTGTCTCAGGACAAGGAGGCTAAGTGGCATTGAGGTCATTCAGCAAAACATTTAGGCTATTTGTTCTTATTTGATACAACTCTGTTCTGCTTTCCCATATCAATAAACTGCTCTGTCTTGCAATGCTCCAGGATGAATAATTCTCAAAGACAGATAGAAACAGCTGCCTCTGAAATCAGCAAAGTTCTGTTCTAAAAGGTTTTATTAATATGTAGAAGCGAGTTGCCATTCTGAAGGAGTGAGACCTTTTGATTATCAACATACAAAATGCAAACCCATTCCATTCAAAGACACATTGCTTATCATCATGCAGTCACATTCTGAAGCACTAAAACGATAAAACTTTCAAATCAAAAAATTCTCTGTTCAGTAAAAAAATCCATAAAAGAATACATTTCTCTAGAGGTTACTAAGAACCTCTTTGCTGCGTCCTCAAAGAGGTAACAGGAAACCCAGTGTTTCTCGAAGAGATTTCTGATCTGAGAAGCCTTTTGGGAGATTGTTTGATTATGTGGGAGGGACACCAATTTTAGGCTATTCAGAAGGAATAAACCTTTTTCAGAAGTACTAATAACTACATCCCAACAGCATTGCACTCACTACAATCTAAGGCCTGGTCTACACTACGCGTTTAAATCGATTTAAAGAGCGTTAAATCGATTTAACACTGTACCCGTCCACACTACAACGCCCTTTATATCGATATAAAGGGCTCTTTAAATCGATTTCTGTACTCCACACGCATGAAGAGGAGTACGCTAAATTCGATAATTAACATATCGGATTACAGAGTGTGGACGGAAAATCGACGTATGGCCTCCGGTGCGGTATCTCCCACAGTGCACCACGACCCTCCTGGAAGTCAAATCTGACTCGGATGCAGCAGGCAGGTAAACAGAAAGCCCCCGCGAACTTTGTGATTACATTCCTGTGCCAGCATGGACCTGATCACACGAGGTAGCGAAGCAGTGCGCAAATCAAAAAAAGAGCTCCAGCATGGACCGTAGCGGGAGATACTAGATCTGATCGCTGTATGGGGAGACAAACTGTGTATCAAGCTCCCGTTACAGAAACTACGAAATGCCCAAGCGTTTGAAAAAAAATCTCCAGATACACAGCGCTGCGACAAGCCTAACGGGAAGCCAGAGACTCAAATGGACAGCTCATGGATGAGCGGGTACTGAGGACCCAGCTACCGCACAGTCCACAGCAGTCGCTGAAAGTATTTTGCATTCTGGCTGAGCTCCAATGTCTGTAGGTTCAAAACACAGTGTCTGCGTGGTTCAGGGAACAGCTTCTCATTCTTTCCCCCCACCACCACGTGAAAGAAAAGGAAAGAAATCATTTCTGACTACTTTTCAAATTCACCCTATGTGTACTGAATCGCTGGTAGACGCTATCTGCAGCAAGTGAAGAGCAGTATCCGCTCCTCTCCCTCTCCCTCTCCCCCTCCCCGTGGTAGATGGTGGGAAAAAAAAAAAAAAAAAAAAAAAAAAAAAAAAAAAAAAAAAAAAAAAAAAAAAAAAAAATAAAAAAAAAAAAAAAAAAAAAAAAAAAAAAAAAAAAAAAAAAAAAAAAAAAAAAAAACAAAAAAAAAAAAAAAAAAAAAAAAAAAAAAAAAAACAATAGACTAGTAACATACTCATGAATAACTAACATGTTACATCGAGGCCAAACATTGCTGTTACTCGCCAGTAGACTAGACAGAACGCAATAACCAGCTTTCATCATAGCAACGGGGGCTTACCCCCTCCCTTTCCTGTGTAAAGAAAAAATCTGTACTGCCCTGGACTGCATAGCAGCAGCAGCTGGCCCTCCCCCACACGTTTAAATGTCCTGCCTGGACTATCACAATGCCGGGAGCGCCTTCCCCTCATTTTATGTCACTAAACACTCAGTGGTTCTTATTCCTGCACCTTAATTACTTCATGAACAAAAGGGCAGGACACTACCACGTAGTCCAGGAAGGTTGGGGAAGAGGGAAGCAACGGGTGGGGTTGTGCAGGGGCACCCCCTGTGAATAACGACACGGAGCAGCGTGCTGATACACTGGTCCTCTACATACACTTTCCCCTTATTCCTAGCAGGACTGACTCTATTTTAGAACCATAAGAGGATTGACCTCAAGTCCAAGTGAGTCAATCCAGTTTGCTTTTGCCGTGCGCCCCCAGCCGATTCAGCCAGGGCACTCATGAACAGCGCACAGTAAAGAGGAGAGAGATAACCACACTCATTGCCATTTCTCGGCAGTAGACGGTACAGAACGACAGTAACCATCTCTGCTATCATTGAAAGCAAGTGAATGCTGCTGTGACGCTGGAGTATCGCCTCTCTGTCCGCGCATCCAGTACACATATGTTGCCGGAAAAAAAAAAACGAACGGCTCCATGTCCGTGATATGCATCTGCCAGGCAATCCAGGAAAATCGCGAAAAGATTGTCAGCTGAGTTCCCAAGGAAGAAGACTGCGAATTTACCCAGAACCACCACGACAATAATGATTCAACCCAGAATTCCAAGGGGCGGGGACGCGGGAACTATGTGGATAGCTACAGAAGAGCTACCACACAATGCAACGCTTCAGAAATCGACGTTAGCCTCGGACCATGGACGCACAACGCCGAATTACTGTGCCTAGTGTGGCCGCATGAAATCGAATTTATAATATCAGTTTTATAAAACCAATTTTAGCTAATTCGATATTATCCCGTAGTGCAGACGTGGCCTAAGCCTTGCAAAGGCCAAGAGCCTCCTTAATGACTAAAGAATTCTGCTAAACTTTCAAAGATGTGTGTCTCTCTCTCATTGTCATATGTTAATTTAACAGTGTAAAATTCATACATGGAAATCCTTAATTTAAAAGGTTGTATATATTAAGGTACACCCCATTAAGAGACCTCCTCACAAGACGGTATTAAAATGTAAGGCTGATTATACTTCAAAAATTTACTGGACACTTAAAAACCCTATTCTGCTAAACAGCTCTTAAAACTAGTTAAGACTTCTAGTGCATACCTGCTTTAAAGCAGCATAACCTGTTTTTACAGAGCCTCTTTCAAGATGCTTCATGGGCAGAGAGTTGTCAGTGGAGTGCAGAAGGCAGATTGGAAGGGAGCCAAGATGGGCAGAAGAGAACAAGAGACAACAATTGCACAGGCTAAGTTCACTGTGTTCAGAGGAGATGTGAGAGGAGCAATTAACTGGAGAGCCCAGAGATCAGGGTAGATTTTTGGAGGAAGGGGGAAATTAGAACATGCTTGTGTTACAAGAGAAATGTACAAGCAGAGAGTGTCACTCTAATATCCTCGGACTGACATGGCTACAACAACATTGCATATAAGCAGTGAGTGTCAGTGCTGCCAAACTGTGATCTCCCTACTAAGACTAAAAGATAAATAAATAAATAAAATGTTCAAAAGTCCTCTGGTGACCTATAGACTTACAATAGACTCTTAAGTGTGTCTAAATCATTTTTTAGAAACAGAACTTAGGTTACTACTGTAAGTTAGGTACTTTTTAAAAATGTTATCACCAGGGCCAGTGCAACCCATTAGGTGACCAAGGCAATTGCCTAGGGCTCTATCATTTGGGGGGCGGCATTTTGGGTCCTTTGGCAGTGACCACAGCAGCCGGATCTTCAGCCTTCCCGGTCGGTGGTGGCATTTCGGTGGAAGGAGTTGGGGCAGGAGGGACATGGGGAGGGCTGCCTGCAGCAAGTAAGGGGGGGCATGGCACGCAGGGGAACTGCTCCCCGCCCCAGCTCACCTCTGCTCTGCCTCCTCCCGAGCACGCTACCCCTCTCCACTTCTTTCCCTCCCAGGCTTGCAGTGCCAGACAGCTGACTAGCGCCGCAAGCCTGGGAGGCAGGAGAAGTGGAGCGGCGATGGCATGCTTGGGGAGGAGGTGGAGCAGAGGTGAGCTGGGGAGGGGAGCTGCCACACAGCTCCCTGGGCCGGGGGGAGCTGCTTCAGGGGTGGGGAGCTGCCGCAGGGGGGCACCTCAGGGAGCAGGGGGGATGCAGAGCTGCCACGAGGGAGGGCGCCTTAGGGCAAGGGGGCGGAGAGCTGGCACAACGTTCAAGGGGAGGGGGCACAAGGTGGAAGTTTTGCCTAGGGCGCGAAACATACTTGCACCCACCATCGTTACCACAAGTCATTTATAGTAGCTTACTGCATGGTTCTTAGTGGGGCGCATAGATCAGCATTCATGTCATACTCCCAATCAGTATCTGGCCCGTGCCAGGGAAGCTAATGATCCAACCAGCAGACCAATTCAGTAATGAATCCTGATCACGTGCCACCTGAGGCATGTTGTGCATTTGCTAATCAGCTGGTTCATAGCTGTATTAGAGACAGGCTGCTGTTCAACCTACATGGCCCTCTCTGTTTTAGTGAGTCTGTGTATAAATGACTAGCAGGTATAAATGTAACCCACTTACCACAGCCACCTCTGACCCCAAAACAGTTTACAGTGATTGGCAGGTCCATTTCTGAAGCCGAGACTGTATGATTTCAGCCCAAGATTAAGTTTAAAGCGTATTTACAGATCCCAGAGTAACAGGGTTCCAATTGCTCACAAAGCCATTACAATAACACTGGCTGTAATGTAACATACCACTCGATGTTAGGGACTTTCATCAAGATTTTTAAAAGCAGATGCCTAAAGTCAGCTGCATGATCCCTTATATAAATAAACTGCTAGATCATCAAAAGCAATGAGCACCCTGCAGTACACTAGCCATTATATTCATCTTATTTAGGATTTAACTATTTCACATTAGTATAAAGTTTGTATGCTTATTAAACATGTTACTTTTTTAAGCACATGTTTTACATAAAAGCATACTAACAAGTTGTTTCACTATTTCCATAAGGTATGAACAATGTCTCTCTAACCTCTGACGAAGTGGGTATTCACCCACGAAAGCTCATGCTCCAGAATGTCTGTTAGTCTATAAGGTGCCACAGGATTCTTTTCTGCTTTTACAGATCCAGACTAACACGGCTACCCCTCTGATACTCTCTAACCTCTGTCACTATAGTTTTCCTTACGTAAAGGAAACACACCTACTACGCTCCTTCCTGAAATAAAGGGCAGAGCATAAAATATAAATTACTATTTTCAGCCTTAACAGAGATGTTAACTAAACAACTCTGAACTAGAGGGTCTTTGTGCAATCATTTCTATGGCAGAGCCCTTCATCGCACAGGAAAGCTTCAACAGAGGAAAGCAGCGTACTAAAAATCCTTCCAACCCCCTTTCACTCTGTTGAATCTTCTTTCATGGAGGTCCTTCATGTATTTATTTTTGTTTCTTTTTTTGTGTGTATTTGTTTTGTTAGCTACATTTTCTTTTCAGCACCATGGATGTGTTGTTCTTGTGATAGATAGTTACAGATTGTGAATAAATGGGTTTTTTAGACTCAATCTTAAAGGCTTTCAGCATATAAGCCTTTTCTTTTTTTAAGCAATTCCTTGTTTGTTTGAGGTTTTTTAAAACTGAGTTATGCCAGAGATCTAAGAATTTAATTAATATTCATTGCTTCTAGCATACAGCAATGTAACACTTAATTTTTGCAACCTTGTATGTCAAAGATTATTCACTTCATAAGTACATATCTTCACGTGCTATGAAGGCATCTTCATATCTAGACAATCCTTGCTATATAATACACATGCAATGTTGTCAAAGAGTCACATTTCATTGCAGGAATATGTGATAAGGAACAATAACATAATCCTGACCTCCAATGTGCAGTGTGCATTAGTCTACTCTGTAAAATTAAACATCTGAAAGAGAGATGGCATTTAAATAAATATGAGAACTCATTACAGAGTATCAGAGCCACATAGATAGGCTTCCTTCCATTCTCTTGAAAACCTGACCACACAACTGGTGACAAATAAATTATTTCAACTATATTTTGTCACCAATGAGAAATTTATGAAAAATTCAAATCTCCATGGCTGAGTACAGTATGTAAGAGAACAAATCCACCCACCCACCTCAAAAAACCAAACAACAACAACAACAAATATCCTGACTTCAGATTTGTTTCGTTTCCAGAAGTTGGAAATTGACCTGTTTCTAAGTCATGTAAATCTTCAGAATTCAATTAACCTTGAACTGGGTGCTATAAGCTCTTTTTTATAGATGAAATACTGAATAGTCAATGAGAAAACTAAAAGCATCTGACTGTCACAGGGATAGTTACACTCGAGCAGAAAACAATGTTGCTTTTAAATTTTGTTTTCCGCTCCTCTCTACAAGATATGAAAGGCTTACCATCTTACTTTTGTTTCCTGAAAGCAGTATTTCATTAATGGCGTGATGTGACCTACATTTTGTTTTTTTTATATATATGCTCAAGTAAAAGACTAAAGGAATGTTTGCTTCCCCACTGAAAGACTTTGTTGCATGAAGCCCATTAATCTGTAAGAAGTGCTAATGGCCCTCTTACATCTAAAAGGAATTTTTAATTGAAAGTTAAGAATAATCTTGCTATATAGATTGTAAAAAATCAAAGTATGTTTCAGTAACCTTATTGAAAGGAGAATCATGACTCTGATATTAATGTAGTTTTAAAGAGCTTCTGCTAGGGCATTTAGAAATGATGTAGAATTATTATGGAGCTGTTTACACAGAAAATTATCTTTAAAATGGTAGAAGATCAAAGTGCATTTGGGAACTTTTAATGCAAGGCAGGAGGGTCCAGATGGACACTTCAGTGCATGGCAAGTTAGCGCATGATAGTTTTATATCCCAGCTTGCCGTGAATTAATACCTTATCTATACTATGGCAGCATATAGAGTATAGGCACTACATGCGTATAGTACAGGCACTATACACCACAGTGAAAGCAGGCTGCATCCAAGTTCCACTCAAGAGGAAAAGGATATTCTTGGAGTAAAAGCACTTCAACTCCACCAGAGAGGTCCTTTGGGGCCATCTGCCTGTATCATAAGTCTCTTTCCCAAATCTGGACCTTAGTGTCCAAAATCTGGGTGCTTAGCATGAACCTCCAAGCTTAATTACCAGCTTGGATCTTATTTCGCTGCCACCAGACAGGAATTACAGTGCCTGCCTCACTCTGGTCCCCCAACTTTCCCTGGAGGGACCCCAAGACCCAGAAGCTCTGAGTCTTACCG
>NC_133771.1:144369348-144513150 GCF_003597395.2 Chelonoidis abingdonii
AAAAAAATGGGCTATACCTGGAACCAGCTAGAGCGAATGGCTCAGGATAGAGGACTCTGGAGATCTGTGGTTGGCGGCCCATACCCCAATTGGGGTGACGGGCATGAGTGAGTGAGTGAGTGAAAAGCACTTCTGAGTTCTACCTCTCTGTCTGCTACACAGATGACATACCAGCATTTTCAAACATGTGGCTTCTAACTTTGGACCCAATTTTCAGAAGTGTTTAGTGAGAGCCAGAGGTGCCCAGAAGTGGTGAAAAATACAGATGAAGCGTTTTCATCTGAAACTGTGAATAAGGTCACCTCCTCACCACAGAGGGATGCTGTGAGCTATTTCGTTGATGTAGCAGGTCTCTTGGGATCCTTAGTGGAAGCTGCTATAGAAGTGCAAATCATCACTGTAATGAGGTTGTCATTCACCTTCAGTGCCCCTCCTTGCGTCTAGGTCTGGGAATGTAGCTCTCACTGCATCAGGTGCCTGCTTCTCATTGCTCATAGTACGGTAACTTGAAACTCTGGCCAGGTCACCATTTAATCCATCCCTTCCAGAGTTATGAAGTCCAACAGGATCACTATCCAAATGTCTTCTCCAGAAGACCCAAGTCTCAGTTCGGGGTCTGTGACATTACAGCAGCGGCTGTCAGAGGAAACAAGCCTATCCACTACACTGGGTTCCAGCCCAGAGGCCCTATAACTAGCAATCTGGGTCCGTGTCCCTGCTGCTGTTTCCCTGGGCTCCTTCCTATCACATGTCTCTATCTTCTCTTGCCTGGTTCTGGGTTTACCACTGGAGCTCACTCTACTACCTGTAGCTACTTCACCCTGCCTAGCCTCTTACCAGACTCCTTCCTCCAGGGCAGGATCCCAGCACTTACTTTCCCCAGACTTCCTCTTTGTTCTTGGCTTTCTCCCTCCTCTCATGGAAAAGGACTGTAGACTCCTTCCTGGGAAGCCCCTTTCTTTTTTTCCCCCTTTTCTTCTTTTGTTTTTAAGGGTGAACCAGACTTGATTGACTAGCCTATAGTTACCACCACCTATAATTCCTCAATACTTACCTGTGTATATTTTCTTGTTCTGCCCTGTGTCTTATAGGTAACAATGTCTTTCTAATAAGACCCCAGTTCCCTGATAGATACAGATATATTTTATTAAATAACAATGTAACTTTGTTATCTTAAGACATTTGAATTCCTCAAAAAGCTTTTTCTTTTTCTTTATCATAAAAATTGATCTTGCATTGAACAGAGTGCACATACATAGTCCATCTTTAGGTCTATGTGTTTTTAAAAAGATTTATATTTAAACATCAATGGCCAGTTAGTACTCTAAACAAACTCACTTCATTTTTCCTATCCAGCCCCAAAGTATGTCATTATCCTCAATTCTAGGATACAATTAAAAAAAAATTCCTTTTTTTTCCCCATTAATCCAAACTTTTTGCCATTCCTCTTTTAGATTTCTCTGTATTAGGGTTTTAAATTCCTTTTTTCACAAGGCTATTTCCATGTCAATCCTTTCATTTCTTTATGGCCCTTTTATCTGCTTTGTACACTATGTCATTCCCTGTTAACCCATTATGTGCTGAGATCCAAGCTAATGCTACACATATCCCCATTTGTACTAACTATTATTAGAAATACAGTTTCATTGATTAAATCATTTCTTCATTCTGTGACCCTTTTATTAATCACCAAAACGCCTGAGATGGAGTCCAAATAAAAAATAAAATAAAAGGAGAGACCAGCATTGCTAGGAATACGTCCCAGATCCAGTTTAACACTAGCATTATTGCTACTGCTCCACCTGTCATGACAGCGATAAAAATCAAATATTCTGTTAGACGTACTAATTCTAACTTCTGGTATACAATGTCTTTTCTATTCTTCTTCCTGCTTTTTTTCTTTTTTAGACCCATCTATATATATTTGACAAAAACAACTCCATTTTTCATCTGTGTACTGCTGTACTTCATTTTTAATCACTCTTTTTTACCTTTAAGTTTATAAAATAAATCTAAACCCACATTTGGATATACGACTTTCCATCCATAACTTTTCCCATGATTAAAAACTTTTTTACTTTGTTTAGCTTTTCCTTGTCTTTCAACTTCTCCAGTCATGCTTTAACTTGAATGACATGTGGAATTCTAACATTGTGGGCTATAGTTCGCCTGCTGAATTCTCAGCAATCATTTATTTATTTGGTACTTTCATCATTGCAATTCTCATTAATTTGGCTCCAGAAAGTTAGGTCCAGTAGTTTCATTCATAGTATAACTGGCATTTCACCAGCAACGATCTGCATGGCACATATTACATTGTAATAAATGCACTGCACACAACTTGTAGTGTCTGTGCTTGTATTATATCTATTTTTTTAAATTCTAATTTCAATGCTGACCCAATAGCTATGACTGCCAATAACTGGTCTGATTAAGGCTCTGTATACCATCCACAGTGTCTTCTTATACACTCCCAAGTATTGCTAGCACAATTTTTAAATAGGCTAATTCTTTCTGTACTTTTATCTTTAACATAGCCTATATGATCTTTGATACTGTATTACTTTGGAAATATTACCACTAGGAATTTCTGCCTTTTAGCTAAGTCTATTTGCTCTTTATAAGCTATGGTTTACATTCCTATGTAACTGTCCTTTTTGTAAAAGCTAATCCTTTGGTTTTAGCAATGGAGAACTTGAAACCCCATGCATTTCCCCAGTCGGAGGTCTCTTGTAAGACTTTATTGAGTCTCTTTTTTACCACTTCAATATACCCGCTCCTAAGTCACAGAGCACAAATCATCAGCTAGCAGAGGGACACCTATCCCGCACTTATTCATTTTGGGAGATTATTTATCGTAACATTAAATAAGGTCAGGCCCCACTTCCCAGTGGTCAGCCCTTTTCTGCTCTCAGCTTCTTAGTTTTGTAGTGCTGGCCCAGCACTTCCTCTGCTGGGCTTCACTCAATTAACCATGGCCCTCTTCCTTTCAGATGATGCCAGGTCACCTAACTAGCCTCTCGGGCCCCTGATAACCCTATCAGGGCTGGTGTCTTTTTCATATTTTGAATAAACACAGTGGGCCCTATCCTGAAGTCACTGCCATTAAACTTGAAGTGAGTTTTACCTTCACGTGGACTGGAGGATGAGGCAAAAAGAACAAATATATTTGGGACCAGAAGCAGGCCCACAACTTATCAGTTTGCCTCACTATTCCTGAGAGCAACTTAATATAGTATTAAGGGGACCCTGCTTATCGATGGGGCAGTGAATGAGAGCTCTTCCCTCTCAGAACTGTGGCTAATCCATGCATTAACTTACAGGAGAGGAAAAATAATGCCTTATCTTCATACTGTGCTTCTCTTTGAGAGCGTCATTCTGCTGCAGGTTGTACAAAAGCAATTCTCATTCACAATCTTTCATTTATGCTGCCATCCCTAGACAACCATGTGGGCATCACAATCAGTCAAACAGCTGATGGTGTAACGATTTGAGGGGATGTGGGAAGGATTTTGATCCCCTATTTCCCTACACTAGAGCAGGCACTCTACTAATAAGGTACTTCCAAGCCAAGTGGTTTCTCCATATTTTTTATTTCAGCCTTCCCAGTCTAGATACATGCTCAGAATTCAGCTTCTGCTGAGACTACATTTGCTGCTGCTAATGCTCTCTTATGGCTAAGACACGGACAGTTACAGGGCCAGCCACCACTCTACCTCTTTCTGGTCTCTTAGTGCACCTGCCTCAGGTGTTCATCTTCTTATTCTTACCTGCCTTGGGGTGGAATCTTGTGATTCTTCCCGTCTCAGACCAGGACCCTGATAGAGTAGCTTGTGTGTAACAACCACTTAACACCTACTGGAGTTTATGCACCGCCTTTCTCCCCTGTGGGAGCACGTGACTAGTGACATGACCAAAAGCCTTCTTTAAAATAAACAAAGTGTTTTCATTTAGCAGTTGGAACAAAGCACCAGTGAAGAAGGAATTTTAAAACAAACAGGCTACATGCCTATTTACTCTCATCTAATTTTGTGCTTTACTTACAAAGTAAGTTAGATACGACAAACCTGCTACCCCCACTATTCTCCTGTGCAAGACATTGGTACTGACAGATGTCCTCAAGCACTTTCCAGGTCAGGCATTTCCCCCTTTGGCTTACATGGATCTGGAAACCTCAGACATAAAACCTAATTGTACACAGAAGAGTTTTAAAATCATTTATATAAAAGAATAATAGGCAAGGATTGGGGACAATGCAATGGGCTGAAAGAAGATGGGGCACTTAAAAGAATTCATCAAAAATGAAACAATAGCACAATCCCTTCCCCCACCTCTGGAGATACCCAAAACCTTTGCTCCCTATCTGAAGCTTCTAATCACACAGGCGATGCACATAAAGCTGAGATGCACAACCTGCTGAGGTGGCATCTTGGTGACTGCTCAGTCAGGACCTCCGGCCTGGTGGGGTACATTGCTCCTCGGCTACTCAGCCTTCACCTTCACTCAGGACACACACACACAAGTCTACATCCAAAGTGCTCACCACATGCCCCAGTTTAGTCATGTCTATCACAGTTCTTTCTCCAGGCTCATGCACCCCACACTCCCGGCAATACAGTCCTTCCTCCTTTCATGGGGCTCTCCACACATACTATAGCCAAGATGGAGCCTGCCTCCCTGCTCCTCCCAACTGTTCTGGAATCCCTGGGCTTCTCGCCCCTCTAGGTCATTGATTCTCCAGGACATGGCTGCTCATGCTTAGGTGCCATCTGCTGGCTGGTTACAACTTTTAAGTTATAGGAACAGAACAGAACCAACTTACATTCACCGAGAAAGCCCAGATTATCCTGTGTCAGTCTGTGCTTCCCTCTCTCTCAGGGAAAATGTATTTAAGGCTTCTGCCTTGCTTCTTAGTTTTAGGTCCTGGGCATGAAGTTTCCAAGTGCCTGAGACATTTTTTCTCCAGTTAGCCAGAATATCTGTGA
The DNA here is from genome assembly GCF_003597395.2 of Chelonoidis abingdonii. Classification (NCBI taxonomy): domain Eukaryota; kingdom Metazoa; phylum Chordata; order Testudines; family Testudinidae; genus Chelonoidis; species Chelonoidis abingdonii. The sequence continues at coordinate 144,374,334 of NC_133771.1, forward strand.
AGATCTATCCAGGAGAAGGCCCATGTGGCAGCTGCTCCATTATTTGAGCAGTTAGACCCATTCAGTCTCAATGGGTTGTAATCATTGGTCTGACTTCTGTCTTCCCTAGAGGTGAGAGTATTGAAACTGTCTGAGCCCTTTTGTTAGTCTAACACCCATCTTAGAAGTCAAGAATATACGTCACAGTTTGGATACAGATCAAAATGTGTAATTAATACAAACACTTATTGTCATATATTGTCAGAGGCTACCATAACCCTAAACCAACCACTTATGTCACTAGTTAGTGATCATCAACTAGTTCTAGTTGGCTCCAGCTCTCCCAGAACTAGTCCCTTCTTTTCTGGCAGCTAAGTACTCCCCACATTTCCCTTGAAGGCAAGAACCTATACACCAGGGAGTGAATCACAGCAGTCCAGTAATAGGACCACAATCTCTCTCAGCCCCTTCTCCCTACCCATCTGCACATTGGGATGTCACCCTCCAGCAAGTGCTCACTACCAGAGAAATCTCTTAATAGTGCTCTGATCTTTTTCCCTTGTGGCGGCTATGCAGGGCCAGCTTTATGAACTGCGAGGCCTGATTCGAATACCTGGCAGCAGTCCGGGGCTTCGGCAGCTGGGTGGGGGGTCCGCTCTCGGTCTTCCGTGGCACCAAAGGACCCTCCAACGAAGACCTGGAGCAGACACACACACACCCGCTGCCAAAATGCTGCCGAAGACCTGGAGCAGACCCCCACCCCCAAAGACCCGGAGCGGACCCCCACGCCCGCCGCCGAAATGCCACCAAAAACCTGGATTCTTCCCCTCCCCTGCTTGCTGGTGCCGGGTGAGTAAAAAAAAAATTAAAAATTGAAAAGGTGCCTCAGGCGTGGAGTCCTCTTAGGCGCGGGCGCAGGGCCCGATTCCCGGGAATCGGGAGAATCAGCCTAAAGCCAGCCCTGCTGCTATGTACAGGTCCACAAGCTCAAAAGTACCACAATATTTCCAGTCACTGTTATAAGAAGGTAGCCACTGGTGGACTCGGTAATGCACATAGGAGGAATTGCATGAGTCCCTACAGAGAATCATAGAAATGTAGGGCTGGAAGGGACCTTGAAAAGTCATCTAGTCCATCGCTCCTACACTGAGGCAGGCCCAAGTATATCTAGACCATCCCTGGCAGGTATTTGTCTAACGTGTTCTTGAAAACCTCCTATGACAGGGATTCCACAACCTCCTTTTGGTAACCTATTTCAGTACTTAGGAAAAGCTTTCTAACTATAAGTATAGCTAACAACATCTAACCTAAGTCTCCCTTGTCACAGATTAAGCAGATTATTTCTTGTCCTACCTTCAGTGGACATGGAGAACAAATTGACCACCTTCCTCTTTATAAATAACCCTTAACGTATCTGAAGACTGTTATCAGGTCCCTGCCCCAGGTCTTCTTTTCTCAAGACAAAACATTTCCAGACTAACCTTTCCTCACAGTTCAGGTTTTCTAACCTTTTATCATTTTTGTTGCTCTCCTCTGGACTATCTCCAGTTTGTCCACATCTTTCCTAAAGTGTGGTGCCAAAAACTGGACACAATACTGCAGCTGAATCCTCACCAATGCCAACTAAAGCAGGACAAAAAGAATAGGACTACTTGTGGCACCTTAGAGACTAACAAATTGATTGCCTCTAAGGGTACGTCTACACTACGGGATTATTCTGATTTTACATAAACCAGTTCTGTAAAACAGTTTGTATAAAGTTGAGTGCACGCGGCCACACTAAGCACATTAATTCGGCGGTGTGCGTCCATGGTCCGAGGCTAGCGTCGATTTCCGGAGCATTGCACTGTGGGTAGCTATTCCGTGGCTATCCCATAGTTCCCGCAGTCTCCCCTGCCCCATAGAATTCTGGGTTGAGAGCCCAGTGGCTGATGGGGCAAAAATCATTGTCGTGGGTGGTTCTGGGTAAATGTCGTCAGTTATTCCTTCCTCCTGGAAAGCAACGGCAGACAATCATTTTGTGGCCTTTTTCCCTGGATTGCCCTGGCAGACGCCATAGCACGGCAACCATTGAGCCCGTTCAACTTTTCTTTTTTTTTTTATAGTCACCGTATGTGTACTGGATGCCGCGCACAGTGGTGATACTCCAGCGCTACAAAGCAGCATTCATTTGCTTTTGCATGATAGCAGAGATGGTTATCAGTTGTTCTGTACCATCTGCTGCCAGTGTAAATTGGCAATGAGATGATGGTTATTCGTCACTTGTACTGTCTTGTGCTATCATGGGTTGCCCCGGCTGGTCGGCGGGTTGGGGCAAAGCAAAATGGATATCCAGTCATCCTCCTTTATGGTTTCTAATAGGGTCAGTCTTGCTAGAATATGGGGCAGTTGATACTTGGACCAGTGTGTATCAGGAGTTCAGTTGCTCCTCGTGTTAGATCACGCAGAATGCTGAGCTACATGCATTCAGGGGTACCCTTCACTCCCATTTTCGTTGCTTCCCTCTTCCCAACCCTTCTTGCTACCGTGGCAGTGTCTACCATTTGGGTCATTGAGTATTAGAATGCAGGATTAGAACTTGAATTTTTGTGAATAATGAGGGGGAGGCAGTTCTCCGGGTGTTGTGTCAGGCAGGCATTAGCTGAGTGGTGGGAGAGGAGCCTGCATCCACTGCTATGTAGTCGGCAGGTACAGATCTTTTCTTGAATTGAAAGGGAGGGGGTGCTGAGTTTAGCCCCCAGTTGCTTTGATGAGCAAGTTATTCCGGCGCGTTCTGTACATCTACTGGGATGACCAGGATCAATCATTCCTATTTTTATTCAGGGACAGCTCCCAACCCGCAAGCCGGCCTTCACCTAGGCCAGCAGGGGGTATTCAGAGTTATAGCATTTGGAGACTCAGGTTGTAGGACGTGTTACCGTCTACTGACGATCTGCACAGGCGGGGAAGGAGCGAATACTGCGCTTCATGTCTGCAGGCATCGGGTCTACCAGCAGCATTCAGTCGACATGAGGTGACATGAAAGAAGTCAGAAAACGATTTCTTTCCCTTTTCTTCGTTGATGGCGGGAGGGATAAATTGAGGAGCTACTTCCCTGAAACACGCCGGACAATGTGTTGAAACTACAGCCATTGGGAGCTCAGCCAAGAATGCAATACTTTATAGAGAACTGCTTGTGGATTGTGGTGGTGGGATCTGATTCCAACACTCACTCTCTGACTCCTATGAGAAGTTCTATGGCCTATCCGTTTCGTTAGTCAGCGCACTGTGCTAGCTGGAGATTTTTTTTCAAACGCTTTGGATTTTGTCTTTCTGTACGGGGCTGTTCGATAGAGAAGTTGGAATTATCCCATAACCAGCGACTCAGATCAGTATTCTGTACGTCCATGCTGGAGCTCTTATTTGGTTTTGGACTTGCACTGCCCCGTGTCTGACCAGGCTCCGCTGGGCAAATAGGAAATGAAATATCAATATTCACGGGCTTTCCTGATTTACTGCCACAGCTCCGAGTTCAGAATTGATTGTCAGAGCAGTACAGTGGTGCCTGTCGGGATACGCCGGAGGCCAATACGTCGATTTGTCGCCACACTACGCCCTATTCCGTATGTTATCGGATTTTGCGCTATTCCTTGTTGGGAAGTAAGACGATTTCAAAGCTTATTCGATTAAGAGATTGTTAGTGTGGAAGGGTACAGCGTTAAATCAGTTTAATGCGGCTAAAATTGGTTTAAACGCGTAGTGTAGACCAGGCCTAAGGTGCCACAAGTACTCCTGTTCTTTTTGCGGATACAGACTAACACAGCTGCTACTCTAAAGCAGGACAGTTACCTGCCATGCCTTACATATGACACTTTAGTTAATACACCACAGAATTTTTTTTGCACTGTAACACACAGATCCTTTCCTGCATTAATGCTGCCTACCAAGTTATTCCCAATTTTGTAGCTGTATATTTGATTTTTTCCTTCCTAAGTGTAGTACTCTGCATGGATCTTTATTGCATTTCATCTTGTTGGTTTCAGATTGATTCTCTGATGTATCAAGTTTCTTTTTATTCTAATCCTGCCACCAAAATGCTTCCAGTCTCTGCCAGCTTGCTGTCATCTGCCAGTTTTATAAACATACTCTCCATTCCATTATTGAAGTAGGACATTCCAAGGTGCACTCATGACCAGTGAGGGACTGTGTTACCTCTGCCCTGCAACTGTTGCTGCCTGGTTGTTGTAGTTTCCTACTTGGGTCACTCACAATTGGCCTGTCAGCATCCAGGTCACACCCTGAGCATCTGTGTACAGCCACAGCTTGGTCCAACAGCTCTGACCCCAACAGCCTGGTAGCACAAACCAGTCACACTCTGGCTTCCAGCAGCCTTGGTTGCTACTTGAAGGGTGACCCCCACACACTCCCATCCTGAATTTTCCCTGCACAGTCCAAATCTATTAGGTCCATTCCCTCTATAAGGGAACAATATACACAGTTTGACACTTTAATTGGAGTTACCCAAAAAACACTGGATTTGTTTGGATTAAAGAATAAAACAACTACAAAGAGATCAATTTTAAGTGAGCACACTTTTAAGGCATTAAAGTCACAAATGGTTACAAGAGAAAAAAATTAAATACTTTCTACCATTAAAATTTAAACTAGACTTGGTTCAAGGTGAAATCCCTTACCACATGTTCCCCGTGACACTGCTGACCAAATTCTCAGGTGAGGATCTGCTCCCAAAGTCAAATCTTTGTTTCTTTTGTCTTCTTAGGTGAAAGAAAGAGAGAGCGAAGAATGGATGGATGGATAGAGACAAATACTTGAGATGTTTTTGTCCTTCATTTTATAGTCCAGTTCCCCTTTGAAATGCATTTTTCTGAGGGTTACCCCTAGATGGCGTTCATTCCCACTGTGAGGATGGAGACAGGGAGTCTCATGGTGAAAGGGGATTCATGATGTTGTTTGCTAAGATGCAGATCTGATTGTTCCTGCCTCTCTTCCTTGCCAAAAAATGGCCACTTGCAAGATGATTGCCCATCAATTTTGATGACACTTGGCTAGACGAGTCAGTTTGTCCTTTGTCTTTGAAAAACTGGTTTACCCAGACTTTTCTGGCAAACATTTCAGAACGAATTTCAGATTAAGTTTATAACTTTACAAATAAAATGTGTGTAGCAACATCATCATATTATTGACCAATGAGTTGTTAGTTTTCCAATGATACCTCACAAGGTATAGTTTGTACAAAGATTGTTAAGACAGTGTGTAGGGAGTACAGGGGAGCCTTCAGTCACATCAAGTCATTAATGAAGATATTGAATTGCACTGGACCAGGGCAGACCCTCTATTGGACTATACTAGCTATCTCTTCCCAGCTTGACGGCAAACCACTGAGAATTACTCTTTAAGTACAGTTTTCAACCAGCTGTGCACCTACCTTGTAGTAATTTAATCTAAAACTACTTTTCCCTAGTTTGCTTGTGATAATGACATGTGGGACTGTCTCATACATTTTACTATCCAGATAAATCATAACTATTGCTACCCATACCCCCCAACCTACTATGCCAGTAACCCTGTCAGAGAAGGAAAATTAGACTGGTCTGGTTTGATTTCTTCTTAACAAATGCATGTTGGCTATTACTTATCCTCTCATCCTTTAGGTGCTTACAAATTGATTAATAGTTTGTTCATCTAATTAAAATAAATATTTTTAGTCTGTTCTTCTGGTTCACATTCCTTCCCCCTTTTTGTTAATATTAACTGTGTTAAGCATACAGTCACAGGGTTTTTTTGTTTCTTTGGTTTTTGTTTTGTTTCTTTGTTTCTCTAAGAGAATACTGAAGCAAAATAGACATTAAATACCTTTAAATACCACAGCTTTCTTGATACTGTCTCTTATTAGCTCTCCTTCCCCTCTAAGTAACAAACCTAATCTTCCTATTGCTTCTAGTATATTTAAGGAACCTCTTCATACTGTCTTTCTGTGACCCTTGCAAGATATAACTCATTTTGCCTTTTGGCCTTTCTGATTTTGTCCTTAAATGCTTGGTTTATTCTTTTGTGCTCATCATTAGCAAATTGTCCCTGTCTCCATTTTTTGTAGAATTTCTTTTTGATTTTCAGAGAATTAAAGCGCTCATGGTGGTGCTATATTGGCTTCTTACTGTCTTCTTTCTGTCTTTCCTTTGCATCTTGAGAGTTTGCCATTGTGACTAAGAGCATTGTCTCAGAAAGTGCCAGCTGCACTGAACCCCTTTCCCCTCAGATTTTCTTCCGATGGAACCTTATCTACAAGTTCTATGAGTTTATTAAAGTCCACTCTTTTGAAGTCCACTGTCCTCATTCTGCTGCTCTTTCTTTCCTTTACTAAGAAATCAGGAAATCTATCATCTCATGATCACTTTCATCCAAGTTGCCTTTCACCTTCATATTTGCAACTAATTCCTCCCTGTTAGCAAGAATCAGGTCTAAAATGGCTTCCTTCTGGTTACTTACTCCACCATGTGAAACATATTCCAAGAACTTACTGTACATTTGTATTTTGCCATATTAATTTTCCAATGGATGTCTGGGTAGTTACAGCCCATCATTATTATTAGGTCTTGAGTTCTGGATATATTTATGTTACAGGATCACTCAAAATCTAGGGCCAGTCCTGCCAATCAACTTTACCACCTATGTGGATCCAAAAACAAAATGTTGTTTTGTTTAATTGATCTTCCAATTTGAGTAAGGCAATATTTTGTTTTCTCTAATTGGCTAAAGAAGAGAAAGGATGGTCTTGTGGTTATGGGCACTGGACTGGCATAAGTCAGGGTTCTGTTCTAGTTTGTTCTCTAATGCAGTCTGTGACCTTGAGCAAATTATTTCACCTTGATGCCTCAATTTTCTCACCTGCAGTGTATGCAGAATATTTTCCTACCTCACAGGTATGTTGTGGGGCTAAATTGATTACCTCTGGAGGCATATAAATATTATAGTGAAGAGCACCATAGAAAGGCCGAATAAACCATCAGGAGTGGTTTGGGTCTAGAAAAGCCCTTCACTGCTACAGCACAGATTAAAGTTCAGCCCAGGTCAGCACTCATTAAATTCAACTTTTTCCCATGATGCTTCAGTGGCCAACATGAAATGAGTTTTGGTTCAGGTGCCCACACGACAAAAGTCACCATCACAATTAGGACACGGAGCAATTGAAGAGACCTAAGTCTGAGGGAGAGACTGAATTACCCTCTCACCCAGTGGTGATACCTACAGTTTATGGTTGGGGTAGACTGGTAGGGCAATGAGGAAAAGATGCCCATGTTTTAGCTTTTCTGTGGATAGAATAATTTAACCTGCAAAACTGTGAATCTAGAACCCTTTCAGAGGCAATGGAAATTCACACCAACATTAACATAATTGTAAATTAATTTCTTTGCTACACTAGTCTTAATTTAAAAAGAAAATATGTACTCAGCTCAGCTTTATTAGCAAAAATCACAGGGCAATGCTTAAACTACTGACTATGAGAAATGGAAAATAGGGAAGGTTTTGCTCTTGCATGCAAGTGAGAGCGTGAAAGGGTTAATTAAACAAAGCCAAGACCATACAGAAGGCAGCTTTGGCCTTAATTTCTCCTCTATTATGTTTCTAGCTGTGCCAGTGTTAGGCCTGAATAAAGATATAGCAGACAAAACCAGGTATGCCAACCTGACCAAAGTCAGGCTAACAAAGGTTTGTGGGTAATCCCTGAGTGGAAAAGAACTAAGAAGCAGCATGTCTCACGAAGCGCTGGGAAAAAGTAAGATAAGAGAGAAGCTGCTGCATTCCCGGCACAGTACCGGATTGTGCTGTGTTAGAAAGCAGCCTTTTTGAAAATTGAGTAAGAACTCTAGCTTTCCCAGCCTCCACTGGTTTACACTCCCTGGTTTTGTTCTTTGTTTTGTTTTTAAACTCCCCTACATTTCTAACTTTAGGCATGCAAGTATACTAAAGTGTCTAGTTTCTAGTTGTGAAATAAAGGGGGTGGGTTTGCTCAAGTGAATAATTTATGACGCAACGGAACTGTCTATATAGGCTTATACTAAGAGGTAAAGAGCAGGCTGGTTCTCTCGGGAGACAAGCTTCTCTCTATTGATGCGTGCACTTGTCAATAAAGAGCTTTTGATCGGACCTTGCTGGTGTTGCCTGTCTCTCTTGCGATCAGACAACGAACTTTGCCATCTGGGTTAGAGTCCCTGACACCAGCTATAACATATCCTTTAGTTCCTGGGGGAAAGAGTTGCATAATGAGCTGCTTTATAGGTGGGCTATGAAAAAAAACCTGACAAACTTGACCATTTTTGATGACTTTTCTATAAATCGTCTCACTAAGTGCTTTGCATGTAAATGCCATCATCAGCACTGGCTGCTATAGCAACTGGGATATTTAGGAAATTATTTAAAGTGAATATCATGGCACATCCAATCTCTCATGAAGAGAAGAATTGTCTGAGGATAAAACATATGAGGTCTATGTAATTTAAAATTTGTAAATGCAATGTTGATTTTCAGGTGTGCTGTCTCCTTATGGTTGCAAATCAAGAAATAACCATATACACCTAAGCAGCATGGAGGGTCCTTTTATTGTATATTGTAGCTGATCAGATTTAACAATGTCACTTGGTACTTGTACACTTGATATATTAGCACCACTTTTACAGCTCATGCTATATGTTAACTATTACATATTATGACTCACAGAGTGTTATAGAAAGAAAACCAGTTTGCAACCATCTGTTTGCTTATCTTTATGAAAGCATTAGCTATTGCCTGCACGCTCTGCAGCACTGAGAGCTTCGGTTCACATAGTGTTTTTCCTCAGAGAAATCTGTTTCTGTTTTCCAAAAAGGAACATGTGAGCAACCTTCTCAAATAAATGTTTTAGAGTCTGAAGATGTCTCAATCAATAAGCAGTCCTATTTGATGCATGTAAATAGGGTGACCAGATCATCACACTAAAATATCAAGATACATTGAGGTGCCGCTCCTCCCAGGCTCTGCCCCCACTCTGCCCCATGTCCCACCTCAGCCCCCCGACCATGCCCTCCCTCATCCCTTGACTGCCGCTAGTTTGCTGTGTCCCTCCTCAGTCCCCCACCAACCGCTCGCCTCCCCACCTGCTTGCTCGCCCACCACTCACCTCTTCACCCCCTTGCCCACCACTCACCCCTACTTCCCCTCTGCAAGGTGGGGCTTGCCCACCCACCTCCTCTTTTCTCCCCTGCACTGCCCTCGCCTCACCCCCATTCCACCCCCTTCCCCCAAGTCCCCACACCTGCTTCTTCTCCGCCTTCTCCCCTGAGCACGCTGCATACCTGCTCCTCCCCACTCCCTCCTGGAAAGCACTAAGCATTGCCAAACAGCTGTTAGGTGGTGGGAAGCGCTGGGGGGGGGAGGGGGATGCGACGCGTTGGTGAGAGGCTGGAGAAGAAGGCGAGGAGGGGGGAACTTGGCTGCAATTTTTCCCCATCAGTGCACCAGCCCCAGAACACCCATAGGGTCAGTGCCTCCCTCCCGCTCACCTCCTTACCTGAATATCGGGACAAATGGCATCCCAATCGTACATTGATTGGGATGCGGGACAAAGGGTTAAATACCGGGACAGTTCTGATTTTATCGAGACATCTGGTCACCCTACATGTAAATTTTACTAGGGACCTTCCAAAGACCTTCCAAAAGTCTAGATGATCATCAGAATCTTATACAAATTAAGTCCTTTTCTACACCGGGAAAAACTGGACTGGTTGGGAATCTCACGAGAACAAGTTTTCTTGTGAGTTCAGATTCTCTACTTCCACAGTCAACTAGGAAGTGTTGAGTCAGTAAAGATAATTAAACTTTTCTAAAAGCTGAACAGGGTTTGGGTTGGATCTTATTTTATCCCTTTCTGCAAGCATAAGCATTCTGGCCAAAACATTTAGGAATCCATGTTATAGCCATATTTATCCCAAAGCTTGAATCATCTTCCCTCTCACTACAGTTGTTACAGGTCATCCATAAACCAAAGTGAGCTGTGGGATGAGCCTATGTAATGCTAAAATTCTAGTATGTTACTATGCTAACAGTATCACAAATAAATTACTATATAGGCACTATCTTCTAAAGAAAAAATAATTCAGTCCATTCTCCTACTTTTAGCTAGTGTTCTAAGTTACTAGAAAATAGCACAAGAGTAATTCAAAATAATTTCTGAAGAGAAATTATCATACTAGAATAAAACTGAGAACCCTATCATGAATTCCAACATCCTGAATGATGAGGATAAAGAAAGCGAACCAAATGATCAGCAGAAGAAAGATTCCCCTCCCATGTTTTCCGTATTACATATGTATTTTTTTAAAATACACATACATACCTCACAAACATTGGTTGTAAAAACATCTGTTTAAAGCTTTCAAACTGTAATGGCTTTGAGATTATACATTATATATAAAATTTTCTTAATTTAAAAGGAAATCACAAGAAAAATATTGTGGTTAAAGTTGAGTGGAGTGGGAAGCCTAAGAAAATAAGCTTTGTTGAGAAATTTTCTCTTTTTTTAGTTAGGTGCAACCACGTTGAGCTCAATAAGGTTGCACAGCTACAATTATCTGAAAGATCTGACTCACTGCATTTTTAAACTTCAGAATGAAGCTTCCAACATGGAAAAAGGTTTCCGGGGGGGGGGGGGACACAAACATAAAATGGGCTAAATTTATTTTTAATGGAAACCAGAAAAATAGGCAGGATCAGAAAAACTGGTTTCTCCAAATATAATGCTGTATAATGTGTCAAAACTTTCTACAACAACTGCTCATAAACAATGCCAGTAGAATATAAAGTGACTCCAAAAGTTTTTTTTATTTCATAAACATTGAACAGATTATTCCACAGAGATACAGCTTCACTCCCATATGCATGCCTTCCTGAGCACTTCATTAATATATTTCTCTATGGGATTATCTACATAGCAATTTAGTGCACAGTAAACCAGGGTGTGAATCTCCAGCACACTAGCCTGCTGTTCTAAGTGGTCATATGGGTGCTGCTATAACACTAAAGAAGTTCCATTGTGAGCTCTGACATACAGTGCTGTTTGGAACAGCAGTAACTTCACACCCTGACTTGCCATGCACTACATCGCCACGTAGAGAAGCCCTAAATCTCAGTTCCATTAGCACTATTGTATATTAGAGATAAAGGTAGGGTGACCAGATGTCCTGTTTTTATAGGGACAGTCCCATTTTGGGGGACTTCTTCTTATATAGGCACCTATTACCCCCACCTCCTTTCCCCTTTTTTCCACAGTTGCTATCTGGTCACCCTAGATAGAGGAATGGGAAATGGTTTTCCTGTCCTGTGAAAGTCCAACATTTTGAAAGTGTCCTTGTTCCACATTGGGATGAAACTGAGACCTGTCAAAGTTTCTCTCTCTGATTTTTCATTGAACAAGGGAAAGTACACAATACCACTGTGGTCAGCGCATTCTTGTGGGAAACCCAGGTTCCAATCCCTGGCCTGAATGAAGGGTGTATTTCTTTCTCTAACTAGACATTCCATTCTGAACCTGAGCAACTATTTCTTAACAAAACAATAGCTGAAAGCAAAACTGTTTGTGGGAATGTACCAGTTTTGACAAATTGACGTTTTCCTATGAAAAACCAATCTGTTAACTAATTCCTTACCAGTTCTAATTATATAGGAATTGAGTGTGAGTCAATGAGAACATCCCACACCTATCTAAATATACTGAGCTTATCACCATGGTATCTGAGCATATTAGAAAGCAGAATTTGGCCCAGTCACTTTAGTCATTTACTTGTTTCAGGATACAAGCTTGTGAAATAAGACGGAGAAAAAAAATGCATGTTTTCCCTAGAGTGTCTTTTCACATCACTTAATCTTTTACATCTATTTAAAAAAAGTAATGTTTGCCATGCACCTACATCCCCGCCTCACACACAATGGAGAAGAATCCCATGGCAGCCATATCAATGTTTGTTCACCTGCTGTAACACTTCTTGTCTAAACAGGTACTACTGAAAGATCTCCTATTGTGTTACTGATCATTTTGATATTATTCTCCTAGGCTAGCTAGAAATGTGATGATTGAACTGACCACCCTTCTGTGCTTTCCATCTACACTTCTCATGTGCAATTCTCTTTCAGGCAGTAGGCTAAGAAAACAATGAATTACCAAGAATTCCGTTCTTCAGATGAATCTGAAAATCTTAAAGGTCCCATCAGTAAAATGGTATTGTTCAACACATACCACCACAATTTATAATACTGTATAGTACCTCTATCGTATTTTATATACATTTTTAATATATTAAAATAGCTGTTCTGCTCATTTTGTGACTTATACCTATAAATTTTAATCCACATAGAAGGATGCATTTTAATGTGTCTTCTGATGAGCTCATATAGAGTATACAGCAGATTACACATATCTTTATTTCCAGCTGCATATAAAAGCATCTGTATAGATTATGCACACTAGTGTATCTAAATCCATCCCTGAGACAGGTACATTAAAAGTAAATTAACCAAATCAACCAAAAATTACGGAGCAGGTTTTCAAGAAAGAGTGTGCATCTCTGATGGTACTTAAACTGTATCTAATACATGCAAATATCACAACTGCGTGTAAAGATAAGTTTTTTCCTAGCAGGCATGTCCAGTTATACATTAACATGCACAAATATATTATCTGCACGTCAAGTTAGGTGTGCTTAATTGTGCAGATCCCTTTTTGAAACTCTGCTCCTGATTATGCCTAGTCATTATCTCTGAAAGTTATTAATGCCACATGGTAAATGATTTCATAGTTGACGTCTATGATTCACTGCTTTCAGAGCCAAACTAATGTAACAGTGCTTCCCTCTCCCAGAACCTAAAGTAAATATAATAGATGGGGTTCACTTCAGGCAAATTCTAGAGCAAAAAAGAAATCCCTACCTATTGTTTTCCTTCTTAGAGTTACTTCCTCCATGATCTCACTGCCAAATCTCTCAACTCTCCAAAGCATGTGTATTGGAAGGATTTCACTCCCTGCAGCTACCCCAGCCCTGTATCCTTGAAAAAAAATATACTATTTCATCATGTAAGGAGAGATCTATTGTCCCATTTAGTTCATCTCAAAAAATATTTTATACAAAAATATATTCTCCGTATTAGGCAGACTAAAAAAGTACTGCACTAAAAGGTTCTGTTTTTTTTCCATTTGTGAGCTGCTGTTAGCTTTAAAGACAATCATAACAAGCTCTGTGGGAGTGATTTTGAAATTGTCTGTGTAGAGAGCTGGGAAAATTATTTTAAGTGATCATTGGCTATGGAATAATAGTGTAGGTTTTGATGAAATATGTAAACTTCAGAATAATTTCTCTTTGTTTTATTTAGAACTAAAGGCACAAGGAGAAGGGTAGATAATTGACTCCAAATCAAACCATTTTTTCTTGCTGTTTCTTTTGCTTGAAACTGTCAAACACATTTTCTCTTGTTCTTATGTGAGGTTGACTGCTCTTTTTGCACAAATATTTGTCTTGTATATTTCCCAAACACTTTCCAGTGATAATTATACACTTTCAATTAATTTGCTTCACCCATACTTGTGCTCCTTATGTTTGCTTCTTGAGGCTATTCAAACATTCTAGTTTTACTGGCAAAACGTTTGTGAAAAGTAAATTGCAAAGTCACATGCACCAGCAGATTCAGCAATATGTTTTTAAAAAGTATCTCAACTGCCAAACAGTCCTGGGAGCATTAAGTTTCCAAAAAAAATATATATATATATATAAAAATTAGTAGCATGATTTTCAGAGATGCTCAGCACCTGCAGCTCTAGTAAAGACATATCTACACTACAGATGAAGGTGTAAATGGAACACAGGCAGGTATATCTGCACTAGCATTAATCTAGCTGTCCAGGGTCCATAATAAAGATGCACAGGCTAGCAAACAGAGATAAGATTTCTGGGAACCCTGGGTACAAACTCAGTGGCTTGGGCTTCAGCATGGCTTAAGAATCTGAGTACATACCACGGGTCCGTGGCAAAATTGTGTGACATTCTGCTCAGAATACCCAGAACTGTGAGCCAGTGTGTTATCCCTCTATCTTAGCAAAAGTAAGAATTTTGTTGCTGCTAAGCTTTGTGTTAGCTCTCTGACACACCTTGCCAGCAAACTCTTCAAGACTCTGCCAGTCTGAACCTTGACTACCAGAAAATAATCAGTGAAGCCAGTTCCCGAGTTCCCCAGAGATGTCTCCCTGCAGTGTCCAGTCCCTTTCACTCAAAGAAACAGACCACACATCAGCCTGTTAGGTTAGACTTCACTTTAACACACAGCAGTGCAATGATTTTGTAATAAAACAAGAATAAGTTTATTAACAAAGAACAGAGACTTAAAAGATACTAAGCAAGAGAAAAAGAGACAGATATGATTACAAACAATAAACCAAAATACACTATGACTAAAACTTAAGTTTAGCAAGTTACATCTGTATCTAAAACAATCCCACCTCACAGCAAGTTATCAGGAACTCCTGCCCTTTAGGCCAAGAAGATACAACTTTCACAGGCTCCTGTTCCCTAAGAAATAGATAACTAAAGTGTCTCTTTCTTCCCTTATATTACCCAAAGTCCATTTTCTCTGCCTCAACAGCCAGGTAAGCAATCTGAGGTGTAGACCAGGGATCAGCAACCTTTGGCCCACAGAACACCAAGGTAAGCACCCTGGCAGCCAGACAGGCTTGTTTACCTGCTGCATCTGCAGGTTTGACTGATCCCGGCTCCCACTGGCCATGGTTCGCTTAACAAATAGGAACAGCCTTTTATGATATTTGAAAAAGTGTTTTCACTTATTTCAGCTACAAAAATTGTGACTCAATTTTGCCATGAAATATCAGTGATATTCCCAATTTGCCATAACAGCCATCTTTCCACAGGACTAATTGACTAATATCTAAAATTAGGAGCTTGTCTTATGGTTTGATATAAATACAGACCTTCATCCACTATACCCAGCTAACCCCACTGAAAACAGACCAGACTCAAAACATCACAATTGGCATTTCAAGGTTAATCCATCTACAAATGGGCATTTCCAATGAAGCAATACCACATGCTGCTAATGCAAATGAGAAACATGGTCTTCCAGTAAGGACAACACAGACAGAAGATGAGGGGAGGAGTGGGCCAAAAAAGCAAAGACAGGAGAGAGGAAGAGATAGATGACAGAAAGTAGTACAAGGATTAAGTTAAAACAGAGATCCAAGAAAGAAGGGAAGGAAGATAAAAATAAAGGCCAATTTCTGCACTAGGACACGCATGTGGACAGCTATTGACTTCCACAGAGGTAATATGCCTTGAAGGGCATGGCTTACATTCTGTCTACTGAATGCAGAACTCAAATGAAAGAGATAGAATGATCCAGCGTCTACGGGAAGGAGAAAAGGGTTCCAGAGACACTGATAACAAGCTAGAGAAAGCCAGAGAAAAAAGAGCATCAGAAACTGAAAGAATAGACTTAAACATAGCTGCCAAGGTCTGCAAGTGATGTTTCTCATGAATGAAATGGAGGCACCCATTTCATACCCTCAGTCAAACCCCAGGTAATCCCCAAGTCATGGTGAGGGTAGGACATGGAGCTACACAAAACCTGACAGAGTGGGTGGTATGGGTAAGCTGATCCTGAAGTGTGTCCAGGGAAGTGGTTACCTCGGTGGAGGAAACAGTGAACTAAATGGGAAGGTTACATGGGACGGGGAGAGCCTGGGGCCAGTAGTTGCCCCCTTTGCTTTGTGTCCTACTTGATGTTACCTCTGCTTAATTCTGCCCCTTCCTGTTTGGATCCAAAAGAATGTAACAGCAAGGAGGGAGGCAGAGAGGCCTCCTGCAAAGTACAGGCCACAGGATCCAGGAGGAGTAGGGTGACCAAACAGGAAGTGTGAAAAATTGGGACAGGGGGTGGGGGGGGGGGGTAATAGGAGCCTATATAAGAAAAAGCCACAAATATTGAGACTGTCCCTCTGAAATTGGGACATCTGGTCACCCTAAAGAGGAGCAACCTCAGGGATACCCCCGCAGCCATATTATTATTAGTGAGCATTTCAACTGACCAACCCTGTCCCAAATGCACGAGGATGCAGCCGGTGTGTAGGCCAGCACGGCACTTGACATCCCAGGCTAGAGAAGAAAATAAGAAGGTGGTTTCAAGCAGTGCTCAACATTCAGGAAACAAAAGCCTCTTAAGAAAATGCATTCTCTCTGTGTCCCCTCATCATCCCGGGAAAAAGAGACAACATACCTTCTTAAGTACTTCCAACCCCCACCTAAAGTATTGTATTGCATGTATGTACACAACAGTCCCATGCCTGCATGCATTGCAGTCAATGGAAGTTGTCACTGATTTCACTGAACAGATTAAGGCGAAAATAGTCCTTGTGCTAATTTATCAGAAATATTGTATTTTTTACTTGAACAAGGTGTTTTTTTTCCCAATCAAACTAAAAGATACTGACAGTAGCAGGTCAGCAGATCTATTCTAATATCTCTGGTGATAACAGAAGCCACTCCAGGTACCTAATTCAGTGAGACCACATGCTACTGTGAATGCACATTTAGGGAGGAAATTCTTTAAGGGTATTTAGGTCATAAATCCTTTCCATCAGTGGAATCTGGTGTTAGAATTGGGAGCATCTGTCATTTAACATTTTTGTCCTAAAAGCAGAAACGGATTATCCTTAATAAATATACAGTGTACGGTATGTGATTTAGCTAACAGATTAAATAAGGTTCAGGAAGAATTGCTTTGAGTCTTTTAAAAAAAAAATCAAAGTTCGCTCTAGTACAATTATATGAGTATATTAATTCAGAGCTACACCTTAGTACCTGGGGGTGGGGAGAAAGGATAACACAAACTTAACACATACAGTGGTAGATACCAGAACTATTCCAACTGAAAAGATCAGATTCATTCCAGTCTATGCTCATGACGGGAGAACTTCAATGGCAGAAAGGTCACCAAAAGGGACACTCGTCATAGCAGGGTAGGCATCCCCAGATTGCCCACTGCTAGGGGCCTGGAAGTAGGCAGCCCTGTTCCAGAAATGACACTGGGCAGGGGGTACATTGTTGGTTAAGCAGCCCCGGCACAACTTCAAGCAATCTGGCATAGATATAACCCAGAAAAGGAAGTTGGCAGTAGACACACTGGCTGCCCTTCCCCTCAGGTGAATACCTCTGTGGTGCAGCTCCTTGCTTCTCCCTGTGTCAGCGAGTGGAAAGCTGGCACAGGGAGGAGCAAGAGCTGCATTTTTAGCTCCTGATTTCACTGTATGAAAGGTAATCAATTATTTTGAACTTGTGCACTTAGGAAGTACTTCAATTTGTTATATTTGTTTCCTGGTGGCCCTTGTACTATTGTAAGACTAGTGGTAAGAGACTACCCTTTTAGTGGATGTGCCAGAAGATAAATTACATTTGATAGTTTCCTGTTCTTAGTGCTGTACCAACTTGTAAAGTATATTCCAAATACATTTATCTCTGGCTAAAACTAAGAACAGGCCTGTCATCCAGGAGAGGGCTTGGAAAAGCAAGTTGGCCCACAAAAACCTAGGGGGGTGAAAAGACATGCTGTAAGAAGGTATTACATAGGAATACAGG
Source organism: Chelonoidis abingdonii (assembly GCF_003597395.2). Lineage (NCBI taxonomy): Eukaryota > Metazoa > Chordata > Testudines > Testudinidae > Chelonoidis > Chelonoidis abingdonii. Next base: position 144,391,973 of record NC_133771.1, read on the forward strand.
ACATAGGACTGGAAGGGACCTCCTGGTTCATGCAAGCAATCCCATCATACAATCCTTTTGATAAATTTATCAAATTCCATTTCAAAACCAGTTCACTTGCTTACCTTATTACTCCTACTGGGAGGTTGTTCCAGGAAGTCACTCTTCTTATGGTTAGAAAACTTCTAATTTCCAGCCTGAATTTATTCATGGCCAGTTTATCCCCATTTGTTCTTGTACCACCATTGCCTTTTAGCTTAAATAGCTATTCTCCCTCCCAGATGTTTAGTCCCTGATGTATATATAGCTAGGGCAATCATATCCCCTCTTGACTTTGGTTTTGCTAGTCTAAATAATACAAAATGTTTTAGTCTCCTCTCATAAAATAGGCCCTCTATTCCCCTGATCATCATAGTAGCCCTTTTCTGCAACAGTTCCAGTTTGAATTCACCTTTATTGAATATGGTTGACCAGAACTGCATGCAGTGTTTTATATGAGATTTTAGCAGTGCCTTGTACAATGGCACTAGTTTTCTGATCTCTGCTGTGGAAATACCTCACCCGATTCTGTAACAGACTGACAATATCCTGTAATGTCCCAAACAAACCTTATGGAATTAAGAAAATTTTACTGTATTAAGTTAAACCTTATTGAATTAGTATTACCTTTGGGGTACATTGTATTAAAAATGCAACTGTATATCTGCTATTGTGGCAACGTATGTACCTTCTAGCAGGGAGGAGGATGCTAATGTACTTCCTCTGTTATCAGTCTTTGAAGCCATCCTCCTGGAGAAGTGTGCATATACTAGTTCAAACTTTAGGTACCTAAATAAAAGTGACCTGATGTGCAAAGGTGCTGAACATCTTCAGTTCCTGTTGCCTTCAGTGTAATTTGTGCATGTTCAGCACTCCTGAAGAAGTCCAGTTTTACTTAAATGCCTTAAGGCAGCTTTACAGTAGGAAGCAAAACATAAGACCAACATTTTCCAACTTGGGGGATTAATGTCACATATTGAAATGCATGCGTATAAAGCCATATTTATGTTGATACAGTGGAGGCCCCTAAATCCTATTCCATCTAACCCTCTTTTAAAGGTTCCTCTTTTTTCCTCCCAGAAATCCACATAGGATTTCATTTCATAGGGACAATGAAAATCCATTACGTGCCAACTAAATTTAGACATATAGAGTAGTAAGATATAACAAATGGTACTCTACATTCAGTTCTTTAGTATTTCTCTTTCTTACTTTGATTGATGCTAAATAATCTGCATAAAAGAAATGTGAAGCTTGTTTACTGTGACTTTTGCAAAGCTGTCAAGATTTTGCTTTCAGGACCCACACCTTAACCAAATACAGCAGAACATTTTAAATCCAAAGGTCTAAAAACTTCCAATACCTAATCCAAATATGCTGTTTCCCATTTATCTTGTATTTCTAAACTGGTTATCCTAGAACTGCAAATCAACAAGTATTTCTCGAACTTCTCCATTAGGTGTTTATATACCCAATGGCCAAAATTCAAGTGGAAGTTCTACCTATCATGGATACTTATATGGGCCCCATCATAGTATCTGAGTGCCTCACAATCTCTAATGCATTTATCCTTGCAACATCCTTGCAAGAAGCATACTCACAAATGTCATCTAACTGTGGCATTTGTGCATAAAAGGGGAAGTAGCAGCTAAGTAGCATGCTTCTCTGTTTCGATGGGCCTGTGAAGCTCCTCTTCATAACACACTCGAGGACCTAAAGCGTATACCTCAGCTCCTCTCCAAGCCAGTGGATCTCTTGCCTGTAAATTTTAGGGTGAACAGATGTCCCAATTTTATAGGGACAGTCACGACGTTTGGGTCTTTTTCCTATATAGGTTCCTACTACCCCTCACCTCCTGTCCCGATTTTTCACATTTGCTGACTGGTCACCCTAGTAAATTCTAAGCGGTATTACCGCCCTCTACATGATCTCTATTGGTGGAAGATCATAAAGAGACCAGTTTACCAGGAGAACTAGTGGGAGCACAGCTCCTGAGTAAACCATGCTCTCAAAAGAGAGGGTAGATACGCTGGAGAGGAGGGATAGGATACAGAGGGACCTGGACAAATTAAAGCACTGAGCCAAAAGAAACCTGATGAGGTTCAACAAGGACAAGTGCAGAGTCCTGCACTTAGGACGGAAGAATCACATTCACTGCTACAGACTAGGGACCGAATGCCTAGGCAGCAGTTCTGCAGAAAAGGATCTACAGGTTACAGTGGACGAGAAGCTGGATATGAGTCAGTGTGCCCTTGTTGCCAAGAAGGCTAATGGCATTTTGGGCTGTATAAGTAGGGGCATTGCCAGCAGATTGAGAGACATGATCATTTTCCTCTATTTGACATTGGCGAGCCCTCATCTGGAGCACTCTGTCCAGTTTTGGGCCCTACACTGCAAGAAGGATGTGGAAGAATTGGAAAGAGTTCAGTAGAAGGCAACAAAAATGATTAGGTGGCTGGAGCACATGACTTATGAGGAGAGGCCGAGGAAACTGGGATTGTTTAGTCTGCAGAAGAGAAGAATGAGGGGGGATTTGATAGCTGCTTTCAACTACGTGAAAGCAGGTTCCAAAGAGGACGGATCTAGCCTGTTCCCAGTGGTACCAGATGACAGAACAAGGAGTAATGGTCTCAAGTTGCAGTGAGGGAGATTTAGGTTGGATATTAGGAAAAAAACTTTTTCACAAGGAGGGTGGTGAAGCACTGGAATGGATTACCTAGGGAGGTGGCAGAATCTCCTTAGTTAGAGGTTTTTATGGTCAGGCTTGACAAAGCCCTGGCTGGGATAATTTAGTTGGGAATTGGTCCTGCTTTGAGCAGAGGGTTGGACTAGATGACCTCCTGAGGTCCCTTCCAACCCTGATATTTTATGATTCTATGACATTCAGGAAACAATGCACTGGTGCTGCCTTTCTACATAAATACCCTCATACCTATAGAGTTGGAATCTGCTATTCTCAGAATACCTATGTAACACCCTCACCTCCTCCGTACAGCCAAAAACCTCATCAAGAAAAGAGAATGCAGCAGCAACACCATGAAATTCATTTTGTAGGAAAGGACTCTCTGCCCTTATTTGGGTTTTTCCACAGGAGAGGAGCATTTAGCATGAATGAGAAGGGCATTTGCAGCAGGCTAACAATGCAATATTATTATTGTTTGTACTGAAGTAGAAACTCCACTCAGGGATAGGGCACTGCATAACTATGTAATAAAAAAGGCCCTGCCTCCAGTGGAGCATATGACAAGAAAGAACAGATGGAGAGACAGCACAAAAAATGGGGTGGGGGAGGAAAGTGAAGTGGATGTGGGGAGGACAAGGCAACAGTGAAATGATCATATTGTGTATAGTAGGCAGCACTCAAGGCACCAGCTGGTTAGTCATTGTTGACAGATTTGTAGGCATCGCACAGGTCAATCTAAGAGAAAAATGCAGTGACTTCCCGGATACTTAGCAGTAGCTCCCATTAGCCAACATTCCAATTCTTTTGATGTAACTGAAGATATAAACTAACACAAAAAAAAGCAAAAAGTTTCAGGCTAGAGATTTCATTTACTGACTTTTCTAATGAATCTGCCAGGACTCTGTAACATTTGCTCACTGGGTACCACATATATTGAGAATAAAACATTTTCCACAAGCATACAACCCCATTTGAACAGTATATTCTGCTTTGTCACATAGCATCAGGGCTGGATGCCTGAATGAGGCATTATTTTGACAACTAGTAATATGAGGCAGCACAGCCACCTTTCTGAAGAAATCATTCTCTGAATGAATGCATGCAGTAGCTGGGATAGTACACTACGAAAAGCAAATTGGGGATTCCTCCAGATGATGACCAAGTAAATTAAAATTGCTCAGTCAAGAACATTTATAATTGTTGCCAAGATACATGATGAGAAATATTCTGAAATGTGTCCAGAAATATCCCACAAAATATAACATAACAAATTAGATCATGAGGCTGGCTCAGGTACAAGCATTCTGGAATTTGAATGCAAAGAGTAGGAAACCAAGGTTTCAAAAGTGACTTATGATTGCAACTGAATAACTAATGGATTTTTTTACTTGCTGGCAATTCCACAAAGTCAGACAAAATTTCATTTTGGGTCAAACCAAAACAATTTTTTTTTCAAAATGTTCTGAGAGTTGAAAAATCACAAAACATTTAGAGTTGTTTTAAACAAAACATTTCATTTTATGTGACTCAAAATATTTTGTTTTGATTTCAGATATTTTAACAAATGCGAAGGATGATTAGATTCTCAAAACAGCTGGAGGAAGAGATAGAACTGCTTTCCTTATAACTTTTAGCTCAGTGGTTAGGGAGCTCTCCTAGAATATGGGATACTCAAGTTAAATTCCTTCCCATCCCCCACAACGTGGAAAAGGGGTTTTAACTTAGGATTCCCACATTACAGGGATATGCCCAGCCACTGGCCTATGGGATATTCAGGGTGCAGGGCTTTCTCCTTTTCTCATGCTGAAGCTGTTCCACCTTTCGTGAACAATTAAATAATCACTGAAGTAGGACTTGAGTTTCCCACAGCCTACAGGAGTGCCCTAACCACCATGCCACAGAATTATTCTTACTCTATTTCTGTAGCCCAGAGACTCTTCATTTTCATTCATAATAGCACTTCATATTCATGATAACAGTAAACAGTCATTGGGCCTTCCCACACCCCAAGTGAGTACCCTAACTAATGGGATAAAAGAAAAAAAAAGTTATAAGAATCGGCATCAGGGAGGGGGGCACAAATTGGGTGGTTATTTTTCCTTGGCTATACAGAGGGGGCACCACAAATGTTTTCCACTCTGGGCAACAAAACACCTACAACTGGCCCTGTTGACTGAAACTACATTTTTCAGTGAATAAACTACAAAAAACAAAAACAAAACTCCTAGTTCTACTTTTGATTTTGGATGTTTTAGGTGCTCCACCTGAGAAAACTTATAAGAGCCTGATTTTCAGAAAGAACTAAGCATAAACCTTTGGGGGGAAAAATTAGTCTCCTTTTAGGACCCAAATTGGACACCCCAAAATTGAGGCACTCAGAATCATCTGTCATTTCTGATAATCTTGTCCAGAGTGTTGATATCAGCAGAAATACTGGTCATGAACCTAACTATGACCAATACCATGTAAACAAAGCTGTTCTCTTCAAATGCAAGTTTCTGGCTATATCTAGATATTTATGTATTCTCAAAGTTTCTAAACTCAGTGTTTGTTTCAGCTGGATAATAATCCTGCTACACGCTCAGTGCCCTCAACTACATATATCTAAGGACAAGAACAAAAGGTGCAACTTAAGAGATCAGAGCAAACATGTATAGTTCAGTGGCACGACAGGTAGTAATGCTGGTACAACATCAGTACAACACAAATGCAGGTCAATGGATTGAGCATTTAGAAACGGCACCAGTCACTAATTAAAAATGGCAACAAGTTAATGACAGCAACAAAGAGTTAAAATACAACAGCTAATGAATAGAAAATGGCAGCATTAATTAACGAAAAATGGTAACAATAAAACACATTTTATTCTCAATAAACAGAAGCACAATTTAAATGAATGCAAACACCATTAATAAATAAATACACTAACTTAATGGTAAATGTATATCCCATAATAAAAAATACTGTCAAAAAACAGCTGTAAAGCAAAAGGAAGAGAAGTGATAACAGCATCAGTCAGCTGTATTGTGGACCCTTCAGGAAAAGGAGAGAATTTCTGTTTAAGGCCATTTCAGAGAAAATAGCAGCTTTGAATCTTCTTGGGTGAAACAAAGAATTTCTGCCACCACACAATTCAACTTCACTGCCTTCTCACAGCACTGCAAGCACTTCAGGAGACTAATGAGTTGGGTATCAACCCACACCACTAACTGCTGTAGTTATTACTTTAATGTCTGCATTTTTCTGCCTGCAAACCTTGCTAGATCTTGTTGCTGCTAAGTAGAACATTCTTTAGGGCTTGGCTACACTTGAGAGTTACAGCACTGGTGGTGGCACCAGCGCTTTAACTTACTTCCCGTCCACACTGGCAAGGCACATACAGTGCTGTATCTCCCTGGCTACAGCGCTGGTTGTACTCCACATGGACGAGAGGAATAAAGAGAACAGTGCTGGTGCTGCAGTGCTAGAGTGCCAGTGTAAACAGTGATTAATCTTACTACACTGTAACTGACCTCCGGAATTTCCCCATAATGCTTTTAACTAAAGAACTCTCTTTGTTTTGTTGTGAACTCGGGGTTCCTGGAGCTGCTTATCTAAAAAACAAACACAGCAATTGTTTGCTCGAGCAGAGGCAGGCAGGGAATGTCGACAGCTAGTGTTTGCTTGAGGAGAGAAACAGCACGGCGGGGGGGGGGGGAAGGGAGTCCGTTGGAGCAGCTGCTTATCTGGACTGAAGGCTGTTTGCATTTAAGAGTGAAAGAGAGGGGTGGGGGAAGTGGTCAGAATTTTCAAGGCAGGGAGCTGTCACAGTGTCTGCTCCAAAAATCCACTCCCTCTCTCTCTCCCATGCTCCCTGTCACACTCCACCCCGCTCCCAGGGCTGGCGCTTCCATTTAGGCAAGCTAAGCAGTCGCCTAGGGCACTAGGATTTGGGGGGGCGGCATTTTGCCACCCTCAGTGGCAATTTGGCGGCGGGGTGTCCTTCCGCGCTCCGCGTCTTCGGCGGCAATTCTGCGGCGGGTCCTTCACTCACTCCGGGACCTGCCACCAAAGTGCCCCGAAGACTGGGAGCTGTGGAAGGACGCCCCCCCACTGCAGAATTGCTACCAACGACAGGAAGCGCGGAAGGACCCCCGTCTAGGACGCCAAAAACCCTGGCACCGCTCCTGCCCACCCCTCTCTTTTGAAAAGCAAGTTCCAGCCACTTGAACGCTGGGATAACTGCCCATAATGCACCACTCCCAACAGCGCTGCACATGCTGCAAATGTGGCCACACTGCAGCGCTGGTAGCTGTCAGTGTGGCCACACTGCAGCACTTCCCTACACAGCTGTACGAAGACAGCTATAACTCCCAGCGCTGTACAGCTGCAAGTGTAGCCAAACCCTTAGTGTAATAAGAGAGATTTAAACAGGAAACCTTCCCAGCCTTATTGTAAATTGTGTCTTCTAACTGCTATGCCTCTAAATGGGATTATGTTAAGTATGCCACTTGTCCTCTTGAACAGCACACCACTGTCTTTAATGTCATTCAGCTCAGGCCTTCTAACCTGTACTTCTGAGGATTTTCTAGAACATCTATTAACACAGTCTAAGTGCTGCACAGGGATATTATAGGGGGACCTGGTAGTGAACCCTATATTTAGGGTACCTCAGTTTCCATTATAAAGGATTATTGTGGCCAAATTTTGGAGAAACATTCACTCCTCCTTTGTTGGCAGCAGATCTTTGATATTTGACAGAGGGAACACCTCATGCTAGACAAGCACCTTTTCTTTGCCCTATGAAATTTTATTTAGATTTGCGTGAGATTTAAAAATTGCTATTTCCCTCCTTTTCCTTGTGTTCCTCCAGAAAACTCTGGCAGCCTGCCAGAGTCACAGATCATTCTGAGACAGATTCATACAGACACACACAGGCACCAACTTCCCCCAATTCCTCAGTGCAGAGAGAGATGGGTTGGATGCCCCCAAACATCCCTTGGACCGAGCATGTGATTCCAGGAGCCAGTATCCGTCTCTGGTGCCAACACATGGGTCAGGATCTCTCTAAATTCTGGAGGCAGGGGACAGAGAAACCCAGGTCAGGCTAGGCTTCTCTGGGCTTCTCCCTACCAGATCCAGCGTTTGGACCCAACAACTCATTCCTCACTCTGGGAAAACAGCCAAACAGTTATCTTTGTTACCCCTGTGGCTCAGGTAGAAGTCTCTGCTATGGTGTTAAAGGTGCAGAGGTCAAATACTGCTGATGATTCATAATGGTGCAGGGAAGGGTGTTACAACTGCACAAGACAGAATTTGCTTTTACCTTTTTCTTTAAGTGAACCTAGAAAGTTACATACAAAAAGTTACATTAAAATAAATAAATAAAATAAAACCACAACCTTAGTCACTCCTAAGTTAGGAAGTACCAGGTTTGTGGTTGCCTGTGTGATCTTAATACAGCCTAATTACATGATCACTGTCTCATTCAATGTCCAGGACTGACATGTTCTTTTAATGTTATTTTCCATGTGTAATTTGATATGCACTGCAAGATCCATAGGGGACTTCATGGAGTATTCTGTTCTTTCTTCCCAGGTTGTAGGAAACTGTTCGAGGAAACTGTCCTCATTCCAGCCATGACAGGGCTTTTCCATATGTACTAAACGGTGTCAAAATTTGGACTAACAGTCTAATTTTCTCTTGAAGCTAATTGAATGCTGTTGTGTCTCTCACTTTGTACACAAAGTGTAATATAAAGGAACCAAATTGACACAGTGAGGTCCAAAGAACCATGTTACTAACTATATTTTATACAAAATATAAAAATGTAACTCATTGCTACACATACACACTGCTTCCCTGGCAAGGTTCTTAAAAAAAAAAAAATACACAACATTGAACTCCACTAGAGGGCTTACAAACTCTTTAAAATGATACAACTCAGTTCCTGTACACTAGAATAGCTGAGCTCCTCCCCGCCCCCCCTTCAGCTGAGAACAACCCTTGTTTACGCTGGCTTGTAAGTACATCTTCAGAGATATAGCTTTCCTGGCAGGTTATGGATGGAAATGAGGTTGCTGGGCCCTGAACCAATGATGGATTTGGAGATCAGGAGCAAGGCCTTGAACTGACAATGTAAGCAAACTAGGAGCCAATGGATAGATTGGAGCATGGGGTGATGTGCTTATGACAGCCCATCCCACTGAAAAGGCAGGTTGTCTCTGCATTAATTTCATGCTAAATCCTATGCATGGAAAATTACTGTAATCTAGACTGCAAAAAACAAGCATGTAGATCACTGCAACCAGATCTCTTCTGAGAGGAAGGGATGGAAGTCTCCTAGTTAGCTAAACACGGAGAAAGACATTTCACTACCCGGTCATCCAAGGTTAGCAGCCAGTCTAACAGGACTTCAAGACTTTGTACCACTTGAACTAATGAGATGGTGGAGTCCCCACTCACAGAGACTTCAAATAAAAGCTATCTCAGGCACTCCGACACCTGCTAATAGGATGGGGAAGCAAGATAATCCTGCCACTGTGTCTTTGTTACAGGAGGGCACACATCTTCAGTGGGAAGGGAAGTCAGTGTCCTGGTTGGTTCTTCAAGAACATATCCACTTCCAACCAGCATCACTTTTGTCTTGCCTAGGGGTAGGTTGAGCAGCTGATCTTCCAGGCACTTATCTCTTGAAGGCTTTGGGATAACTTAGTGATGTCATTGGTTTAGTTTGTAGAACGTGAGATATTCATTTGTCATTTATGTATTTGACAGAGCTGTGATGTATCATGACCTTTCCAAGAAGAAGTGAGACAAAAATGTCATCATCTGCAGAGTTCTGTAAAGATATCAGAGGAACCATTGCCCATCACCACTCTTTGGGTTCTGTTGAAAAGGAATGATTTGCACCATGGTAATGTTATTTGAATGATGCAGCTATGTTATGTAGGCTGGTCAGTAATACTGTGTGGCTGGACTTTGTCAAAAGCTACAAAGACTTTAGGAAGAGTAGGATAAGCATTGAAATATGCTTTCTATCCATTGCCACAAGGCGATGGTCAGTTGTTATTGCAACTGGGGTTGTCTGTGCCAAGTCTAGTCTAAAACCAGATTGCAAAGCATCCAAGATATTAGCAGTTCTCACAATGTTGTTGGAACTTGACTGCCACTACTTTCTCGATGATTTTGCATAGGTATTGGAGTTTGGAGACAGGCTTATAGCTGACAAGATCTTTTGCATCACATGTAGGTTTTGAGGACCAGGTAGACAATTGTGCCTTTCAAGATAGTTGGTAGGTCTACTTCACTGAAGGACTCATTGATTATTTTTGTTAGACCTGAGCAGAGTTCTTTGCTGGCCTTCACTAGCTGGGAAAGGCACAGATCTGTTTTGAAAGTGCTGCCTCAAATATTTCACAAGTCTTCTTGAGCTTTAACAAATATGATGGGGCCAAAGTCAGTCTTTGCAGGCACACAATGACTGAACAATGGATTCCTGCAAGGGTCCATTCCAGCTCCAGCATTTTTCAACCTATATACCAGCAATATTCCACCAACATCTTTCCCAGGTTCACGTACGTGGATGACATTGTGCTGGCAACTCAGGCTTCCTCATTCGAAGCCTCAGTAAAGGTTCTAGAACAGGACCTAAAAATGACTAGAAACCTATTTCAAGGTATAGTAGTTAAAGCCAAATGCCTCAAAAACAGTGGACTTCGCTTTCCATTTTAATAATACTCAGACCAAGATGACATTAGACATCAATTTATGTGTGTCACCGTTGATGCACAATCATAATCTACCTTACCTGGGGATATCCCCATATCACACATCCAGTTTCTGTCACCACCTTGAACAAGCCAGAAGGAAAACAAAGGCCAGGGTCAACATCATACAGAAGCTTGTAGGAACACCTTGTGGAATCAACGCTGGAACACATCAAATATCTATACTTGCCCTGGTCCATTCCACAGTGAAATTCTGTTCCCCAGTTTGGAGCAGAAGCACACACACCATTTTAGTGGACACCGAAATTAACACTACTCTTTGCATAATCAGTGGCACTTTCACATCAATGCCACTTCCGTGGCTAATGGTATTGGCTAACATTGTGCCATCAAAGTCCGATGAGATGCTGTGACAGGGAGTACATAAATATCATGACAAATACCACACTACTGCTCCACCATGACCTAGAAAAAAAACCTGGCCATCAACTACAAAATCAAGAAAACCCTCCTGGTCTCGTGACACAGTCCTCCTTGTGAAAGATAAAGATGTTTGCAGAAGATGGTCTGAAGCCTGGGTGGCTGCCAACATACCTAAACAAAAATCTAAATTGATGACCCAACTGTGCAAGTACTGGGCTTCTCCACCCCATAACACATATGGACAGCTCTAAACTGTATTCACAACCAATGTGGAAGATGCACATACTTACTCCATAGATGGAAAGCGAGGGAATCACCATGGTGCAAACTGTCAGACATATCACGAAGGATTGCCCAATATATGCTCATTCTGGGAGGTGTTGCAGCCATTCAAGTGACTAGCCCCTCTGCTCTGGGCTGGACAAGAGATCTTAAAATCCAATAGTAGTCATGCCGTTGCGTTTACTGTTCCACCGTCACCAGACAAAGGAAGAAGAAATGGGGCCAAACACCAGCAGATCAAGGTCAAACACCAATCTGTTTTGTCAGAGTTTTTGGTCCTAATAAATACACGTTATATTCATGTCTTTTCTGCAAAGCATGTGAGTTCTTTGCACAAGTCATGCCTTTTTCTTACCTTCGGATTATGCATTCTGGATTGATTAGCCAGTTCACTTTAGAAATTCTCTGCTAGCCAAGATAGCAGAAGGAGAAGAAGGTTCTATTTTGTTTCCTTTATTGCAATGGCATATACCTCTAAAAGGGAATTGGTGCCACAAATATTGTCTTCTTCCTACAAGCTTCATCTAGTGTAGTTTGTCAGTGAATCATTACTAAGGTCTAACAGTGAATAGAGGTTAAGCTATACTGCCTTTTCCCTGAGCAAGGAACAAAAAGTGAGAAAGCCAGAAGGAAAAAAAACAAGAAGCCTCCAAGTCCACAGAGCTACAGTCCCATAAAGTGGAAAGTTAAACCTCTGAATGATAAATAAATAAATAAATAAATCCCTTTGATTTCAGTTGGCTGGTAGACAGAAGAATCCAGGACTATTCCACTCAAAATCAGGATGATTGCAAAATATGGCTCAAGCCTCTGTTGTTCACAGTTCTTTCCTCAGAATCTACAGGCCACTTTTATTTAGCTTTCTGCTTCTGAAATACTCTGTCATCACATCTTAGTTACCCAGTTCAGACTTAAATTTTACTAACTTCTACATACTGAACTACTTGCTTCTGTCAGAATTCCACTCATACAATGATGGCTGGATTAGGTGTTAAATTAGATCTCTGGTGTTAGTTCAGTCCATTACAAAGCACAACAGTTAGGTGAGTTAAAGATGGTGTCCAGCTGCTAAAGATAACTATTAGCCTCATACAGATACTGCATTTCCTGAGGTTTGAACCTAGACTCTTCAACACCAAATCTATATGCTTGTACTATATGAGCTAAAGGAAAACTCCTTCAAGTGTGAGGAAGTTGCAGGATATATAGTCACAGTGATCAGTTTGTAGTGAAACACTATTTGAGATCAGATATCGGACAATTTTAATATTCTTAATATACATCCATGCATATCTATAATTAAGAAATCATCAATATTGCAATAAACTTCCTGCTTTAATGTTGGCTATTTTATCCATTTTCTTCTCTTCCGACAAGAATTTTTTGCATGACTGATATTAGGCTATACTGGTTTAATCCCTTCAAAAGAAAAACAAAAGATATGAACTTGAGCACTATTGATTGCATGCCATTTGTTTTTGATTCATCTCCTTCATCACCTGCCATTGGTTATTAAAATGAATCATTCTCCTTGTAGCTTTACTGAACTGCAAGCAGGGTTTAGAAATTCATAACATTTATCCACGTGGATAAATGTCGCTGCCTTACTGGTATGGACTGGCAGATGGTCTGCAATCCCCAGAAGGCTTAATTGTTTCCTGTTAAGTCTTAACAAGGCTGGTTATCCAAAAGATTACAAGCAAGTCATTTTTGCCATTGCCATGCAAGTCAGACTTAGAGCTTGATGCAACTAGAAAAGAAAAGGTTGCATGTTCAGGAACTAGCAGATGAGAAGCCAGTGCTGAAAATCCACCTCTCTGTTATCGCTAGCAGCCTGACCAGTGGAATTTCATGTGCTGAGGAATTTCTAGAGCTATCTGGTACAAGTTCAGTCAGCTCATAGTCTCAGGTTCCTAATATGGAAGTCATTTGTACTTAAATATTGTAGAACAAAATGTAAAAGTTATATCTGTTCAGTGCAATGAGATGCTCTTAAGTTGAGGTTATATATCATATAGGCAAACAGCAACCTATGGATGGATGGATGGATGGATGATGAGTTATCCACGGTAACCCATTACTATGGCAATATTGTTTATACACTTAGAACATTACCTTCGAAAAGGAGTGTAATGATGAGGGTTTGATGTGGTTATTACTTATGAGATTAAAGCTAGTTATTTGTAAAAACAATGAAGAGTCTGGTGGCACCTTAAAGACTAAGAGATTTATTTGGGCATGAGTAGGGAGGGATAGCTGAGTCGTTTGAGCATTGGCCTGCTAAACCCAGGGTTGTGAGCTCAGTCCTTGAGGGGGCCACTTAGGGATCTGGGGCATAAATCAGTACTTGGTCTTGCTAGTGAAGGCAGGGGGCTGGATTCAACTCACTGACCTTTCAGGGTCCCTTCTAGCTCTATGAGATAGGTAGCAGGGCAGTCACCCTGCTCTGGCCCTGAAGCAGGTAAAACAGCCCTGGAGATCCAATAGGGTAGGCTGATTGGGAAGGCAGCCACAGCTGGGGCCATGCCCAATTAGGAGACAGATGTCTGTATAAAAGGGCTGTGAGCCAGGGACTGAGTCACTCTCTCTCCAGCCTTGGAGGGAGAAGGACCTGGGTGCTCAGAGGGCTAGGCTAGGCTAGGCTAAGGCCAGAGGGAGGAGCTGGGGAACTCCAGCCTGGCAAATCCTCAGGCTGCAGGCCTGGTTAAAGGCCACAGCAGGTACAGGGGTTGCAGAGGTGTAGCCCACGGTTAGGCAGAGGCAACTGGTCCAACCTCCTTGCCAATGATGAGTGATCGTGACAGACTGAAGTTTGCCCCCGTGAGCAGGGGCTTGATGTAGCCTCGGAGGCAAGGTGGGTGAGAGGGTTGGGGGTTCCCTTGGGAGGTGAGACCCAGAGTTCAGTGGGTTATTGCTGGGGGCAGAACCCCCAGGTAAAGGGGGAGTGGGGTCTGGGAGGGACACAGGGGCCTGAGACTACCAGCCTGCAGAAAGCTCAATTCCAGCCTGGAGTGCCAACAACCAGGAGGCACCATGCCAATAAGTCTTCACTTCACTACCGGGCATAAGCTTTCATGGGTTAAAAACCCACTTCAGATGCATACCCACAAAAGCTTATGCCCAGATAAATCTGTTAAGGTGCCACCAGACTTCTAATTGTTTTTGTGGGTACAGACTAACACAGCTAGCCCTCTGATACTATTAATTTGTACACATTCACCTGAGATCCAAAATATGGTATCTCTCCCACACATAAAATAAAATCTCCTCAGAAAGAATAAGAGTAATGATTTCTGCAGTTTATATACAAAATAATTTCAAATGACTCATGTATTTGATAGCTCAAATCGGTACGAGATATAAAATGGTCTTTTGGTACTTTTTCCTGTAGACCTGTACTTTGCCAAAGAAAGAAAGATATTAGCTAATGTATTCTTATGGGTCATTTTGTTCATAGATTTTTCAAAAAACTCTGAAAATTCTTCGTATGCCAGTCTTGTATTAGACAGGAAATAGTCAGTCTGCATAAATGAATTATTCTTGCCATGTACTCTGAATTTTTGGCTAATCTATTTTTCTTAGTTACTAGTGACATTTCTCTAATGTTGCACAACTAAAATGTCACAATGTTTTCTGGAAAATCTGACTTGTGCATAAAGATCTACTCATCCTTGACCATTTTTGTAAACTACTAACCTGAAGATGTGGATGAGTACTCCTCCTGAATATGTTTTATAGCTAAATAAATAGGTGTCCAAGTCAGTTTTCAGATTTCCTCACAACTGCTTTTCCAAAAAACAAAACAAAACAAAAAAAAAGTTGTGTGAAAGATGTATACTGCTTTAAATATATAAAACAATTTCTATTCCATGTTTTCTAGCTAGGGTTGTCAAGTGATTAAAAAAATTAATTGCGATTAACTGCATGATTAACTGCATTGTTAAACAATAATAGAATACCATTTGGATGTTTTCTACATTTTCAAATATATTGATTTCAATTACAACATACAATACAAAGTGTACAGTGCTCACTTTATTTTTGATTACAAGTATTTGCACTGTAAAAAAAAAAGTATTTTTCAATTCACTTAGTACAAGTACTATAGTGAAATCTCTTCACCATGAAAGTTGAACTTACAAATGTAGAATTATGTCAAAAAAAACCACACTGCATTCAAAAATAAAACAATGTAACATTTTAGAGCCTGCAAATCCACTGAGTCCTAGTTCTTGTTCAGCCAATTGCTCAGACAAACAAGTTTGTTTAAATTTGCAGGAGATAATGCTGTCCACGTCTTATTTACAATGTCACCTGAAAGTGAGAACAGGCAGTCTCATGGCACTGTTGTAGCTGGTGTTGCAAAATATTTATGGGCCAGATGTGCTAAAGATTCATATGTCCCTTCATGATTCAACCACCATTCCAAGGGACATGCATCCAGGCTAATGATGGGTTTTGCTTGATAACAATCCAAAGCAGTGTGGTGCAGGTTCATTTTCATTATCTGAGTCAAGATGTCACCAACAGAAGGTTGATTTTATTTTCTGGTGATTCGGGCTCTGTAGTTTCCACATTGGAATGTTGCTCTTTTAAGATTTTGGAAGGCACTTCAGATTCTTAAACCTTGCGTCGAGTGCTGTAGCTATCTTTAGAAATCTCACACTGGTACCTTCTTTACGTTTTGTCAAATCTGCAGTGAAAGTGTTCTTAAAATGAACAACATGAAATATATGGCAGAATGTAGGTAAAATAGAGCCAGAGACATACAATTCTCCCCCTCAGGAGTTCAGTCACAAATTTAATTAACACATTATATTTTTAACGAGTGTCATCAGCATGGAAGCATGTCCTCTGGAATGGTGGCCGAAGCCTGAAGGAGCGTACAAATGTTTAGCATACCTGCACGTAAATATCTTGCAATGCCGCCTACAGAAGTGCCATGCAAACACCTGTTCTCACTTTCTGGTGACATTGTAAATAAGAAGCAGGCAGCACTATCTCCCATAAATGTAAACAAACTTGTTTGTCTTAGCAATTGGCTGAATGAAAAATAAGACTGAGTGGACTTGTAGGCTTTAAAGTTTTGCATTGTTTTGTTTTTGAGTGCAGTTATGTAACAAAAAATCTACATTTGTAAGCTGAACTTTCAAAATAAAGAGATTGCACTACAGTACTTGTATGAAGTGAATTAAAAAATACTGTTTCTTTTGTTTACTATTACAGTGCAAATATTTTTAATAAAAATAAAGTGAGCAGTGTACACTTTGTATTCTGTGTTGTAATTGAAATCTATTTATTTGAAAATGTAGAAAAACATCCAAAAATATTTAATAAATTTCAATTGGTATTCTATTGTTTAACAATGTGATTAAAACTGCAATTAATCGCAATTATTTTTTTTTAGTTAATCACGAGTTAACCGCAATTAATAGACAGCCCTAGTTCTAGTTTTGAAACCACAGAAGTCACAGTACTTCAACAAATAAAATGGCATGCTAGCAACTAACAGACCCTACTTTTGTGGAAAAAGCTAGGTAAGGGTAAAGTTAATGAAATAATGTATCTGACTCTCCCACCAGCTTGCATCTAAAAACCTCTTGTCTTCAAAGACACTGTTTAGCCAGCAAAATAGATATTGCATTTCAATATCAATTCCATTTCAGGAACAGCAAACAGAAATAGATCTGGGACATTAACAGGACATCAAAGCTTATTCTGGTATTTCTTTTGAACATGGAGATCCAATAGTACTCTGTAGAGAAAATCAGTTTGTCAGGTCATGTGATGAAAAGCATTTTCACTTTCCTTCTCGGTGAACCACAGACAATAGATAGTCGTGTACAATTGAACTAAAGGCTATAACAGTAGAGTAAACAAACTGGGGTTACCAAGAGCCAAAGGGACTGGGAGAGTTATCTTATTTATTATTAAAATGATCTGAGTGGACATTAATTTTCTTTGCTTAATATTGTGTTTATTTCCTAGAAATAGCAACTGCCAGCACTTTGTTACACTGTTTGAAAAGGATATCTAGTTTCACAAAAACATCTGTAAACGTCAATGCAACTTTAGCTGAAATCCTGTGTTATAACTGAGTCATACTACTAAGTAAGTCTCAAAAGGACAAGTTTTTGCTTCTTCACAGTGAGAGGACACTTAACTATTTTTAAACTACTTACAACGGGTCCTGTAAGTTGAAAAATAATTTGTCCTCTTCCTCATCACAATTATAATAGTACCTACAGCATGGATCTTAGTTGCTTCAACTATTCTAGGTAACGTGCTTGAACAACTGGTATATGAAGAAGCAATGCTAGTCTTCTCAGGTGCTCTGCTGAATAATTTACATCCCATTCATTTTTGGGATGATGTTCTCCATTCTATTTTCAATGCACTATTCACTATGGACTGATCCTGCACCCACTGAAGTCAATGGAAAAACTCCCATTGACTTCAGTGGTGCAAGATCAGGCATCATGAGACAGAGTGGTAGACCAAGTCCTATTCACTAATTTGCTGAAGCTCATTATTTTCACTGGGTCTCCTGGACTGCACTTGCAAATAGCTTCAGTTGCATGAGTACCCATTTTTGGATAATAATGATGTACACAATTTATACATTAGAAGTTTGACATGATACATTTATCTCTGCATCACAGGTAAACTGTGATCCATTCATTTCAGAATTTAAGACTGCATAAGAAAAATCTCAACCATCAGTTATCTGAGGAAACAGGAACTGTAAACCTAGTAACCAAATGCAAGAAGTGCTTTGTTTATCTGTCAGTCAAAACGTAAGCCTGCTGAAGAAAGCCAAAAAATCTATTTTTTAATTTTGTGTTAAATTGAAGCTGTGAAGAGCAAACTCCAAATGGAAAGAGACATATTCTGTAGCAATACTCAGAGGTTCTGATAGCTTAATGCAACCTAAATGAAGCTGTATGCTCCTGCCTTCTACTATAGCTCTATCTCAAACCACATTTTCGCAAATGTGATCCTCAGCAATAGCTGGAAACAGTATGACTAAACCTAGGACATGATCAGAGACATAAATCATCTCACCTTCCAGGACAATGACTTAGCCTCATTAGCAAGGAGTCAGGATGATACTTCTATCAACTAATGGCTAAATTAGACATTTGAAGCAATATTGGTTCTAATGTTTAAGTAACTCTTTTATAGTTATAATTACCAAAATCCAAGAATCTGTAATGCAAAGATGTTCTTAGTAAAGATATTAGACTAGCATTCCAGATTTTGGAAACTGCACACTAAATATGCTCGAGTGATATTTGCTGTAGGCTCATCTTGTACAGAACAGAATGAAAAACAGGCAGTCTTTCCTTGAAAGCAAGGAAAGAAATTGCGCTACTTGCAGTGTTACGCTTAAGCTAACAGCTTATGGGACCAGCTGAAATCTAAGTAAACGTAACAAATGGTGTAGGGGGCAGCAAGTGAAAATTATTATCAAGGCAAGTAGTTTTTATAGTAGGTGAAACAACTGAAAAAGTGCATCAACATGAGAATTTCTAAAGGCATTACAGGGCCAGTGATTCAGTTTAAAAGGGACACAACCAACCTGATTAGCCCATATATTTTTGTATAGAGTAGTTCTAACCTGTTTTTATCTAGTTGGAGAATATCTTTTCCATAATCTACAATAAAATCCAACACTACATAACCAAGAAATGTAAAACAAGATATGTCGACTGACCATTAAATGACCCAACAACATGTGAGCTCCCTACTAGCTCTGCAGCAGCAAGCAACTCACATGCACTGTGTTCAGTTGTTTAGTGCTGCAGTTTTTCCCCCTCAGAGGATTCTTCCCTTTTATTTTGGAGCACAAGACTTTATTTCTCGCTTCATCTATATGTTTACATCTGTACAGATGAAAGACACATTCATATGGACATGAATAAGATAGTACAACTGAATGGAAATATAATCATGTGTGTAATGAGAATGTGTGGCGATTATAAAAAACACTGCCAACCATGACCCGATGGTCAGGTTAAACACCAACAACAATACCCCTGTTGTCACCCATACTATAGACACACTAATATTTACAAGAAGAAGTGTTAGAAAAACTGAACTTTAATTTCCTTACTTTTATTTATTTCCTCATCACACCTGTCTTAAGTTATATTAAATGGAACCTGCTCCTTTAACCTTTACTAACAGCATAGTCACACTGAAATGATCAAATATGTTCATGTGAGCAAGGGCTTCTCTTGTGAAAAAGGGCTGGAGGATCTAGGGCAGGATAGGATACCTGTTTGATGATGGTTGCAATGGCTTTATTATGAAATTTAATAGCTTGGGATCAAAAATAATTGTGAACTAATTTCCTCTACTTACCATGCCTGCTGGAACCTGAGTTCGGTGTTTGCATTTCTCCTGAAACATTAATTACATTACTAAAACCAAAGCAGTGTCAAGAATGCAGCCTGCAGACTTTGCTGTAGTGTGAACATCATCTGCTCTTTGTAATAGCACCAAAGATCCTCAAGTTTGGATCCTGAGTTAGGAGACCAAATAACCAAACATAGCCAAACTACTGATCAGAAAAAAATCAATAATACAGTAGAGAGTATAAGGCTTTGTCTACACTGGCAATTGAATGACAAAACTTTTGTCATTCAAAAGGTGTTTTAAAAAACCCACATACTCCGAAAAGACAAGTTTTGTTGAGGAAAAGCACCGGTGTGAACCGCGCTTTGTCAGCAGGAATGCTCTCCTGTCGACAAAGTTACCACAGCTCATTGAGGGGTAAAAGATTTTTGTGGCAGCAGAGCTCTCTACACTGTGTGCCTTTTAGCTGCACGGCCGTAATGGCACAGCCGTGCCACTAAAAGCTGCGTAGTTTACACAAAACCTTAGTACAATACCAGTCCTTCCAGGAAGTAGTTTCTTGCAGCACTGTTCAGTTCTCCTTACACAGAAGGTGCAGTCCCCAAAATACACTCCCAAAACTAGCTATATTTATCATATACCAGTTTACAAAAGCATTCTGTAGATCACCCAAGATTATATTTCACCAATCAGATTTTTAACTGTTTTTTTCCTGTGCCATAGTATACCCCTTATCTCTCAGTTTTGAACACAGCATCCCAAACCAGGTGGGCCATGAAGACACTGTGTACATTGTACTAGGATAGAACACTTATGTATCTTGATTTTGACAGAGTTTATATTCGCTAGTGCCAAACACTATGTTTAGCTTTGCAGATATATCTTGACAAAAGAGAGCAGCAGTGAACATAATACAACTTAGCGTAGCTTTGTGCTAACTTTCACATATAATATAATGTGAATGTGACGTATAATACATATTAATGTAGTGTGCAATACATATAACATACGTTGGCTAACAGGAGTGAGCATTTTATCCATTTAAGGATGTTAGCTATGAAAGAGTAGTCTGTGCTGGCAAGAAAACACAAAATACCGTTCTGTCAGAAAAGGTCAGAACCTCGATTTTACTCGCTCAGTTCAGCTTGCAAATTTTCCCTAGATAATTTAGAGGAAATGGAAGGGAAAATAACCAAATCATTGGGAAAATGGTTACAGATGCCATCTGGTTTTCACAGATGGGCCTGTTCTGCAGGTCTTGTACATTACAGCTTCTCTCCCTGTCATCATTCACAGAGGAATTCGAAGTAGATAAAGATACAGAAGCAATAACACTAAAGAGTTTACATTCTGTATGGTGCACAGGGATTTAGCCACACAGTTCCCATTAACATTA
The DNA here is from genome assembly GCF_003597395.2 of Chelonoidis abingdonii. Taxonomy (NCBI): domain Eukaryota; kingdom Metazoa; phylum Chordata; order Testudines; family Testudinidae; genus Chelonoidis; species Chelonoidis abingdonii. The sequence goes on from NC_133771.1 coordinate 144,412,845, forward strand.
ATGGGCATCACACAGCTAAATCCTCAGAAGCTTTGATGAAGATCTACCCATGAGAGAGATCCCATTAATTCACTAGTAAAAGGTCAAGACTTAAAAGTTTGCTATGAAACTAGAGTGCCTTGGGAATATTACATACTAGAAAATGTTTGCAGTACTGACTATCTAGATATTTAACCCCCTACCCAACATCATCATATATGTGTGCAACTATGTGAGGATGAAATCATTCCTGCCACCCCATGAGGTCAGGATATATTATCCCCATTTTACAGGTGGTGAACTGAAGCACAGAGGTATGTAGTAAGTTGCTCCAATATCAACCAAGAAATCTGTGACAGAGAGGAGAACTGAACCCAGATTGTCTAAATCTAGTACATTACTTGAAACAAGACCATTGTTCCGCAGACACAAAAACAGTACTCATAATATATATTGAAACACTTCCACAGCCACATAGGACTTCACAGTTGTCACTACACTGCACACAATGATTATTCAGACATCTATGTTGTTACTTTGATAAACCTCAGATTCTTCTACTTAGTAACAAACCTACAACCTGAGGTAAGTGAAAGTCTCCTTCAACTGCTCTTTTCATCCGTAGATCTCAAAGCACTTTACATTATCCCCTTTTTCTGGTGGGGAAACCATGGAACAGATAAGTGATTCTACAAGGTCACGTGACAGGCAAGTTACAGTGCCAGGATTAGAACGTGGATATTCCAAATCTCAGGCTAGAGTTACATGCAGTGTGACAGTGGTTTTCAATCAGGGGTACATATACCCCTGGTGGTATGCAGAGGTCTTCCAGGGGGTACATCATCTAGATATTTGCCTGGTTTTACAACAGGCTACATAAAAATCACTAGTGAAGTCAGTACAACTAAAATTTCATACGGACAATAACTTGTTTATATTGCTCTATATAATATACACTGAAATGTAAGTACAGTATTTCTATTCCAATTGATTTATTTTATAATTATATGGTAAAAATGAGAAAGTAGTCAATTTTTCAGTAATAGTGTGCTGTGACTCTTCTGTGTTTTTATGTCCCATTTTGTAATCAAGTAGTTTTTAAGTGAGATGAAACTTGATGGCACGCAAGACAAATCGGACTCCTGAAAGGCGCACAGTAGTCTGGAAAAGCTTAGAGTCACTGCACTAGGATGTACTGCCTCCCCATAGCATAGGTTCAGTTGAGCGGTTCCCGTTCTCCCCAGTAAAAAGCAGGGATGTGTTAACAATTGACAGTTCTTTACAATGTTGCAACAACAATTTTTCTGTTACCGGTGATTGAGTTCACTACTGTGTTTTAGTACACTAGTCTGTCTGCCAGAGCTTTTCTAGTATAGTCTAATGCAGAATATTATCAGAGATTTTTCCTCTTTCATAAAAAATGTATATTAATTTGCTGTATTTCATCTAACAAACCGTTCATTTAGTCTTGCTTCCCAGAAGTCCTTCACAGTATTTCAGAGTTAAATGATTTGTAAATAGTTTTAAATGGCCTTTCAGCTTCTCTCTGGGAGTAAAGGTCAATTTATTCAAAATGAAAAAAATCTATGAACATAACTTTTGGGGGAAGGGGACTGCAAATATAAAATTGAATAAAAGCCATCTTACCAATGAAGCTTTTTCTACCACAAAAGCCAACATTTTACTATTCAGGGAGTGAGCCTATGCCACAGTTAAAAATGATGCTTACATCCATCCGTATTCAGGAAGCAGTTAAGCATGGGACACATATTTACAGGTATTTAGGCACCTAACTTCCTTAAGCATTTTCTTAAGTCTCACTGAATTCCAATTGCCATTCCTGAATAGGAATGCTTTCCTCAATCAGAGAGTCTGGCCCTGATCCCAATGAGCTCAATTATAAGAATCCTTTTGACATAAATGGTGCATGATCAAGCCTTGACTCCACAATATCACCTCTAAATTCCACCCAAGAGCTAACTGTAGCCATCAGAAAATATACTGCAGAGTAATTTTTTTTCTTGTACCTCAAGGAAGAGTGGACTTGATCCTCATCTCACTGAAGTCAGCTCAGATATGCCCATCAACTTCAATGGAAACAAGACAGGACCCAGTATCACTTAATTTTCATTAGAAAGTAGCTACACATTTCCTTGTCCAAAGTATTTATTAAACTAAGCCCCAAAGAAGTCAAAATCTTTGAGAATATGTGGAGTGAAAAAGAATAACTTTGTTTTTATTAACTGAAGCCTTTCAAATGTTTCTAAACCACATCCTAGCTCACCAACTAAATTTATTATTCATAGTTTGCTTCATCTTTTCATATACATATTTTGGAAAATTATTGTAATAATATTAATGAAGGTAGAAGAAATTAGAATAGTATCACAAACCAGGCACAACACACTGGAAGCAGGTACTGTGAAAGGCTTACTACACATCTCTGGCAGATTATTTTTGTCCCTATCTATATTGCCCTTATTTTAGTTTTGCGCCTCTCCTGCACAGCTATTATAAATCAGTGCTTGATTATATCAGAGTTTTGAGATATGGGGGTGGGGGATTGAAGTAATCCTGTGTGTGATTTCTTAATTTCTTAATTTTAAATCAAGTACACTGCAACTAAAAGGGTGATCAATTCACTCACTTGGCTGCCAATTCAGAGAAGTATCTCTGTTCAGCACAACATTTAAGGAGGTGACAAAACTGAGAACCCGCTCAGGGGATGGCCTGAATAGATATTGATTTAAGCACTTTCGTAGACTCATAGACTTTAAGGTTAGAAGGGAGCATCATGATCATCTAGTCAACCTCCTGCGCATTCCAGCCCATAGAAGCTAATCCTTTCCCCACACCCCGAAACAGACCCCTAACGTCTGGCTCAGTTACTGAAGTCCTCAAATCATGATTTAAAGATGTCAAGTTACAGAGATGCCACCATTTACTCTAGTTTAAACCTGCCACTGACCTGTGCCCCATGCTGCAGAGGAAGGCCACCCCCCTGCCAGAGGTGAAAGTAAGCCGGTGCGGTCTGGTACGGTGTACCGACAAGAGCCAGTACACCGCGCTGGACCGAATTGACTTCCACGGCGGGGATTGAAAGGGCTCTGGGCTGCCCGTGGCTGTGGGCAGCCCAGAGCCCTTTCAATCCCGGTCGCGGCTCCGGCGGCAGGACTGGGGCCGGGATTTAAAGGGCTCAGAGCTCCCCGCGGCTGCGGGCAGCCCAGAGTCCTTTCAATCCTGGCCGCGGCTCCGGTGGCTGGCCTGGTGCGGGGATTTAAAGGGCTCAAATCTCCCCGCGGCTGGGGGCAGCCCAGAGCTCTTTGAATCCTAGCAACAACTCTGATGGCCAGGCTGGGGCCAGGATTTAAAAGGCTCTGCGCTTCCCTCAGTGACAGGAGCTCTGGGCTCTTTAAATCCCTGCCCCAGCCCAGCAAAGCTTGGGTTGCCCCCTGGCAGCCAGAGCCCTGGGCCCTTTAATTTGCCCCTGAGCCCCAGGGGGCCCCCAGCCACCTCTGAAGCTGGGAGCCCCTGCTTGATTTAAAGGCTCTGGGTCTCCCAGCCACAGTTGGTTCCCCAGGGCCTTTAAATCTTGAGAGGCCACACCTCTTCGGGATGAGGCCACACCTCTTCTGGATGAGGCCACACACCCCTCAGGACTCCGGCAGTACCAGTAAGTCCTGTAAGTTACCTTCACCCCTGCCCCCTACCCCTCCACAGGGTCTCTACTAATCTGACCTAAGGGAAAACTCCTTTCTGACCCCAAATATGGTGATCGTTAGACCCTGAGCATGTGGGCATGACCCACCAGCTAGACACCTGGGAAAGAATTATCTGAAGTAAATTCAGAGACCTCCTCATTTAGTGTCCCATAACCAGCCAGCTTTCCAGAACTATGAAGACATTATCTAGATCCATAACATTTTCCTCAGTTACCTGTAGAGCTAGTTGAAATTATTTTTAAACAGAAATGTTATTTAAACAAAAAATGGTGGTTTTGAAAATAAGATTTTTGGTGAAAAATTTATCCTTTTTTAAAGAAACCTTAATGAAGTTTTTCATTTACTAAAACCCGTCTTTTTAGTCATTAAAAACTTCAATGAAAATATTAAACGTTATCAAAATGGTTAAAAATGCTTCATTTTTTAAAGAATAAAATGAATAATGGTCCATTTCAAACACTCTGAAACAAAATCAACTTTAATTTCCCCCCCCTCAGATTAGGTTTTCATTTCTTAACCAGCTATAGCAATGCAGACCATCTCCCCAACACAAATCTGATACTTGATTTCACAAAGGGTATGTCTACACTATGAAATTAGGTTGATCTAATAGAAGTCGATTTTTTAGAAATCGATTTGATACAGTTGATTGTGTGTGTCCCCACTAAAAGCGTTAAGTCGGTGGTGTGCATCCACAGTACCGAGGCTAGCGTCAACTTTTGGTAGCTATCCCACAGTTCCCACAGTCTCCGCTGCCCATTGAAATTCTGGGTTGAGCTCCCAATGCCTGATGGGACAAAAACATTGTCTTGGGTGGTTCTGGGTACATGTCATCAGGCCCCCCCTCCCCCCATGAAAGCAATAGCAAAAAATTGTTTCTCGCCTTTTTTCCTGGGTAACCTGTGCAGATGACATACCACAGCAAGCATGGAGCCCACTCAGCTCACTGTCACCGTATGTCTCTTGGGTGCTACTGGCAGACGCGGTACTACACAGCAGCATCCCCTTGCCTTGCCTTGCGGACGGCAGATGGTGCAATACAACTGCTAACCATCGTGGTCGTACCCAGGGGTGCTCCTGGCCAACCTCGGTTAGGTTGCTCGGGGGCACTTGAGCAGACATGGGTGCTCCTGGCCAGCCTTGGTGAGGTCAATCGGAGGTGGCTGGACAAAAATGGGAATGGATCCAGGTCATTCTCTTCTTTAAGTTTTGTTGAATGGAGATTCAGTCCTGCCTGGAATATCATGCCAGCTGGAGGCTTCTGCCTCAGGCTGCTCTCCCAATCGGCAGCACCAGGCAGTCACAACTACCCCAGCCTACCCCTTGCTCCCATGGCTCATGAAGCCTGGACAGTAGTAAGGAGCAGTTCAACTATAGGCTGAGCAAGTGCATAATGGTAGTAGAATGTGCCTTTGGATATTTAAAAGCTCGCTGGTGCAGTTTACTGAATCAGTTAGACCTCAGCAAAACCAATATTCCCACAGTTATTACTGCTTGCTGGGTGCTCCACAATATCGGTGAGTAAGGGGGAGATATTTATGGTGGGGTGGGAGGTTGAGGCAAATCCCCTGGCCACTGATTATGCACAGTCAGACACCAGGGCAGTTAGAAGAGCACAGCAGGGCACACTGCATCAAAGAAGCTTTGAAAACCAGTTTTATGACTGGCCAGGCTATGGTGTGAAAGTTCCGTTTGTTTCTCCCTGATCAAAACTCGCCCCCCTTGGTTCACTCTACTTCCCAGTAAGCCAGCTGCCCTCTCCTTCCTCCTTTGATCTCTGCTTGAAGAGGCAATACAGTCATTGTTGTTTCAAATTCATGCATTCCTTATTAAGTCATCACACACATGGGAAGATAACTGCCAAGGTAGCTCGGGAACGGTAGGGGAGGAGGGAAGCATGGGGGTGGGGTAGTTGTAGGGGCGCCCCCTAGAATGGCATGCAGCCAGGGGCAGCTCCAGGCCTCAGCACGCCAAGCGCATGCTTGGGGCGGCAAGCCACGGGGGGCGCTCTGCCGGTCGCTGCGAGAGCGGCAGGCAAGCTGCCTTCGGCAGCTTGCATGCGGAGGGGCCGCTGGTCCCATGGCTTCGGCGGACCTCCCGCAGGCACGCCTACGGGAGGTTCGCTGAAGCCGCGGGACCAGCGGACCCTCCACAGACAAGCCGCTGAAGGCAGCCTGTCTGCCGTGCTTGGGACGGCAAAATGCCTAGAGCCGCCCCTGCATGCAGCTTATCATAGAAGCGGCATGTCTGGGGCTATGACCCGGGACAGCCATTTCCCTCTTTGGTAGGCTTGTCAGAGTGCCTTAAGTTTCTGGCAGCACTGCTGCGTGTCCCTGTTACAACCTCTGTCCTTCATGCCCTTTGAGGTTTTTTCAAATATTCTGGCATTTCATCTTTTGGAACGGAGTTTGGATAGCATGGATTCATCAACCCATACAGCGATCTGATGCATTGCCTCCCATTTGGTCCATGCTGGAGCTCTTTTGAAATTCTGGGACTGCATGGTCACCTGTGCTGATCAGCTCGCCATGCTGGCCAAACAAGAAATGGAATTCAAAAGTTCCTGGGGCTTTTCCTGTCTACCTGGCCAGTGCATCTGAGTTGAGAGTGCTGTCCAGAGCGATCACAATGGAGCACTTTGGGATAGCTCCCGGAGGCCAATACCGTTGAATTGCATCTACACTATCCCAAATTCGCCCCAGCAGGGTCGATTTCAGCGCTAATCCCCTCATTAGGGAGCAGTACAGAAATGATTTAAAGAGCCCTTTAAGTGACAATATGCTTCGTCGTGTGGAAGGGTGCAAGATTAAATCGATCTAAATGCTGGCGAAAGTCGACCTACAAACTCATAGGTAAGACCAAGGGCTTAAGTGACTATGACATACAACTAAGTAAAAACTAGCAACATTTTTCATAAGTAGATGGTAAGGTAAGGGTAATTTTCTTTTGCCTGTAAAGGTGACAAAGGGAACCAAAACACTGACCAGAGGACCAATCAGAGAACTGGATTGTTTAAAAGTCAGAGGCGGGAAATTTGTATACGGAGGGTCTTTGTTTGTTTCCTCGGGCTGTGGTAAACAGCTTTTCTTTCCCTAAACCCTCCCCCATCCCACTAATTTCAAAGTTCCCTTCCGCTAAACATCTGTGGGTACAAAAGGAAACAAAGTAAATAGGCTTTATATGCTTTGTGTTTGTATTTACATGTTCTTGATTGCTGGACTGGTTTAATAGTCGGGCTAGTTTTAAATTCAGATGGTTTATTCATATTTCTTATAAGCCAAGAGCCTGTATTTGAGTTTCTAATGCAAAGATTATCGTTCTGTATTTCGTTCTTTTATATAAAGTTCTTTTTTAAAAACCTGGCTGAGGTTTTGGGGTTTCTCTGGTGAGGCTACAGGAAGGGGGGTTGGAAAATCTCTTTATATTAGCTTTACTAGATTTGACTGCATCGCCTCAGGGGGAGGGTGATTTCCCTCTTTGTTTTGCCTTCAAGGAGTTAATTACTGCATAGCCCAGGCTCGGTGGGTTACGTTCCTAGTGCCCCAGGGCGGGGAAAGTTAGGGGGAAAGAAAGAGAGAGATTATCTCTTCAGTTTCCCTGTGTTTGAAGTTGTCTCTTTGGAGAAGAAGAGAAACAGGTTTCTTGGAAACTCGCAGGTTAGGCAGAGAAGAAGCCTGGGAGGGGAAAAAGGAGGGGGAAATGGGTTATTTCTCCTGGTTTTAAGAATCCAAGGGATTTGGGTTCTTGGGGTCCCCCCAAGGAAGGGTTGGGGAGACCAGAGAGAGAGAGAAAGGGAGTCAGGCCCTGTAAATTCCTGGCTGGTGGCAGCGAGAAAACATCCAAGCTGGTAGTGAGCTTGGGGGAGGTACAGTAAACACCCAGATTTTGTACGCTAAAGTCCAGATCTGGGACAGACGTTTAGTACAAACATTATTTAAAGTGTTTCAGACATTCCATGTGAAAACTGTTGAGATTTTGGTTTGAACAATTTTGTACTGCTAAGTCATTTTGACAAAGCAATTGATGGAGCACTGCAGAAACATGGAAAATTTTGAAACCACATTTCACTCAGACAGAACCTATTACCAATCGGGGGCAGGGGGTGTGTAAAATTTTAAATAAGTAAAAATATTCACAAAATTTGGAACTTTTTATGATAAACATGTCTGTTTTTAATGTATAAGGAAACAATCCTCAAATATTAAATAGACTTTCACTGTGCATTGTACACCTCTTATCTCTATCGTGCAGGACGTCACACTTCATCAAAAAAAAATGTGGCCTATTGTGTACCAGTGAGAGTACTAATGAAGAACTTAAAAGCACATTGTTTAGTTCACTACCCCATTAATATACAAGTATACTAGATCTTTTGCTATTTTATGACAGCAAAAGAGGAATGGCCAAATTCTTTTATACTGATGTGAGTCTGCCACAACTTCACTGACATCAGTAAATCCAGGGTAAGTGAAAGCAAAGTTTGGCCAGTTCATTTACAGTATGAAATTATATACAAACATGAATGAATGAAATGTGTGTTTAATATTTTGATTTCATTGACCAGATAACCCTTACATAACTAGGTAGCTGCAGGAGACAATGCAGGCAGAATCCCAGCAACAGAGTGGGGGCTATCGAGTTTATTGCGCTGAGCGCAGCATGTATGATTATGTGCCCTGTGGGCACAGTTGCAAGGAGCTCCTGGCCTTCAGAGATCATGTACGGGCGGATCTGGAGGAGCTAAGGGAGGCAGTGAGGTGTGTTGATGAGGCTTTCTGGGACACCGTAGAAGTGTCCCACCTCACGTCAAACAGCCCCTGCACCGTTGAGGAGGATGAAAGGCCCAGAGAAGCAGAGCAGTCAACGTTAGCAGAGGGAAACCTTCCCATAGCCGGGACCCTCCTTCCAGATGGTGTTACGGTATCCTCTCGCACTGAGGTTACCTCTCCAGGGGAGCGCTGTCATAAGGTATAATTCCCAAATCTGAACCTTAGCGTCCAAAATTTGGGTACCTGCATGAAACCTCTAAGCTTAAATTACCAGCTTAGATCTGATATGCTGCCACCAATCAAAACTCTGAGTGTTTGATAAACTCTGGTCCCCCAAAACCTTCCCTGGGGACCCCCAAGACCCAGATCCCCTGGATCTTAACACAGGAAAGTAAACTCTTTCATCAGTAGTGCCACTCATTAGGCTTCCCCTCCTCTTCCCAGAGGCAGTTTACAGACTCATATCCCGTTGAAGCCTTAACTGGAAAAAAATCAAACAGGTCTTAAAAAGAAAGCTTAATAAAAGACAGACAGACATAAAAATTGTCCTCTGTAAATCAAAATGAAATATTACCAGGGTCTGTTTAGCTTATAAAAATAGATATAACAGCCTTATTCAGAAAAAATACAATATAAAATATTTCCAGCAAACTATACACCGCTTGCAAATACAGAAAACACCTTTTTAATGTAAAAGCTATACTGTCCTTCTACCTGTACTAACAACTTTGAAATAACAGAAGATTAGAGAGGCCTGGAGGATAGTGTTGGATAACCATCAGAGCCCAGGTAAGACAACAGCCCCCAGAACAAAGGACCCACACCCAAAACTTCCCTCCACCCAGAGTTGAAAGTATCTTGTTTCCTGATTGGTCCTCTGGTCAGGTGTCGTTTGTTAACCCTTTCCAGGTGAAAGAGACATTAACCCTTAGCTATCTGTTTATGACAAGGGCACAACCATCATTAGGAAAAGGCAGGTGTTAGTAACGGGAGATTCGATCATTAGAAACATAGATAGCTGGTATTGTGATGACCGGGAGAACCACATGGTGACTTGCCTGCCTGGTGTAAAGGTTGCAGATTTCTTGAGGCATCTGGGGAGACTTCTCTGTAGTGCTGGGGAGGAGCCAGTGGTTGTGGTACATGTAGCTACCAGTGACATAGGGAAGGGTAGGAGAGACATCCTGGAGGCCAATTTAGGCTGCTAGGGAAGAGACTGAAATCCAGGACCTTTATGGTGGCATTCTCAGAAATGTTCCCAGTTCCACGTGCAGGGCCAGGTAGGCAGGCAGAGCTTCAGAGTCTCAATGTGTGGATGAGACGATGGTGCAGAGAAGAGGGGTTTAGATTCATTAGGAACTGGGGAAACTTTTGGGATGGGGGGAGCCTAACAGGAGAGATGGGCTCCACCTAAACCAAAATGGAACCAGACTGCTGGCACTTAACATTAAAAAGGTTACAGAGCACTTTTTAAACTAGGAGATGGGGGAAGCCGACTGCTGAAGAGGAGCACATGGATCAGACAGAGACTTCTCTTAAAAAAGAGTCTATTGATAGAGATTCTCTAGGTTATAGTCAGGAGCAGAGGATGGAAGAGGATAATGTAAGGGCCAGATCAGATGAGAAAACATTCACATAAAGAATTGGACAAATCAGAAAAGGGCAGACAAATAAACAGTGACAAGTTTTTAAAGTGCTTGTACACAAATGCTAGAAGTCTAAATAACAAGATGGGTGAACTAGAGTGCTTCGTGACAGAGGAGGATATTGATATAAATAGGCATCACAGAAACCTGGCAGACTGAGGACAATCAATGGGACACACTCATTCCAGGGTACAAAATATATTGGAAGGACAGAACAGGTCATGCAGAGAGGGAAGTGGCACTATATGTGAAAGAAAATGTAGAATCAAATGAAGTAAAAATCTTAAGTGAATCCACATGTTCCATAGAATTTCTATGGATAGTAATTTCATGCTCTAATAAGAATAACACATTAGGGATCTATTATCGACCTCCAGACCAGGACAGCGACAGGGACAGGGACAATGAAATACTAAGGGAAATTAGAAAGGCTATCAAAATTAAGAACTCAATAATAGTGGGGGATTTCAATTATTACCATATTGACTGGGAACATGTCACCTCAGGATGAAATGCAGAGACAAAATTTCCCGACACTTTAAAATGACTGCTTCTTGGAGCAGTTGGTATGGGAACCCACAAGGGGAGAAGCAACTCTCGATTTAGTCCTGAGTGGAGTGCAGGAGCTGGTCCAAGAGGTAACTATAACAGGACCGCTTGGAAATAGTACCCTTAATATAACAACATTTAACATCCCTGTGGTGGGAAGAACATCTCAACAGCTCAACACTGTGGCATTTAATTTCAAAAAAGGGAACTATGCAAAAATGAAGGGGTTAGTTAAACAGAAATTCAAAAGGTATAATGACTAAAGTGAAATCCCTGCAAGCTGCATGGATGCTTTTTAAAGGCGCCATAATAGAGGCCCAACTTAAATGTATGGCCCAAATTAAGAAACACACTAAAAGAACTAAAAAAGAGCCACCGTGGCCTAACAACCATGTAAAAGAAGCAGTGAGAGATAAAAAGGCATCTTTTAAAAAATGGAAGTGAAATCCTAGTGAGGTAAATAGAAAAGAGCATAAACACTACCAAATTAAGTGTAAAAATTTAATAAGAAAAGCCAAAGAGGAGTTTGAAGAATGGCTAGCCAAAAACTCAAAAGGTAATAACAAAATGTTTTTTAAGTACATCAGAAACAGGAAGCCTGCTAAACAATCAGTGGGGCCTCGATACGAGATCAAGAGGCCTTAAAGACATGAAGGTCATTGCGGAGTAAATACAATGGATTCTTGCTTCAATCTTCAAGCTGGATGCTAGGAGATTCCAAACGAAAATGCTTTTTGTAGGTGATAAATCTGAGGAACTGTCAGACTGAATATTCCTAGAGGTGTTTGGAATTAATTGATAAACATGTAAACAAGTCACTGAGCAGATGGCATCACTCAAGAGTTCTGAAAGAATCAAACTATTAAAACTAGTTTTGTAACCCCTGTCTTTAAATGGCTGTTAACCAATTGATGGAAGATAGCTAAAATTTGTAACCAAAACAATCTTAAAAAGGCTCTAAGGCTGATCCTGGGCTTACAGACAGTAAGTCTCACATCAGTACGTAGGCAAATTGGTTGAACAAGAATAAAGAATAAACGATTATCGAGAGACATAGAAGAACTAAATTGTTGGGTCAAAAGTCAAAATGTTTCTGTAAGGAATAAGGTCTACCAATCTATAGAGTCTGACGGGGGGTCACAACATGTGGCAAGAGGAGCCAGTGACCATAAGTGGTATTTCCAGAAGCCTTTGCAACGTCCTACAAAGCTCTATGTATAAGTTGTCATGGGAATAGAAAAGAAAGGTCTTCATGGACGAGAACTGTTACAGACGGGCACAAAGGGAGGAATGAAATGGTAATTCCAGAATGGAGAGGATAACTTCCGGTTGGGTTGGTTTTCCCCCAAGGGGTTTCTTCCCCCAACTCTAGACCAAGACTATTCACTTATCATAAAATACTGAGAAGGCTAAACGTGACGGTGACAAAGTTTGCAGCTGATACCAAACTATCAAGATAGTGACAAGCAGCGTGAGAAACTTCAAAGTTTACAAAATAATGATCTGGGCAAGCAAAGGCAATGAATTTAATGTGGATAAATGTATAAGTAAGCACTATTGGAAAAAATAACCCCCAATAGCATACAATAGATGGGGTGTGATTAGCTACAACTAACAGGGAAAAAGATCTGGAGTCATGTGGATAGTTCTGAGATTACCGAGTAGTGTGCAGTGAGGTGGTCAAAAAGCAAAACGGATGTTTAGAATATTAATAAGGGATAGATAATAAGAAGGAGAATAGTATTATTGCTCTCTTTCTATATGTGATAGGTACGCACATTTGAAACCGTGGAAAGTGGTCTCCTCAAAAACGAATACTGAGACAAGGAAGAAACAATGATTAGGGGTTGGATGGATGTTTAGCTTGGAAAGAGAGACTATGGGGAGGGGGGATATTGATGAGGTACATAAAATCAATGGAGTGATGTGAGAAAGTAAGAGGAAGTGAAAGGTTACTTACTTATCCGTCATTAGAAAACTAGGCACTCTAATGAATAATGGGCAGCGTTTTAAAAATAATAAAAGGAATCTTCCGTCACACCGCGCACGGTTCAACTTGTGGAACTCTTGCTTGAGGAGGGTTGTGAAGGCTAGGACTATAGACAACATTTAAAAGAGAACTGGATAAATTCATGGAGGTTAAGTCCATTAATAGCTATTAGCCAGGATGGGTAAGGAATGGTGTCCCTAGCCTCTGTTTGTCAGAGGATGGAGACGGATGGCAGGAGAGAGGTCACTTGACCATTACCTGTTAGGTTCACTCCCTCTGGGGCACCTGGCATTGGCCACTGTCAGTAGACAGGATACTGGGCTAGATGGATCTTTGGTCTGACCCAGTATGGCCGTTCTTATAACTGTATCCCATAAGTTAGTGGTTCTCAAACTTGAAAACTGCTGAGGGTCTCGGCGGACCACTTAATGATCTTTTTCAATGTTGTTTGTACTGCTAGCTAATGATTGTAAAGCGCTTTGGATAAAAGCACTATATATAAAAAAAAACCCTTAATAAACATTTTTTGTTCTACAAATAAAAGCACACAACTCATATTTTATTAGCTGAATCTTACCTTTCTAATGCAAGAATGTGCCCTCTTTCCCCCACCACGGCAGCCCCTGAGCTGTGACTGGGAAGAACGGGAGGGTCTCTCCCTCTCTCCCCGACTGTAGCAGCCACAGACCTGAGGCTGGGAAGCAGGAGGTCTCTGCCCAGCAGCTGCAGCCCTGGAGCTGGGGAAAGTCACCTTTTTCTCTGGCTACCAGAGCCCTGCACATCCCAAATTGCCCCCACCTCCTCTTCTCACCCCCTATTCCCCACCCAAGGCCACCACTTCATCTTTTATGTGCATCTTCGCCAGGGTCAAGGCACCCAACTATTGGAGCCATATCTGCCCAATTCCACTAATTAGGTGGGTGGCTCTTCATTCTCTCATGTGCGGCTGCTGAGGCGCACACCTTAGAATGAACTATCCACAGACCACTGGTGGTCCATGGACCAGAGTTTGAGAACCTCTGCCACAAGTCAAACAATCTTCTGAAGAAGTAGGACATTTTAGCATACTATACCTTTAAATATATATGTACTGTAGTAGTTATTTTAAGTTTTGGGGATCTAAAGGCCAATCTGGGGATTTCAATATGCCATATTTGACCAGTGTGGTACAGCAGGAAGGAAATGCACTCAACTGAGGGTTTATTCCTCTGAAATTAAAATAGAAACCCAGAATGGTTGAGTGATTGCCATTGATTCATTTTGACTTTGAGAAAGAGTCAGAAAAAATAAGATCTCTACACTCTCACTCACTTGCTCTTATTAGTGATAGCTGGTATAGGTGTAAACTCCAGAAAAATCCTGTATCTCAAGAAATAGTCAAAGAAAAATATTTGGACATTTTAGTCACTGAGAATTAACACAAACAAGAAATGATCTTTTGAAATACAAACTAGCCCGTACAGTACCATGGTAAGGGATACGATTTAATATGAGTCTCATTCACTTCTGTAGCGTCAGACTAGCTGCAGAGAATTTGGTTCATAAGAAAGATTGTAAACTATGCAAAAGAGATCTCTTTATTGTGCACACGTTACAGCCAAAGGGAAAGAACTGAGGAGGAATTCTTATTGTGAAGGCCTGCAGAAGGAATATCAATGAGAAAAAAAAACGCTCAAATTTGTGCTAAATAATCGCAATCTTGCATTTGTGTAGTGCCTTTCATCCTGCATATCCCGAAGTGTCTTAGAAACAATGCAACACACTTATAGATAACTTCACCTATGGGATGAAACACAGCACTTATTGAGCAGATAGTCACAATATTGTACAACACTTCAGCCAAGCAATACAGGCTTTTTCACACTGGAAACTACATAGAGAATATAGGGAGATTGCAGATCAGGTAATTTTATGCTATTTAGCCAGGACACCAATGTAAACACCTTTCCTCTCATGAAATTAATAACCAAAAGGTAATCTGGACTTCCTAATATCTTGCTGAGATGTCTAATACTCAGTGGGAAGAACACCACCTAGTGAGTCACCAGCAGTACTTCCAGCAGCACCTATGTGTTCCCTTGAGGGCACTTATTCAAGTATTGGCTCAGCATAACTCTTCTTGCCTTGTGAGATTTGACAGAATAAGAGCATATGGCGGTATAACTGGAGGCCACAAAAAATTCTGTACCATGAATCTGAAATGATCACAATATGATGAAACACAAACTCATCATGAATCACAAGTGAGGAAAAGCACTGTACCATAATGCCATTTCCCTGTACATACTCAGTGCCCTTTAACTTACTAAGGGTCATGCACATTTATCAAGAACACCGTAACAGATGCAGTGATCTGATTAAGAAAGCAGAAGATACTTCACAAAATGCCAAGGCAACTCAGAACGTACCTGATAAAAAAAAAGCCTAGCTGAAAATAAAAGTGAAATTCATGAGTACATTAAATCTATCTAGTTGAAGGGGATAGCGGAAACACATGAAAAGGGACAAGCAGCACACATTGTCAGTACACAACCAATCAACTCTGCCATCTTCTACATTTATCTTCATTTGGATCAATCACCTTCCATAGCTGAGATATTTTCAAAAGGCAAACCTTAAACTTTGGTATAAAATAATCAGTCCCAGTCTGGCACGCCCATTGTAAAGTCACTTTGTGGTGTAGGAATAGGACCTTAGTGTAAATAAGAATCAAACCCTTTTTTTCCTACATCAAGTCATGCCTCAATGTTTTGGAGGGGTAAAAAAGAACAATTGTTTGAGCTTTGGTGATCCTCGATGTTAAGACTTCAGGTATAGTAGATCTGCAACATTTTCATGAAATGGAGGTATACAAGTGACTGACTGCATCTGCAGGAAAATTTAGGGTGCATATACACAAATATGGCTATGTTCTGTTCATCTGAATAAATATCACAGTGAGGAATATGTGCAACATTAATATGAGAAGCACACAACTATGACTGTTAACAGACAGTCGAGATACACTTTAGAATCAGTTTTGAAAGTCCTTAAGTGATGGAATTAGCAACTCAGAGCAAAGACAACATAAGAAGCTGCTTGAACTCTGAAAAGAACATTGGCTTTAAAATATGAAAAAAATATTCCTGTGCTGCAGTTCTGTGAGGCACAAGGGATGTTGGTGTGATGAGTTCCCCCTAGGGTGACACCGGGAACTGGAGTACTCGAGCCCATCTGACCCACCAGCCTGGGCTCCCTTTACACTGTACTTCTGTGACAGGCTCTCAATCTTCCTCCAGCACACATACAGGTAGGGACACACCCAACTATAGCTACACACTGATGCTGACATCAGCTCTGAATGGGAAGGCACAGCTAAGGAACTGCCGAGTTACTCAAGTACATACACCCCTTTGAATGGTAAGCCCAAAATTATACAGGAAACTGTACAGCATAACCTCATGAAATTCACTCCCTCCCTCAATGTGGAGAGGAATATACACAGCTTTCTACCCCCAATGATTCCTGTACACACAGGTTTTAGATAAAGCAATAATAAGTTTATTAACTACAAGAAGATAGATTAAGTGATTATAAGGGATAGCAAACATATCAAAGCAGATTATTTAGCAAATAAAACAAAAATGCAATCTAAGCTTAATACAGGCAAGTCTCATCTTACATGCATTTAACATGTGTGAATTCAGCTCTGTGCGGTCGGCAAAAAATAAAAACAAAAAAAAAAAAGAGAAAAACAACAATTTTACACTGTGCCTGTAATGCCCACCATTACACTCAATGTAATTTTGACTATATGCGATTTTCGCTTTTCGCGCTGACAGTAGAACATAACCCCAGCATAAGATGAGACTCGCCTGTATATTAAATAAATTGGATATGAGCAGGGCCGGCGCTTCCATTTAGGTGACCTAGGTGGTCGCCTAGGGCGCCAGGATTTGGGAGGGTGGCATTTTGCCACCCTTGGCAGCAATTCGGAGGCAGGGGATCCTTCCGCGCTCTGGGTCGTCATCGGCAATTCTGCGGCGGGACCCACACTTGCTCCGGGACCCGCCGCTGAAGTGCCCTGAAGACCAGGAGCGCGGAAGGACCCCAGCCTAGGGCGCCAAAAACCCTGGCGCCGCTCCTGGATATGAGTAGCAAATTCTCACCTTAACTGTTGGTTTAGGCATTTTGCAGAGATTCTTGAGGGAAAGCTGCACTTGCTTGCAGCTTAAAACTCCACATATTCTTTTCACAGTCTAGAAATCCCTCTAGCCTGGGTTCAGCCCTCCTCCTCAGTTCAGTCTTTGTTTCTCAGGTGTTTCCAAGCATCTCCTTTGGGCAGGGAGTCAGTGATGACCCACGATGGCACTCCGCTGCCTGTAATAGCTTTTTCATATGGCAGGAATTCTTTGTTTCCAACTTTAGTTCTCACATCTTTCAGTGGAAAAACACTAGTATTCTATGATGGAGTCCAGTACCAGGTGACATGGTCACATGCCTCTGTAGGGCCATAGCAGCCATGAGTCAGAAGCTGTTTGTACTGTCCTCAGGAAGGTTCCCTGGTGGGAGATTAAATTCTTCTAAGACCTATTGTTCTCCCTAATGGCCCTTCCCAGCCAGCCATCTAGACTGATTGCATTCTGCCTAGTGGGAGTTCCCCAGGTGTAAACATATTTGTAATACAGATATAAAGTCAATATTCCTAACTTCAGATACAGAAGTGATACATGCATACAAATAGGATAATTTCATATTCAGTAAGTCATAACCTTTTGAATTATATCTCACATCATCTATCTTGCATAAAATACACCATAATTACATCATAATCATATCGTAACAATATCTCTGTGAAGATTATGGAGTGTAGTGTCACAGTTGGCATTAGTGCAGATCAGTACTTAACTTGTTCCAGGGCACCTCCGGGCTTGCTGCATCAGTTATGAATGCAAAAAAATTGCTTGAGCCCCAGCACCTAATTGCTTCAGCACCTAGCACCTTTTTCATTACAAATTAAGGAGTGGTACAGATAGAACATTATGTTGCTTTTTCCTGTTGCACATGTGTGGGAGAAAGGCATCTAGCTCTCCTGGAAACCAGAATGAAGCATTACCCAAAGTGGAAATGTATATGACCTTGCTCTGTTCTTCAAGACACAGGAGCCAAGATCTGAGCATCTAGTTTAACTCAGTTAAATACAAAAGATCCCATTGGTTGTTTAATAATAGGGGCACTGCATGATTTTTCAAAGGTGCTGAGCACCTCTTGTTTCCATTTGACTTCAATGGGTTTTGTGGTTGCTTGGCAACTCTGAACACACACACACACACACACACGCAAGAAATTTCAAATCTCGTAATCTAGTGTGAGTGTGTGTGAGTTTTATTGCTCAGAGCACTTTAATTGTTTTAAATTAAATTAGTGCATTCATAATAACTTAGCATTTTTCTAGTGCTTCATATGCTCCAAACACTGTACAGATATTAACCAAGCAATTCTCATAACACCCTTGTGAGATAGGTGGTTTAGGAGTATAATTAAACACCTTTACAGATGAGGAAGCCAAGACAAAAAGGCAAAATAATTTTTTATGTGCCACACAGTAAGTCAGTAGCATATCCAGGATTGGAATGGAGAACACCTCGTGACTCCTGATCTCATGCTCATTCCTCCAGACCACACTGCCTTTATGTACCTGCATGACAAAACTTGTGGAAAATTACTAAAAATCAGGGATTTTATAGCACAGCCACCCAATCTTGTATTTCTTGCACTATTTCCCCCTCTTTACAGAAGGAACAGGGCCAGGGTTTAAAAAGACAGACAAAATAGAAGGGGTTTTTTTTGTTTTGTTTTTTAAACGGCTTCAGAGGAAGCCTAGTTTTGAATCTTGTTTTTATTGTAAATTCATATTCTAATTACTGATGTCCATTCCATTTCAAATGCATGTCGGTGGCTTCTAATTACAAATCAAGAGGTGCCATGAGTTTGGCCCATGTGAAAGACACACTGCATTCTATCTTGGCAATTCCTAGGAGTTTGGGTGACTAAGAAGCAATAAAATGAATCATTTTTATGAACTATTTCAAGTCCCTGTCTGTCAAAAGACATGAGCTAAATCATTTATTCATTCTGATAATACAGTATATCAAAGAAAAATCTATACAGTGGAAGAATATATGAGAGATTTTCCCACAGAAGTCACAGAACCTAATCTTCCAGAATGGAATCTCCAAGCACCAGGAATTTCAGATTTGTTTTAACAGCTATGAACATAATTTACAGCGGAGAAAAAAAAATACAATCAGGAGGAGATGTACTATGTGGAAGACAAACTGCAAAAGCATTGAATGATATCATCATTCCAAGGGATATTAATTGTCTGAGACGGAGATTTTATTATCTAGACAAAATGCACAAAAAAGCAAACATTTATTTTCATGATTATTAAATTAAGGCTAATTATACATCATTAACAATCAGCATGCAAGAAAACTGGGTTTTGCCAGGCTAATTTTCCAAGTACCAAAAAAGAAAAAAAAAATACTATCCAGACTTCAATTAACTGAGGTCACATTGCTTATTTAAATATCTGATCAAATAAGGATTTAAATAAACCTAATAAAATGAACACATAGTGAAACACACTAAACTAGAGTCCCTATCCTGCAAATTGTGACAGGAAAGCAGACACTTCATATATACTGCAGGACTCCGCTGGCACAGGGGTACTCTTTGTAGGCTTGTGCCATAAAAGAAAGCAAGCATAAACATGCAGGTTATTAAAAAACAAAAAGAACAGAGGAATTCATTTCCTTCTTGGGTAATATTTACTTTGGGTTAAATTGGACCCTCTCTGAGCTGAGTGTGGAGGTGTCCTCTCTGTGCTATGTGTCTTCCTCTGTAGTATCATTCCTTTCCCACCTGCATGCACACATACATCTTAGAACCAGTGGAGAGCTTGCCACAGGAGAGGCATTTTGAAAAGGGGTAGATCTGGGGCATAGGTGAAAAGAAGTGGCCAAAACCAAGGGAAGAGATAGCAATGGTATAGAGAAGTTCCCACTCTACCTGTGGTACTTATGTGGCTGCATCACCGTAGTATCGGAGCACCTCACAATGTCTAACATATTGCTCCTCATAGCCCCTCTGAGGTAAATCAGTGCTATTATCCCCATTATACAGATAGGGCACTGGGGCACACAGACTAAAGGCCAGATTTTCAAACATATTTAGGCACTTAGTGGGATTTTCAAAAGTGCCTGGAAAGTTAGGTGCATCTTTGGGTGCCTAAAATGCTTTGAAATTCTGTCTTTAAGGCACTAGCCTGATGTCATAAAGGAAGCCCATGGGAGGAGTAGAACCCAGATCTTTCGGCACTAGAGCTGTATCCAGCAGGCCAGCCTATCACTCTGCTACATGCTGGAAGAAAAAAGGATCTGATAGCAAAACCAAGGCAGACAGCTCTGAGGCTCCAGCAAACAGTCCCAGGAAGTTGGGATGGAGGTCATGGTTGACAGTATGAAATGAAGCACAGAGGCCAGGAAGGATGGAGAATGAGAGTCAAACAAGAGGCGATCACTTAATTCCCACTTCTGCCCCATACTGCGCTGTAGAAAAATGGGTGCTGTGCAATTTTACATTTTAACTGAAAACTGTTTTGTTTTGCCATGTTTTGTTTTGAGTTCTAGAAAAGGAAGGAATCAGAAAGTGTCATACAAGTATCAGATGTGTTTATGCCTCAAATTCTTAGGGTTTCAGCTGTATCGAGGCCAATTCCCAAACAAAGAACAGAAATTGTATTCACAGAGTCCATGAAGTTGACAATTACTGTCATGATTTTGTATTATTCACTGGGCACCATCTGTGTGCTCAGCACTGTTCAGAATATGTAGTCCCCAAGCCAATGCATACAAGATTTGTAACTATTGATAAGATAGCTAAGGTATTTAAGTCTGAAATATAAAGTTACTGACCACATGTTATCACATGTTCACTGTGATGTTAACATCTATGAATGGAGGTGCTGATGGCAATAGAAGTTTTACTGGATTAAGGACTAGAAGATTAGACCCTCCAAGAAGAAGAGCTTCCCAGAGATCCTGTGGCTGTTTATTTTCCTTTCCTGCTTACAGTGGCCCTGATATACCTCAGAAGTCTCAATATTTTTCTCAACTTTAAAATGGAATTTTCTTGGTATTTGGGTTTAAATATTCTCCTGTGAGAACTGCCACTCAATCACTGTGCTGTTGCGTTTAAGAGCCTTCTGGAAAGTAACTAGCCTTTAAATAGAAGTAAAAAGCAGTGTTGCCAACTCTCCTGATTTTATCATGAATCTCATGATAATTGTTTTCCTTAAAGCCCCAGCTACTGGAATCAAGTGGATATGTGATGATTTCAGCCTTGATTCTTAAAGAAAAATGACGTTTCTAGCCTTGTGGCTATGGAGAAAGCTTCAAAATGTGACCCAGTGCACTCTAAAGGCTCAAAAAGCAGAGGGCAAATAAAAAGGACACAGAATCTGTTATTTTTACTTAATCTCATGATTTTAAAGCCAAACTCATGATTTTTGGTGAGCCTGATTCATGATTTTTGAACATTTGGGGTTGGTAATACCGTGAAAGTGACTTGAGAGTGTATTTATTTGTGAACTTTGAATTTGCAGTCTTATGGCCATCCTCTTTTGCTTTGCTTGAAATCCCTCAATTTTTATATCATATGGCATTTCCAAAAACATGTTATAAATTTAAAATCATAATAAAAAAGTGACTATACTGCACGTCAGTATCAATAGACTGGTTGTTTCCATAGTAACTAATGTAGAATGCTTCAAAAGAGAAAGAGCAGAGATACTGAAAGTGACAATGCACAAGCCACACAGGCATATACAGTATTAAACTGCATGTACCTGATATAAGAAAGAAGCAACATGGTTGCACGGCATGCTGTAACATTTTTCTACTTGTTTCAGCCACTGGCAAGTAATGTAATTTCAAGCTTACAGCACTGTGGGGGAGGGGATGATGCCTATCACCTGGTGGCATTAGGTTTTCCTTCTCCCTGCCCAGCAAGGACTATCAGCTAACAGAACCACCACACTTAATTTTGGGGCCCAACATACAAGCAGAATCTTTCCCTATAAGAGTGTCAAAGGGTCCACTCACCGCTAGTGCACAGCTTCCTGGTTATTCTGGGGATTAGCTGGTTCCAGGTGTAACACCCTCTTCTGTCAGTTCCTTGCCCTATAGGCTCTCTATCTTCATGACTCAGCCCTCCAGACATGTCATTGTAGTTCTCCCCTTCTGGGCTATCAAAGCCCCTCTATACAAAAACAGTAATCTTGCCTTCACTGCCCAGACCATGCCACACCTCCAGTGTCTGGTAGAGGACAGGCCCACGTTCCCCTACTCCAGGTTCCAGTCCAGGATCCTGGCCTGCTTTCTGGTAGACCATGTTGCCCTTCTCCAGGATTCCTTCCTACTTCTCAACTTTATCTTCTGTCTCCACCCATCTCTGGGTTTACCAGCCCAAACTACCTTCTCCCTGGGGGGACCTACAGGCTACCTATCACTATGAGACTACAGTTTAAAGGAAGAAAGTCAGCTAATACCTCAATGCAGCCAGCAGAAAATTCTTCCACCTGTTGAAGACAGAAGAAATGGAGTCTTGCAGCTAGTAATCCAGTAGTATAGTATTAGTGACATAGCTGCAAGTTTTCTTCCCCTGTCTCCACCTCCTGGAAGGAAGTATACATTTTGGTGACATCACCAGTAGTACATAAAGAAAAGTATAAGTTCACCCTACTCATAGACCTGCAAGCACCCCCTTTCAAATCCTCCCACTATCATCAGAAACATCTTTAGTTTGTATACATACATCAGCTATGGCTCTAAAGTTACAAGGAATTCATGGTGAAAAAAATAAATTACAGAAACATTGGGGGGGGGGGGGAGAATCAGCTTTTTTTTTGAACCCAAACTATTTTCAGTGGCTCAGCTTTAGTGTGCTTGTAGCAATATTACCTTGTGCTGTGATCACATTGTATCTGACCAAGAAGAGAGAGCTCAGCTAAGGGCCCAGTTAATACTTTCATGGATCCTGCAGTCACTATAAATTCAACAATAAGAGTACCACTTACTCAGTCACCATGAGAGTTACCCACAGCACCTCAGTCTGTCTTTCTTGGTATTTGCATCTTCCATTACAGTATTAATTGGGCCTTCAGACCTTTCTGCATGGTCAGATATAATGTGATCACAACCCATGGTGATACTGCCATACGTAAATTAAAAATGAGCCACTGAAAATTGGAAATAGTTATTATGCATACAAAAAGGCCAATTATTTCAGTTTCTGTAACTTATTTTTGTACCAGGAATTCCCTATAATAATTTTAAAGCCATATATGTTCACCAGTGTCAGCTAACTCACTGTCTATGAGTAGGTCCAATTTATATTTTCCTTTATGTATCAGTTGTGGTCCCAGTGTAGGCATATTCAGAAGTACACAGTGCCAGACTAATTCTTTTCCTATTGAAGTCAATGGTAAGTCTCCCATAGGCTATTGCTTAACATTTTTAAAATTCCAGTCTTCATGTCCTTCCCAAATATGAAGACTTCAGTCAGGCTAACTTCCACCAGGTAACTTTTTCCCTGAAATGAATACTTGAGAATACCCACACATTACCAATACAATTTTATTTGACTCCACTTCAAATAGCCAATTTATTTTGGAGGAGGCCCTCTGAGAGGCGAAGGGGGAAACTAAAGAGAGTGATCACCATTTCCACTGTAAAAGAACAATGATAATAGGAATGGCAAGACATCATTCCTGTAAATATCACACTTCTATGAGTAATATCAAATTACAGTGGACTGGCAAATAAACTTATAATACAAGTCTAGCAAGTATGACCTTTGATTATTGGAACAGAAATAGAACCAAGAATGTTAGCCTCAAACACTATGAAAATACGATCACCTCCATCAAAAACTATTTTAATATTTAGGGCAGGGAGAGAGGTGGTGACTTAAAGTCTCAGTCAACAAGAATATAATTAATTACTCCAACGAAGGTAGTCTTGATATCACAAAAAAGGACAAAGCTGGATTGGAATATCTTAAACAGGTGATAAAAAAGCAAGTAAACTTGTAAATTAGAGTTCATAATCCCCCATAGGGGGATTCAACTTATTGAATTTAGAATCATTTAAAACAGAACATCAGAGTGATCATTTAGAATCCCATGGCTTTTTTCAACGCAAGGAAATACAGCATAGGGTAGTGGTTCTAAAATTAGAAGTTTTCCCCAAGGATAAATTCTCTCCTCTCCATGACAAATTGAAGAAAGAAAACAACCTCAAGTTCTGAAAACTTAAACTCATAAGATACAAGCAAAGCCAATATTAGTAGTTTTCTCTACAATCCAACTTCAAGCCACAATTGCAAGTGTTGCTGAAATCAAAGATTTCTATATGATGTTCAAACACTAACGGTTCCAGTGTTCTTACATCTTCTAATTCAGCTTTTAATTGCTGATGGATATAGACTCAGTAGGAAAGGAAATAAAAATAATATTTTCAATATGTTCATATTTGCCTGAAGCTAATACCAGGAAACTTTAGAACTCTTCCTAAGGTATGTTAGCACCACCTGTGTGTCATATTTCATTATTTTATAATGAGGCAGGCATCTAAGAATAGTAATGCAGGTGACATTCTAGTAAAAGAAAAAAAGTACAAGAGCTTTCTGAGGTGGCATGATACTGATATAAGGAACTATTTATCTGTGCAAGTGCCTTTTGCAATACAGATTTAAACAAGTCATTTATGCACTAAATATTTAACTCAAATATTTGATCTGGGTTTTCTAAAAAAAAAATCATCTAAATGTGCAGTATACTTTCTGTGTATATGAACGTGGAACACTGGAAGAAATCTAGATTGTGTCATTTTATACTATTATGTTTTCTTCATCTTCCTTTTCTGGACAAACCAATCAGCTTTCTCCACTTCCTTATCTTGGTAACTAACCGGAAACTAACTATAGGTGAGAGATTAACTTGTTTACTGTAATCTTTGTGGTTCTGTTTGGGCTTGGCATCTCTGAAAAGTAACACTGGATCTATAAATCCCCTGACCTTTGAAAAAGGTCAGATCCAGACCTCAGAATTCAGACTCTCTCTATGATGAGCCAAACTTCAATAATGAATCCAAATATGCCTGAACTTCATAAAAATGCAGATTCAGATCAGATCTACGATCCAAACATTGTGACTCAGGACCATCTCAAATCATCCAAATTCTTCAAATTTTCTGGTCCTTTCGTGACTTGGCTAGGCCAGGATTTAGGGAGACCTGGGCCAGAGGTGGCTCTAGGTATTTTGCCGCCCCAAGCACAGCAGGCAGGCTGTCTTCAGCGGCTTGCCTGTGGGAGGTTCTCGGTCCCGCGGATTCGGCGGCACACCTGCGGGAGGTCCGCCGAAGCCATGGGACCAGCAGACCCTCTGCAGGCAGGTCGCTGAAGGCAACCTGCCTGCTGCCCTCATGGTGCCCGGCAGAGCACCCCCCCCGTGGCATGCCGCCCCAAGCACATGCTTGGCATGCTGGTGCCTGGATTCGCCCCTGACCTGGGCTATGACTCTAGGCAGTCCAGACTGTATTTAATAAGACTGGAGCTAGAGAGACAGTAAGAACTATAAGGTTATGTTTGTGCTCAGCATTCTCAATAAAGAATTTGCTTTGTATTCACTACAGTCAAGGCCTGTCTCTTGCCTATCACAAGAGATATTACGTTTCCTCTTTTTCTCATGGGCACAGATATCAGATTGTCATCCCACACAATCATGCTGCATAAACATCGTATTGAGACAAACAGTTAAGCCCAATCACATTTAAGGCATGGCATTCAAAATGTAAGGAGATTTTCAGTTCTAAATATTCAATCATCCATGAGACAACCCCCCAAAAGTACATAACTTTTTCAAGTCACTTCAAATTCATTTTCTGTCTAATTGTTTTTTTTAAAAAGTACTTCATGAATTTGGCAGGTCTGTACTCTAGTTACTCAGCACAGTTCATTCATCCCTAATACAATGACAAAATGCAACAAAAAAAAAACTTACTAGTTATTGCAGCCTCTTCTTAGAAAATGGAGGAGCATTATGTTCTGAAATTGATTACAAAATTCCTGTGGTGTAGCAGCCATTATTGAACCATCAAGCCTTCAAGGGCAGCTGGTAATATCTGAAGTCAAATGTCTTATGCTTTAACAACCTCTTACCATACTCTAAACCCAGAAGTCTTCTATATTTGTTGATGGTAGTATCACATTTGCATCCTGTCATAAACACCTATGTACTTTTAAAATACATATGTCACCAGATCTTATTTTGTTTCCTGTTTCCTAAAACATTGCTTGGAAGTTTTCACCCGAGACTGTGCCACCTGTTAATACAATCTATAGTATGATAGGTCAAGAGGAGTAGTTAAAGGAATCAAAGAAAGCAGGCATAGACCCATAGACTGTAAAGCCAGAAGGGACCATAATGATCATCCAGTCTGACATCCTCCACATTGCAGGCCACAGAACCTCACCCACCCATTCCTGTAATAGATCCATAACCTTTGGCTGAGTTACTGAAGTCCTCAAATCATGATTTAAAGACTTAAAGTTACAGAGAATTCACCATTTATAGTAGCTTAAACCTTCAAGTGACCTGTACCCCACACTACAGAGGAAGGTGAAAACCCCACAGGGTCTCTGTCAGTCTGACCCAGGGGAAAATTCTCTCCTAACCACAAAAATAACATGACAGATTATACTGCATAAGATTAAGATATGTGAAAAGTGTCCTACTATACAACTCTGTTTTAAAAAATGCCATAGAAAAACTAGGTAAATAAACACAGTATTTGTACTTTCCTATACATGTGACATATGTCTGGAAGTTACACTTCAGCAATGAGATAGACATTTTTGAAAAAGAAAAGAAAAGAATCAGTTTAGTGGGTTAAAAAAAAAAGATGTATCTGAGTACAGCTCCTTTAGAACAACTGTGACACCCAAGAAGTCCTTTAAATATCTCCTATGCAATAGTTCTACCATCCATTGTACAGCTGAAATATACGCTTAAGAATAAGTTTCATTGTAATATATATATATATATATATATATAAATATAATGAAATACTATGTTTTTGAGGGAACTGAATCAAATCAAGTAGGTGCAATAATTTTTTAGGAAATATAATATGATGATAACCATTCTGCCCATGTTTGTTTACTATATAAATATACATAAGCGCATAGACACAATTTTTGTAAACAATTGTAATGTTAATGGACAGGTGGTCCAATGACATTATGCATGTGCAAAGTTTTCCAAACTTTTGTGCACCAAATTCCTAAAATTATATTTAGTCATATAAACAAAAGTAGCCTGATTTTCAGAGGTGCTGGCATTCCCAAATCCCACTGAAGTCAGCAGTATCTTTCAAAATGAAAAGGCATGAACTATACATCAATTTGTGATTAACAAAATATTTATACTCTCTGGAAAGAACAGTCTATTACCACAATATCTGATGACATCAATTACTCTCACTATTGAAGAAGCACTGACAATTGATCTGAGAATGTTTTTAATTTCAGTCAATGTGGAGGAGGGAGAGAGAGAGAGTCAACTCCTAAAAGACAAAAATAAGAGTTGATTTTTCTATTTTAAAAATCCACAAACTAATTACAACTCCTTAAATTCTGGGAGTAAACAGGTAGTTAAAACATTCTACATCCAAGTTTGTGTGAAAGATTCTCTTTCGCCACTACCACAATTTAAGAATTTTCTCATTTAATTATAATTTAGTTGTATTTATTTAAAGAAGTCAAATTCAAAGGTAAAGACAACTTTATCTCCTTAGTTTAAACATAATCTGTTTCCACACTAACCTATATCAAATTCCCCAAGCAACCATTCTAATTGAAGTACAGTAGCCAAATAAATCCCATTATTTAGGTCAATGTCCAGGAGTTTGTTTATTGATGTTGTTGTTAAAACATTTATCATGTTGGGAAATCTATTTGCAGAGAGAGTCCTTGGAATATACA
This sequence comes from Chelonoidis abingdonii, assembly GCF_003597395.2. NCBI lineage: Eukaryota > Metazoa > Chordata > Testudines > Testudinidae > Chelonoidis > Chelonoidis abingdonii. The sequence continues at coordinate 144,440,587 of NC_133771.1, forward strand.
TTTAAAAATGTTATTGATTGCACAACAAAAAAAATCTACACAATTATTTTCCTCATACCACATGTGCAATTAACACTTTAATTGCATTGTAAACAATTGACTAATTAACCATCAAACATTTGTTATTTGAAAACTAACATGAAGTATGTAATATTTTTACTCATTTTACAATCAAATCATTTTAAAAGGGAATAGTTTAATTCAATCGTAAAATGTTTTATCATCACATATCAGCTGTACCCAGCACCTGGAAAGAGCAGGTGAAATAAATTAATACTGCAGCACTGCCATCTGACACATAAAATGAATCGAACATGAATGAATGAATGCATTATAGAATAAACATTCTTGAACACTTTGCAAAGTTATCTGTGCATACGCATATATGTTTTAAAACTGAAAGAAAGAGATTAGGTAATTTCTTAAAATAAAAGACAACAGATAAACGGATTGGGATATTGAGCTAATGTTTCACACGCTCATACTGTTGCTATTTAAGTAGTGTAAAGTATACATCATGTACTAAATATTCCAACAATATTCCAACAGTAAAGCACGGATCTTTCCGATGCTCTGAAATCATGTTGTTGCACTCCTACGAATGGAACATCAGAGCAGCAGCTTGTATCAAGACAAGTGGAGGCAAAATGTTACAATAGTTACATTTTCCTGGGGGGGCGGGAGGAGAAACCAGGAGCGAAAGTTTCCTAATGCCATTTGCTCAACTGTTTCGGAGAAATTAAAAAGCCTCCTACCTTTCTGTATACCAGCATGTTTGGGGATTCATCAGCCACCCCGTTGCTGCTTTGCCCATAATTATTTCCTTGCGCCATGTCCCAATGCTACGATCCGCTGACAAACGTTGCGCTGAGCAATTTGCCACTGTGAAAGGTAAGAGTGATCAGTGAGATACAGCTGCAGCAGGTCTCCTTCCCCCTACTGACGGTGATTAATAGAGCTGACTTTCTCCCAACACTTAACCATCATCCGTTTCTCCGCCCGATATCTACACTGGGGCAAAGCAGCTAATTCCCTTTTTACTGCCATCACCCCTTTGCGCTGGTAAATAATGAATGAGTTTAACGTACTAACCTAGTTCCGACTTTAATGAATTGCCACTTCACACCGCTGAGCACACTAGGGTAGAGGCATCTCCCTACAAAATGCTTCCCCCTACACACACACGCGCCCCCACTGAATACTGGACACCGCATCTTTCTGATCGCCCTTTAAAGGGCTGTGTCCGCGTGTCAGGAACTTCCAATTAGCCGGCTGCCTTCCCAGCTGTTCAGCTCGCGGTTCGCCCTGCACCCTGCGCCCCAGCAGCCGCCCGGTGGCATCTCCCGCTGCAGCGCTTCCCCGGCCCGTGGGCACTCACCCACTTGCACAAAGCGCCGCGCCAGCTTTTCTGGGGGGCGGAGGGCGCCCCCTGGCACCACACGATGCCGGCTCCATCGCCTCCCCCCGCTCCACGGGTAGAGCGCCCCGGCGGCTGCAGAGCCCCAGCCAGGCTCAGAGCAGCCCGCCCGACAACCCGCTGCGGGAGGGCGGGGGTTGGGTTCACCGCGACCCCCCGCCAGCCCCGCTCTACCCCGGCCCGGCGGCTCCAGCCCCGCGGCATGTTCGGGCTGGTGCTGCCGGCGGCTCTGCCCTGCTTTGGAAGCCCGCGCCTGGGCTTTCAGCACCGCGGACAGCAACCCCGGAAGTCCTAAGCCCCCTGCTCGCCAGCGGCATCCCACCCGCGCCGCTCCGGGGGAGAGTGAACTCTCCCCGCCCTGCCTATTTACCTCCCCGGGCCAAGGTCACTGGCTGCACGGCGGCAGCGGCTCCTCTCCTCCGGGCGCGCGCCTCGCCGTCCGTGTCAGCCGGTAGCGGAGAGAGGGACGCGAGGATCGGTCATCACACAAACAATGTGCACCCGGGCTGCTGCCGCCTGCTGCTGCTGCTGCCGCCGCCGCGGAGGCTGCGACTCCCCCTAAGCCTTGCACAAGCGGCCGCGGCTCCCCTCCCTGGAACGGAGCTGCCTAGTCACGTGAGGAAATGGAACGTCAAAGGTGCTGCTGCTGCAGCGCCAGGCTGCTCACAAACCCGCCTGCTCTCTGGTTGCTGCTCCCAGCTCTCTCTGCCCCCACGGGAAGCAGCCAAGGAGCTGCAGCTGCCTGCAGGTTTGGCAGCAAGTTGTCAACGAGATTAGGCAACGCGGGAGGGCTGGCCAAGAATAGAATATGGGCTAATGGGATGGAGGATGGGGGGGCAGCAGTGGGGGGAAAGTGTGTCACATCCTCTCTCTTCCTCCTGCATACAGCCCTGGCTGATCATCTACGACGCCCAGCCTTGTACCTGTTTTTAAGGAGTGAGGCCAGCGTTTTAAAATTTAAGTCACAGAGGGGCACTTTCATGGTGAAAGGGCCTAATTTTCAGAAATGGTGGAGCTGCTACAGTTCTCATTGACTCCCCTGGAAACTAGGAATGATCAGCACCTCTGGAAGGGAATCACACCCCTCATTTAGGGAGCTGGATGGTAGGCATCCCAATTTGCTAAGCTAAAATTTTCAAACAGAAAATATTGGTAACAGCAGTAGGAGAAGTAAGCCATCTTTAGGGTGAAGAGATTTTCCTGTGACATGTTGCCCCTTGTGGCGTGTGCTTTGGGACAATCAGAGCAATTGGAGCTGAAAGAGACCCCTGTATGTAATTACAGACACTCTCTCTCAGCAGTGGGAAGGAGCGGATAATGACTTTGTCCTAGACAGGTCCTGACTGAGAAGTTCTCCCCTGCCCAGCAAGCAGCCAATGAGCAGCTGACCAGGAAATAAAGTTGTTTATTTGTTAAATGCTTACAACAGTGGTGTCACGCTGTGCAAAACACAAAATAAGACAGTCCCTGCCTCAAGTGCTTACAATTGAAGTGATAGAGGAGGTCTGCTCTCTGCTGCTGTGATGTCTCAAAGAAAGAGTCCAGCTTGTGAAGCAGGAGACCAGCTGCCAGGCCTATTGTCCACCACATATACCAGCACCCTCCCATAACAGATCATGAATGGGAAAAGAACAAGTTAACAAATTACTTAGACAAGTTAGATGTCTTCAAGTCAGCAGGGCCTGATGAAATAATCCTAGAAACTTAAGGCTGAAGAGATCTCGGTAACATTAGCGATTATCTTTGAGAACTTGTGGAAGACAGGAGAGATTCCAGAGGACTGGAAAGGGGCAAATATAGGACCCAATTATAAAAAAGGAATAAGAACAACCCAGGGAATAATGGATCAGTCAGCTCAACTTTAGTACACTGAAGGGTATTGGAGCAAATAAATAATGTGTAAGCACCTAGATGAAAATAAGGTGATAAGTAACAGTCAACATGGATTTGTCAATAAAAAAAGCATGTCAGACCAACCTGTGACAGGGTAACAAGCTTTGTGAATAGGGGAGCTTCTCATAAACAAGCTAGAGAAATATAGCCTAGACAAACCTTCTATAGAGTGTGTACACAAGTGATTGTGAATCATTGATAACAACGGAATATGGTTTTGCAATCAAGCTGGAAGGGCATATCAAGTGGGGTCCAGTTCTATTCAACATCTTCATAAATGATTTTGATAATGGCATAGAGTAAACTTATTAAGTCTGATGATACCAAGCTGGGAGGGTTTGCAAGTGCTTTGCTGAATAGGATTAGAATTCAAAATGATCTTAACAAAGTGAAGAAGTGATCTGCAATTCAATAAGGACAAATGGAAAGTACTATACTTAGGAAGAAATAATCAATTACACAAATACAAAATGGGAAATGACAGCCTAGGAAGCAGTCCTGCAGAAAAGGATCTGGGGGTTATAGTGGATCACAAACTAAATAGGAGTTGATAATTTAATAGTATTGCATAAAAATACATTGTTGTGGGAGATATTAGCTGGAATGTTGTAAGCAAGATATGAGAAGTAATTCTCTCTCTGTTCAGCACTGTTAAGGCCTCAGCTGGAGTATTGTGTCCAGTTCTGGGCACCACACTTCAGGAAAGATGTGGACAAATTGGAGAAAGTCCCCAGAGGAGAGTAACAAAAATGATTAAAAAGGCTAGAAGACATGATCTACAAGGAAAGATTGGGAAAAAAAGGGTTTGTTTAGGCTGGAGAAAAGAAGACTGAGCGAGAATATAATAATAGTCTTCAAGCATATACAGGGATAAAAGAGGAGGGTGATACATTGTTCTCCTTAGCTCCCAAAGACAGGACAAGAAGTGATGGGCTTAAACTGCAGCAATGGAGATTTATTTTGACCATTAGGAATAATTTCCTAACTGTAAGGGTAGCTAAGCACCTGTGGAATTCCTGACATTGGAGGTTTATAAGAACAGGCTAAACAAACACCTGTCAAGGAAGGTCTAGATAAAACTTAGTTCTTCCTTAGTGCAGGGGACTGGATTAGATGACCTATTGAGGGCCCTTCCAGTCATACATTTCTATGATTTCTATGAGTAGAGGAAGGTATAAGCAAGCGGAAGTCTGGTGGTATCAGCTGCATTATGGGGGATGGAGATCAAATTGAGAGGTTCTGGGTACACAGAACTAAGATGGAGACAAGGGGTGGAGTCAGCGTAGTGCATTAGAGGAGAGAGCACCACATTAAGAACTTCTAAAGGGATAGAACTAGTTTTGGAAGGAAAGGTTGCATTGGGTGCTTCTGAGAGGACAGAGTTAAGTTAGAGGAGGAAAGAGAGCCAAGTGAAGATGTTGGGTGACAGTGGCAGCTGAAGGGCTCTTTAGGAAAGTTGAGGGTGGTTTCAACAGGACAAAGGCAAGTCTGCAGATTCAGAGGCACATGGAGAGTGAGAACCATTAAAGTCCTCTGGGGTTGGCAGAGATGACTTGATTGTCATCTCCCTGGAAAATAGTAGCTTCTTGCAATTTTTGAGGGGAGGAGGAGAGGCATCTAGAAGAGTCTTTTAGCAGGACAGAGTCAAGCTGGAGTTTCTGTGGGAAGAGAGGCAAGTAGAAAGGGAAATGTGCAAGTTAGAGTAGGGTCTCTGGAACAGAGACTGGGGGAGAGCAGGGAGATCTGATAGATAAGTGGGAATGTTCTGGAGGGAAAGCAGAAGTGAAAGGGGAAGTTGAGGTGACCAAAGTGAAAATGAAGGTCAACAGGGACAGAATTGAAAGGGGTAGATGTTGAGGGATAGAGGAGGGGAGGTTAATGTCAGCAAGATCGTGTTTCACAGTGGGGATAAGACGCAGCAACAGAAAATTAAATTTTTACGGTGAGGAGCAGAAAGAGAGGGAGAACAACATGATGAGGCAGAAGGAGAGAGAAAAGAGGCATAAGACAGCAGGATTTGAATGTGGGAAGAGTTTGGTGCTTGGAGATGGGAGAGAGAAGCACAAGAAAAGCAAGGAAGAAGAGCAAGAATAAGATTTTGGTGAGTGTTTGAAAGGGAAGGAAAGAAGAAAAGAGGAGGAGGGAAAAAAGAGTGAAAATACTGGGTGTGAAAGATGTGAAACTGAAGAGTGGGCAAAGGGGCTGAAGAAATTCTTGCCTCCTGCTAAGAACTCAAATGGAGTGCACTAGATATGGGCCCCAAGCCATGAAATTTGGATCCAAATCTGACCATATAAAAGTTCAGGTTTGTTCAGACTCAGTAATCCAGTCCAGTCATTAGAGAGAGAAATAAAGATCGTGAACCACATATCCTAAAGTATGCATCTGGGGTTCCAAATTGAGCCCCACCTCTTGAGTGGACAGAACTAAAGAGCTCAGATAGCTCAGTGATAGGGTTTTATAGTGCACCAGACAGATACCATGGAAGAACACAGTTCTTAAGATGTATTAAGAACACAAATCACATAAGCTGCTGGGGAGCATCAAAAACAGCACAGCATCAAACACTTATTGTATCAGCTTGCATTTTAACCGTTTTTTTGAGGGGGCTATAAATGGCAATGGCACAAAATACCTTTTTAAATACCTTTTATAAAACCTCACAGGAAAATATTAAAGATTCACATATATTCCTTCCTTCCAATTACTTAGATAACTAACAGAGAATGCATTTTACTAATAGTATGAATTAGAATTGCATGGAAGACAAATATCAGTGGGTTTCCAATATTGTTATATTATATTACTTTCTTATAGTAATGTCATCTTATTGATCTAAGTGAGGGAACCAACAAGAAGGAAGCCAATTTGTTCTGCAATCCTTACAGTATGGATGAAGTAGTTTATATTTAGGCCTGGCAAATTTTGATTTTTTTTATTGATAGATATTAATGTTTATTTTTAAACATTTCTCTATGTTATCAATTTAAATTTTCACAATTGCAGGAAATTATGAGGGAATCAGATGAGTGGGGGTGGGTGTCATGCAATAATTTGATGATAGTAGATATTGAGATTCAAAAAGTTGAAAGCTTTATGACCATTAAAACACAAATTGTCTACCTGACATATCAAAATATACAAAGTAAATATCAATAAATCAAACTAAGAAGCTCTCAAGCAGCATTTTTCTTACTTTGCCTATCTGTAAATATCAGGTATCATCATTAATGGAATTTTTTTTTCTTCAGTTTGTGTGTGTACAGTGAAATCAAGGTTTACCAACATTTACTGATAAAAATCTAATCCTTCCAAGCTTATCTACATTTTAAGATGTGTCTGATAGATCAATTTCCTATTAACTATTCCAATTTCAAATTCTGGCAGAGTTATACTTCTTTGGAATAGTGGAAAACTCTGCTAAGGAGAGGACTAATTTATTCTATAACCCATCCAAATTTTCCATTGTTCTGACAGCCACATCCTAGTAGCAAGCAAGACTGAAGGTGAAGCCTTCCCAATTGCAATATGTGATTTTATCCCCACAGCTCCTAAGACATTGTTTTTGCTTTATTTTATATTGTTTTGACTCACAAGTCAAGCAAGGGATAAGCCATGTTACATTAGTTCAGGGAGGAGTGTATATTGCATTTTCTTTTGAAGTGGAATTTTTCTTCCATCTTAAAATCTTGCATTCCTCTTCTGGGAGCTTTGCATGTGTAAGAACTACAGGACCAGACCACAAATGGACAATAGATAAGAAGCCCCCAGAGGTAGATCTGGCATTTAAAGCTTTGTTTCAGACTCATTTTCTTCATTTCTTACCCTTCTTGCTTACTTTTTCCAAAATTACAATGAAGTAGTTCCCACCTCTGCAAGAACTGAACAGGAAAGAGTACAGTAAAGATATGTCATGGGGCATAGACCAGTGTTCACATCACACTCTCCATCAGTACCCAGCCCGGGCTGGGGAACCTAATGATCCAACCAATGGACCAAATTTGGTGACGAATCCTGGTCACCTGAGGTACATTGCACTTACCCTAAGAACAAGACCTCTTTACTGTGATGGAACTGTGTAGTGATGTGCCAACTCAGCGGTGCTGCACCTCCTACCGGTCATCCTGGGAATTAGCTCTTCACCAGCTTCAGAGCACCCCTACTAGCTGGTGTCTTGCCTGATGCTGGCCCCCTGTGTCCCTCCCAGACCCCAGTGCCCCTTATCTTGGGATTCTGCCCCCTGGAAGTCCCCACGCTCTGGATTTGCCCTCCCAGGGGAACTCCAACCCAGTATTCCCACCTTACCTCAATGGCAAGGGGGGGTTGGACCTCCTGCCTCTCCTAAACCCAGGCTGCACCTTTGCAACCCTAGTACCTGCTTTAAGCCTGCAGCCTGGTGAGTTGCCAGGCTGGAGCTCCCCAGCACCACTCTGTCCCAAGTACCCTTCTCTCGGAGGCAGCCAGGTCCTTCTCTCTCAAGAGTTAGCAAGAGACTGACTTTGCCCCTGCTTCACAGCAGCTGTGGCTGCTTCCCCAATCAGCTTAGCCTTTTTGGCTCTCAGCCCCAGCCCTCTCCAAGGGCTGTCTTTTAACCCTTTCACAGGAGTGGAGTTACTCCCCTGCTACAAACTGATAATGGACTGGGCTACTTCTATGTTACTAGGTGAACTGAGCACGGTTTTGATTATTTCCATTAGAATATATAATAGATAAACTCATTCTAACACAAGGAGAAATCTCTGCTTGGTAGTTTTAGACACTGCCGTATTTTTCCTATAGAAGTTTGGGTTGGAAGAGGATTTAAGTTGGCAGTTAGCTGGAGTGGGAAATATTTGAGTTAATATTGATTGAGGGGTTAGTGTGCAGCAGGGCTGGCTCTAGGTTTTTTGCCACCCCAAGCTCTGAGAGCACAACTGTCCAAGCCAAAAAAAAAAAAAACTTTGGGAGAACAACAGCCCAGAATGCTGCCCCTGGAATTGTGCCGCCCCAAGCATGTGCTTCCTTTGCTAGTGCTTAGAGCCGGTCCTGGTGTGCAGGGACCCAAGGGGGAAACCTGAGGGCCCTGGGGCCCAGAAAGAAGGGCCTGAAGACAGACAAATGAGCAGCCAGAGTTGCACTATTTTGAACATGGGACTTTGATACCCAGAAAGTGGGAGCAATGGTAGGTGACCTGACTAGAGGGCTAAGTCATCAGAAGAGGAAGGGGATGTCTAGAGGGGGCACTTGAGAAGTGGAAAGTGTGCTTAATCACACCCAGGCACTCTCGCTGTGGGGAGCCTGAAACAATGCACCAGTTAGATTCTGAGGCTACACTATAGCTCAGATTAACTGGCTGGGAAAAGAAATGAGGAATTTATGAAATAGTATCTTGGCAGTAATTGTCATGAAATTATAAGAAAAAAGGCTGGGGAAGGGAATGTTAAAACAAAACAAAAACAAATCTAGATCCTCCAAGAAGTAGGGCACTGAAGGCTTTGAGATTCAAGACTGTTGTAGAGTTTACCTCCAGGTTAATGGAATATCAAGGCAAGAGATCTCAAAAGAATGACCAGGGTTTTAGTAGTGGGGTCTGTGCATGTGAGAGCATTAGGTATGTTATAGAGAAAGCACAATGATTTGGTAAGAGTGTGCATATAGTTGGAGACAGAGGAAAGCAAAATGAGGTTGTGAACTTGAGTGTCAGAAGATAATGCAGTTGTCAATGGCGAGGAAAATGGCAGGATTTTGAAAGATAAAGAATTTGAAAGGTTTACTGTGAGAAATTGATGAGATGATTAAGATGGTATGTTGGAAAGAAAACTAGATGCAGGGCTGGACTGAGGAGAGAGCGTAAAGGTAGAGAAACAAGAGCATGTTTGACTTCTGAAAGAAGAACCAGAAGAGAATGAATAATGGAGAGCAGTAGAGGAAAGTTCCGTAAGTCAGATCGAGGGAATAAAACCAAATTGGAGACTAGGCTTTTTTTTTTTTTTAAAGGAAAGTTAAAGTAAATGATTGAAAAGGAAAGGAATGTAAATCCCTGTGTCTTTAAATTAATTTGCATGATCGGGTTCTTAGGTATAAGAGGAGAGAGTAAGGCTGAAGTGAAATGGGAAGAGTTGCTGGGAGTTTAAAGTGTACAAATTGATCTGTGAAGATATTGATTTAGAAAAAGTAAACCTAAGCTGCAAACACTAAGACAAACTCAGTGGAGGAAGTCAGTGTAGCTCACAGGATTTCCTCTAGAGGCTCTCAGAGTGAGAGCAGCAACAGGGAAAGCAAAGACCAGGGACTTATGGGATCATTTAGAAGTCAAAGAGAGGAACTGAAAAGTCAAAATATAGAAAGAGCAAAGTTGAACGGTGTGCCCATGGAGTCAGAGAAATATCTAATGTGACTTGTGCACATTTTAACCTATATAACCACAATGCCATTTTACTCTCACCCTTGTTTCTCCTCCTTTCCTATCATAGTTCCATTCTAATGGCACTCAGATGTTTGGGCTCATTTCACATCTTCGTGTGCATTTGTAGAGTGCTTAACACAAAATTCCCAATCCAGATGGCAGCCTTTAGAAGCTAATGTAAAAATATTTAATTTCATATAATTATTATAATGTAGTACCATTCAGTGCCCATCTATCAAATGGCAGAACTGAGTCCTGGGTATGTAACTAGGCCATGCTGAGAGATGTCCAGGGCCAAGTTTTTTAAAAAAAATATTTTTTAGCTAATTATAAGCTATTAAAATAAAAATCATATAGGCACCAGCTAATATTTTAGCACTACAGTGAAGTCCCACACCCTTCGTGTCACATTCACAATGGCCTTTCCTTCTGCCTAGCCTGCCCCAGAGGCTTGGGATAGACAAGGGCAGGTTCTGCTGCTCTTAGGATGCTGCTGCAATAATATGAATGCAGGTGATTGATTCAACAGGATATTTACTCAGCAAAATGCTGCAGAGGTCCCACTCTACCTTATCAGGGAAAGGATAAAATCATGGGCATGAACAACTTGTAGATTCTATTGTGTTAATGGCTAATGGTTTCTGCAGTATTCTGCAAATGTTAACATCCTGTTTTTTACCCTTCCATTATCAAAGTGCAGTCATCATAATGTAAGCAGAGCATCCACACACCACCTCTAACCCAGCGTGGCAGAAAACTATCTCCAAGCAAAACAGCAGAAATAAAGGTTAAAAGCCGACATACCACTTTCAAGCCCTAACTGGGACTATTTTTAAATGTTAATATTAACTATGAGCACATGTAACATATTTTCCCCCTATTTTTAAAAAGAAAGGAAATTAAATGTTAAAAATCCTAAGTGAATACAAAATTGAAGGTACTTAAGCATGTGCTTCAATCCAATTGACAATTTAATGTGGACTTAAGCATATATTTAAGTGCCAGAATCAGAACCTAAAATTGCTCATTTTTATTTTCTATCTGGAAGTGCAGCAACATTAATTTGGCCATGCTGCACATTCTTATATATCTTCTGAGAGAAATTTTTAACAAACAATATAATTAAACTATACACTGAACCAGATGAAAATAGGAATACTATCCATATGCAATGTGGCTAAGTTAATGTTGCTGTAGGTACCTTAACATTTGTTCTTCCTGATGGTTTCTGATTTTAACTGGACAGCTTTCATACTTGTAGGTTTTGCATTTGTTTTATGATCATGTGTCTTGTCCAACCCCATACACTTAGATAACCACAGCTATATTCCCCAGTTGTGTGTATCGTGACCATGCAATACTGGTTCCCTTTTTGGAATCATTATCATGAACTGTTGCAAGCCTTGTATTTTTAGGGAAGCCGGAGGGGAAGTGGAATTCTTTTCCATAAGCAGCCTGCTGTACTGGGAATGAAGTTATAGTTTCTCTTTTTTTGTTGATTTAATACCTGTCTCTTATTTACTTTTCAATCCTTTCCCCATTTCTTTAGGGCTGGTCACGATTACCAAAGAAACATCTTCATTGCAGATCCTGCAGTGCTCTCTCACTCCTAGTTACGATGCCAGCAGCATGAGTCAGTTACGGGTTGCTGAGAAACTACTCCCTTTCCTGTGTTGTTTTCCCTCATTAGGAACACGCCAGCTTCAGAAAGCGAAAGGCTAACTGATGTGAAAAGACTCATTCCTTGTGTGGTGAAGTCAAAGTCCAACCTGTTCAGTGGGGTCTGAATTCCAACCTTCAGCTACAGAGTGTTCCAGTATCAACATGTCAGCAAGCATTTCATTTCTCTACATGCAGTGTCCCCTCTCGCCCCTGCCTCTTTCCCTTACTGTGGCTACGTCTACACTGCGGGATAATATTGAATTAGCTATAATCAGTCTAATAAAACTGATATTATTAAGTCGACTGTGAGTGTCCACACTAGTCATGTCAATTCAATAGTCTGCGTCCATGCTCCATGGCTAGCGTCGATTTCTGGAGCGGTGCACTGTGGGTAGCCTTTCCGTAGCTATCCCATAGTTCCCAGTCTCCCCCGCCCCTTGGAATTCCGGGTTGAGACTGTACCATCTCTGCTGTTATTGCCAAAAGCAATTGAATGCTGCTGTCTGTAGCGCTGGCAGTATCGCCTCTGTCTCCCGGCATCTAGGCACATACGGTGATGGGAATAAAAACAACCGGACGGGCTCCAGGGTTGCGTGCTATTGTGTCTGCAAGGGCAATCCGGAGAAAACGGTGGAAAGGACTGCTGCTAATGTTTTCCCGAGCCAACGGAATGGCTGACAACATTACCCAGAACCCCTGCGACCATTAACATTCGCCCCTGAATTTCAAGGGCGACGACGTCGGCATGGAGGAATGGAGGGGGTGCTGAGGATCCAGCTTTATCCCACAGTTCCTCAGCGTCTCTGACAACTATTTGCATTCTTGGCAGGATGCGCCCAATGTCTGTAGCTTTAAAACACAGTGTCTGGCGTGGTTTCACGGAACAGGCTCATCAGTCTCTTCCCCCTCCCACCACGTGAAAGAAAAGTAAAAGAAATTCATTCCCTGATACTTAAAATGTCACCCTGTGTGTACGAATGTGTTGGTAAACGCCGATTGCTGCAGCAGTGGAGAGCAGGTATCTGTTGCTCTTCCCTCTCCCTCCCCCTTGCAGATTGGTTTCAGTAGGACTTACGAATGTCCTCAAGCAACTATGTGAACGGTGATATTTACCAAGTCTCACCACTGGTTCTTCACATGTAGATGGACAGAACGGACTGAGTGCCCGGCTGAAATTTTGAAAGCCAAAATGGGATCTGACTCACTTGGGACTGAGTCCAATTCCTCCCTTTTATGTATTAAAAATGAGTTCCAGTCTTGACAGAATAGGGATCAAGTGTATTAAAGAAGCAGTGTCCAGCACATGCTTTCCATGTCAGCTATTCTCAGGGGTCTGCCCCTGCATACTACCGCAACCCGTGCTTCCCACCTCCCAAACCTTCCTGGGCTACCGTGCAGTGTGCCCCCCCCATTGTTGGCTATGATGTTATGAAGAATGCAGGACTTAAAGAATCGAGACTTGTTAGTAAGATAAAGTATGAGTGGGAAGGGCGCCTCCATGCGGCAATATGACAGTCCATGCAGTTCAGAATCTTTTCTGTTACACAAGAGTAAGGGGCGTGATGAAGTTCAGCCCCCAGTTACTACGATGAAGACAGTTACCAGCCGTTCTGTACCATCTACTGGAGGAAATATGGGAGTCATTCCGTTTTACCAGGCCCCCCAGCCAGCCTCAGTCAGGACACTCACTGGCTTGCCAGCCTACCACCGGGGAGGGAGAAGCGTATACTCTCACGCTGCAGCATCGCGCTCAGCAAGCATTCATACACCAGGGTGACATTTAAGTACTCAAGGAATGATTTCTTCTTTACTTTTCTTTCACGTGGTGGGGGGAAGAGACTGATGAGCTGTCTGTGACCACACAGACACTGTGTTTTAAGCTACAGACATTGGGCGCTCCGCCAAGAATGCAAATGTGTAGAGACTGTGTGGAAGTGGGATAGCTGGAGTCCTCAACCCTCTCCTCCTATGAGCGTCCATTTAAGTCTCTGGCTTCCGTTACGCTTGTCATCAGCGCTGTGTATCTGGAGATTTATTTTTCAAACGCTTTGGCATTCCTGTTCTGTAACGGAGCTCATTCAACAGATTTTTCTCCCCATACAGCAATCAATCTAGTATCTCCCGTAACGGTCCAATCTGAGCTATTGGTTTACTACGATGAAGACAGTTACAGCCGTTGTACCATACTACTGGGAGAAATTGGGAGTCATTCCACGTTTTACCGCGCCCCAGACCTCAGTCAGGAGACTCACTGCTTGACGTACCACGGGGAGGGAGAGGAGCGGTATATGCTCTCACTGCTGCAGCATGCGCTCACACAGCATTCGAACACACAGGGTACATTTTAAGTACTCAAGAATGATTTCTTTTACTTTTCTTTCACGTGGGTGGGGGGAAGAGACTGATGAGCTGTTCGTTGAACCAACCGAGACAGTGTTTAGCTACAGACATTGGGCGCTCGCGCCAGAATGCAAATTGTAGAGACTGCTGTGAAGTGGATAGCTGGAGTCCTCACGAATCAAAATACCTGTTAGAACAACGAAGCAACGGCAACTCCAATAAGAAGATAATCCTTTTAAAACGAACTGGCCATCTCCTCCATTGAGCGGTCCATTTAATTTCTCGGCTTCCCGTTACTGGCCTGGTCATCAGCGTGTGTAATCCGGATTTATTTTTTCCCAAGCTTTCGGGCTTTCTGTATCTGTAACGGAGGCTCAGATTCATCAGATTTTTTCTCCCCCATATTCAGCAATAGTCTGAGTTCGGCCGTACGGTCCAATCTGGAGCTAGCTATTTTTGCCATTTGAGACCATTTTGCATTTGAACTGCATCGCCACCTGTGCTGACCAGAGCTGGACACTGGGAAAGCAGGAAATGTAGTTCAAAAGTTTGCGGGGCTTTTCCTGTTTACCTGCACGCTGCATCCGAGTTCAGATTGCGGACCAGAGCGGTCAGTGGTGCACTGTGGGATACCTCTCAGAGGCCAATAATGTCGATTTCCGTCCACACTAACCGTAATCCGAGTTGTTAATATCGAATTTAGCGCTACTCCTCTCGTCGGGGTGGAGTACAGAAATCGATTTAAAGAGCCCTTTATATCAATATAAATGACAACGTCATGTGAACGGGTACAGCCTTAAATCAATTTATCGGCCATTAAACCGATTTAAAGGCATAGTGTAGACCTGGCCTGTATCTACATTTAAATGAAAGAGAAATGCTTCAAATGAGGGAGGATAATATAACAGCACAGCTTCTTTCCAGAGTCGGGGGCGGGGAGAGGTCAAGACACTTACCTCAGTGACTAACATTCTCTTTTCAGTTTTTATGTGCTCCTAAAGAATGTGTTGTACACATTACATAACACATCTGGTCGGGGGCCTTGGTGAGTAATGACCAAGAAGGATAAAATAATGGCTGTCATGAGTGGTTACAAATTACCAGAGATCTAGACATATTTAAAAGGGCAAAATTCCCCCTGAAGAACTAAAAACCAAATGTGAAGCACTACTTTCTAAATAAAATGGCTCGGACATGAGCAATGCATGCCTTGGATGTTCCCCAACTAAATACATACTGCCCTTGAATAATAGATGCCAGAGACTGAATTATTGGCCAACAAATGTAGACACACAACACTTAAAAATAAATAACCTATCATTTCTTCTCTTATCGACTGCTTTTGACCCTGCTGCTTTAGCATTATTAAAATAAACTTTATAATAAACTTTTGAAATTAATATAAAATTGGAGAAAAAATAGGCAATAAACATTGAGACAGGACATGAAATGCAAGTGCAGTGGGCACCCTTAACAGCTTTTCTGTGGTGGCCTAGGTGACTGAATGACATTAACTCAGTATTTGCATTATTCCTAGTACCAGAAGAATACAGAAGTAACAGGATCTCATTACCGAAGGCAAATGCACTTTTTAAAAAAAAAAAATGACAACCCACTGAAGAAATAAGGGAAGGCAAAAAATGTTTAACTGGAGTATTGTCAAAAATAAGAGACTAATTAGGTCTGACCACATGGCTCTAATTGGGGAGGTGATGGGGAGAAGGAAGATGATACCAGGAGAATTTGTAATTAAATATTATGGTGGTGGTTATTGAAAGAGGGAGCCTATTCCACTGGAGGGGCAATAAAGCAGGAGCAGAAGCAGAACAGGACAAATGAGACAGCATTAGGAAACTGCTTGGGAACAGAAAGTGAATTTATAAGCTGCTTAACAAGTAGAGATAAGGAAGGCACAACGTCATGGGAAGCAAAACAAGCAAGGGAGAGACTGATAAGTAATTGATCTGATGAAGAAGAGGAGAGATATGAAAAAAATATCAGGGTCTTTGTAAAAGAAATGAGACATATGATCAGAACAGCCACTTCCAGAGATGAAAGTAAGCCTGTAGGGCATACTGGAAAGAGCTGGTGCACCTTACCAGGGTGGTCCAGGTTCCCCAGGCAGCAATTGCTGCCAGAGTCCCACTGCTGGAGCCCTGGGGTAGTGGCAGCAGGGCTCCAGGGGCTATTTAAAGGGCTGGGGCTCCCACTGCCTCTACTGCCCTGGACCCTTTAAATAACCCTCGGAGGCCCCCGCTATTCCATGGCTCTGGGGAGGTATGGTGGGGTGGTAGAAGCATGGGCTTCTCCTGCCTCTACAGTCCTGGCCCTTTAAATGGCCACCAGCACCACACTGCCGGAGCTCTGATGTAGCAGCAGCAGCAGCCGGGGGCTCCAGCAGCTGTTTAAAGGGCCTAGGGCAGTAGCGGCAGCCAAGCCTTGAGCCCTTTAAACTGCTGCCGGAGTCCCAGGCTGCCGCTGCTACCCCGGTGGGGGAGGGGGACAGCACTTACCAGTACAGGGTGGTCTGGGGCTGGCTCTGACCCCCCCATCTCTGCCCCTTCCGCTTGAGGCCCCGTCCCTTCCAGAGGCCCAAGCTGGCTCCAACCCAGCTCTGTACCAGTAAGTCCCTATTTCTACTTTCACCCTTGGCCACTTCTGATGTGTAACAAGTCAGAGATAGACTCTTTGTTCCATGTTTGACTGGAGCCTAAAATATGACCTTAATGTCCTTTATGGAGCAGCACTTCAGAGCTCAGAAGCATTGGAGGGGTTTGTTTGTTTTTTAAATCACCTAAATGGGGAATGTTTTTACACTGTTGGAGAGGTTGTGACTAGAACAGAACAGGAAACAGTTTTCTTGTCCCATTAAAATTTGAGGTTAAAAAGAAAAAGTTTTTCCCATCTCAAATCAGGACAAAAAGTCAATCTAGAAAAAATTAATTGCAACCAAAAACTCCAAAAAATAATTTCAGTTCAGTGAAAAGATTTTGTTTCAAAAATTTGGAAAGTTACCATTTTGATTGACCATTTAATATGTTTTTTTGCTATAATTAGCTTAAGTTTCAAAACAAAAAGTTGTTTCAAACTGGAAAGCCAGAATTTATTTCAAAAATGTTGAAATGAAACATTTTGATAGTTTTGAAACTTTTTTCCTAAATTCGACACCAACCTTCACCTTCTAAAAGTTTGTGTTTTGACAAATTACCATTTTCCAATAAAAAAAAGTTTAGTTGAAAGATTCCCAACCAGCTGGGCTACCTTTCAAGAATGACTCGGAAAGCTAACATGCCCTCCTAGTAAATACAGGAAAGAGTGTTGCGTGAGAAGAGGGACTACACAGAAGGGTTTAATGATTAATAGCATGAATAAAGGAGCATATTGACAAGGAAGAAATCCCAACATCATGTTTTCTATTTCTAGAACCAAATTAAATTGCAATTATATTGCATAAAAATGTAACTTATAAGGCTGGGATCTACAGCGATCACACAAGCTAGGCAGTGTTGGACTGTCAGTAATTGGATGGTAGATCTCCAGGGAAAGTCCAGGTGTGACACTAGCATTTCAGTAAATTGCATTCAATCTGAATTAATGCCCCAGCATATCGTTAGGGGTCATTGTGATGAAAGAGATATGAGACTGCTGTCCTGACAGTTCATGGCTGTTAAAAATTATGTTCTTATTTTCTTATTATATGGATCTTTTTGCAAGAGTGTAGATGATGGCATTTTGGCTAAATTCTAGTTTAAATAATTACTGTACAATTTGCCTAACGTTCCCCCCTGAAGTTCAGTCAGCCGTTCTTCTCCATCCTAAATAAACTGCTATGTAGTATTACTTGGCAATATTAAACAGCAGCTGCATTTCAGTGTCTGATAAATAATTGTATATAACAATAATTTTTTCAGCTTGTTCCTGCATTCTTGCATACACAGGACTCCCACTAAGGTTGCTAGGAGTTGCATGTATAATGGCTGTAAGGTAAGACTCCCTTTTTAGTGGTAGATCGTGTGTAAAGCACTTTGGTACTCTTCCAAAGAGAAGGTGCTATCGTATAAGCCAAGGTCATTATTATGCTGCAAGAGCATAAATATTAGTTATATTTAGTGCATAAGTGTATCTAGCTAATTACTGTACTAAGCACAGACATTGGAAATCAATTGTGATATCTGCAAATAGAAAACTCTTAGGTTATAGTTCCTTTAAAAGTGATCATGTGCTCTTTCACAGACAACCAGGAAGACACTATTTCTTGTAATATGGCAATGTAAACATTGACAAGATTTGTGAAAGATTAACCAACATCTTAACTCATTATAGTCAATGTAAATATTCCAGGCAGAATAGCATGGAGTTATTTGTTGCCTGCCATTTTGTGGTCAATATTAAAGATGTATCACAGTCCTTTACCTGTGTATTCCTTCCACCCTGTTTCTACCCTGACTTACAAAACTGAAACACTTCCACAAAACACCATTTCTAATACTGTAAAATCATTTGGAGAAAAGCTATATCCAAAGAATAACATTCAGCACAGTCTGAGATATGCCCTCATCTCTGAACATAGGCAGACACCCGTCCTATCTATTGCAGGTACTATCATGTTCAGAAATTCTTGGATCTTTAATACAGTACATGCCATATCTTATTAAAATACAGTTCTTTTTGCCATGTGTGTGCTACCAGCATTCCTCCACTCAGGAATGTGCATATTCTAGGTCAACTCAACCCACCTTCTGTTTTAGTTCAAGTCAAATACTTGACTGAACCCATGCTGTGTGCAGCATGCTGAACGCTCAGACAAAGCAAAGATTTCTGCGATGAAGTAAAAAAATGCAGATGACAGCAATAAAACAAAATCCCAAGGATGTTATTACAGGCAGTGTTGGTAGCACCTCCTATGATTAAGGTTGCCTGATAATTGCCATTATAAGACCCTCTTTTCAGTTGCTTATAAATTTGCCAAACTTTAATTGTTCAGTCTGAAATTTTCCATGGAAGATGTCTTTTTCAGACTGAATTATTTATAAAGGTTTCAGACATTTCAATTTTTCTAGGGAAAAATAAATCCACTGTTTCTCCCACCCTCAATCTTAAAAAAATCCCAACAACCTTTTATTTGAGATGTTGTATCACTACCATACCTTTGAGCAGGAACTTAAATTTGACAGGGGGTGGCCTGTGTGTCAGGGATGTGCCTCTTGCCATCTCCATGAAAATTTCCTCAAGTTTGGCTACTGTGGAAAAAAGTCACAGTTTGCATATGGACAGTAGAGGCTTGCTAGATCTGCACAGCCGACGGAATCTTGAGAGACTTCAACTCTGGGCATGCCCCAGTCTGGAGCTGAGCAGGGCTTCCCCTGCAATTGATGCTTTTGGCTGCTATAGGACATGCCAGGTCCAGGAACTTGGAATTGAAAACAGTGAATCTGTCTCTCCTGTGCTCTCAGTGGTCCTACTGAAAGCCCCAGGCTGTGTGGAGGAGGAAGATGTCTTACTTAAATGCAGTGGGGACAACAGCCAAAATCTACAAGTGGGGTGGTGCAGGGTGTGAATTTGAACAAGGAGACTGGAGAGGGGGACAAGGGCTGGAAGCTAGCAGCAGGCGCAGAAGAAAGCTAAGACTGCAAGTTGGGGCAGAGAACACTGGGATTGGCTGGGCAAGGAGACTGAGATTGGAAGCTGGTGGGTGGGGAGGAGACTGAGATGAGATGAAGAGTAATGTAGGAAACTAGGACTGGAAGACAACTGGGGCAAGAGCAGAAGGAGGTGGAGAGACATATCTGACAGAAGCCAGGCTATGAGGAGATAACAGTGACTAGCTAGGCAATGACCCTAGGACAAAGAGCTAGAGGATGGGAGACTGGGACAAGAAGCCAAGCAGCCTGTGGGGCTAACAAACATTAACAGGTAGATTACTTGAGGCCAGTGGGGGGCTGAGATACAGA
Organism: Chelonoidis abingdonii; assembly: GCF_003597395.2. Lineage (NCBI taxonomy): Eukaryota > Metazoa > Chordata > Testudines > Testudinidae > Chelonoidis > Chelonoidis abingdonii. The sequence continues at coordinate 144,460,235 of NC_133771.1, forward strand.
TGGGAGGCAGAGCCAGGAAAGGAGGACGTAGAACTGGCTGGGAAAGAAGACTGGGGAAACCAAGAATGCCTGTGTGAGAAGAATGGGACTGGAAGTGGGGAATGAGACTGGGACAGGGAATCCAGATATAGGACTAGGACTGCCTGGGTAAGGAAACGGTGACAAAAACATGGGTCCAAGTCCCTGCACCAAAGCAGGCACTGAACATGAGACTCATCTCTCAGGTTTTATTGTTGATGTCATTAAGTTTTTGTCAAGTAGGGTCAAATGCTGCTCCTTGTCTTGACTTCAGTACATGCTAGTATTGACATCCTCATGCTAATACAGTGAGCAGCATTGGATTCTTAGTGCCAGTAAGTTGTTGAAGTCTTTGTGCAAAAGTCTGAAGAACAGACTCAAGGCTATTCGAGTTCAGTGATTCAAGAATATACATTTGTCTAGAAGCACAGAGTTTTAGAAAACATCTCTCACATCAAGAACTTGTGAATTCTGGGATTACCCAAAGGAAAGGAAGAGATCTTTTTAAAGAAATTTTTGTGTTCCTTCATCAAATGTTTGAGTATAAATTTACTCACCTATATGCCGCTGATTGATGGTCAGTATATTTAAGTCTTAGATGAAGTAAAAAAGTTAAAGGTGCTTGATAGTCTGATCATAAAACTCACTGGGGGGTGAGGTAGGATACTGACGTGTCCAACAAGTGGCAAGGGAGTTCTTCGTTCCCCAGGAACATCAACACAGGGCAACAGGAAAGGGATTCTTCACTCCTCATTACTCTCTTCATGGGGGCAAGGGAGTAGTAAAAAGGAAGAGGTTTCTTCCCACTTTCCCACTCCCCTAAGCCTACTGCCCACCACATTTCTTTATGTTTAGATATAAAGTGTTATACCCACTTCATCGTTATACATAGCATACATAAAAGTGCTTCAAGTTCCCAGTGAAACTAACAGATTGGTGGAGGCAGTCAACTCGCCTCTCTTCATTAAGGACGCGGTCCTGCAAAGTTCCAAGAATCATTCAGCATCTTACAGAATCAGTGACTATAGTTCTACATGGCAGCCAATTATTAATGTGTCAATAGATAGATTTTGAATCCACATATACAAACCACATATTCCCATGTTAAGATAAAACCAGTGTTCTATGGTGCACCTTTTTTATATTCTATCTCCAAAGGTGGGAAGAATGGAAACTGATGTCTCAGAGGCCAGAGTTAAGATATGTGTCAATTTCCCTACTATATAGGATTTGAGTTTCTTGTCACTGAATTTCTAATTTAAATTAAAAAAAAACCAAAAACCTAGCTTTCTCAGTGGAGGCAGATGACAGAACAAGGAGCAATGGTCTCAAGCTGCAGTCGGGGAGGTCTAGGTTGGATATTAGAAAAAAATATTTCACTAGGAGGGTAGTGAAGCACTGGGTTACCTAGGGAGGTGGTGGAATCTCCATCGTTAGAGGTTTTTAAGGCCTAGCTTGACAAAGCGTGGGCTGGAATGATTTAGTTGGGGTTGGTCCTGCTTTGAGCAGGGGGTTGGACTAGACAATCTCCTGAGGTTTTTCCAATCCTAATTTTCTATGGTTCTATGATTCTTCCCTAGCCACTGAGATGATCCTGCAACCTTAATTTCAAGTATGCATTTTTCTGTTTTTTTTTAGCTAGAACTAAAATGTTGATCTTATATTTTATGAAGATCTAATCTCTTATCTTTTTGTAGTGCATTTTAAATTTAATAAACAGAGTTAAAGATATGAGTAATTTATTGCCACCAAAAGTCTAAAATTACAAGGTAATTTTCCTTCAGTTTTGTAGACCCACATATTTACATAAAGCAGCTGCGGAAGAAGTGATACTTGAATTCACTCCATTAGTTATTCATTGGACCTCTATACAGTCACATTGGTATCATTACCAATAATGCTGATATATTAGTACCTGCCCTGAGTGGTTTAAAACAAAAAAACAAAAAAGGAATAACGAGTTCTGTTGGAGATTGCCATTCTCACAGCCAAGCAACATTTTGTGTCATACTGTTGCTCATTTTTGTCTCTAAGACACTAATCCATTTTTTTCAGCCTTAACAAAATATTTACCTTTACCAAATAAAGAACCCTTCAGAGTCATCTCAGCAGGAGGTCCTTTGTTGTGCAAAAGTAGAGTGTGCAATAGAGTGTAAGTAAATATTATCACAAAGTAAACAACTCCCACAAATGTACTGATTGTACAGCACTTCTGGCCTCTGATTTGTTCTGATCACAGAAGCCATTTACCACCTCCTTTATTCAGACACAGTAATGAGGCCTAGCCGTAACATTTATTGCCAGGTGTGTGAAACATTTTGCCACCAACCTTCCCTGCCTCTTCTCACTCACACACCAAAAATAAACAAAAATACTTTCAGTTCATTCTTGTCCATCATGCACACAGTCCATGCAACATTAGTGTGAGTGAGCTCAGTTTTATTAATAAATACAGTAACCATAAGTTGCATAAAATGAGGGGTATCCTTGTTTTCGGTGCCTATAGCTTCAGTTTTACAGAAAACAGTGTTTTAAGCTGAAGGAACCATTAATTGACTGAGTTGGTGAAATACTCAGCAGGCTGAGTGAGCACATATACATCTCAGGGGCCACCCCCAGGTCTATCATAAAAAGACATTACCACACTGCCCTCCTTGAAATCTCCCAGTGAGCTCCTCACTCAAGCCAGGGCTCTACTACACAGATCCATATAGTGTTTGATACTCTGGGTATCTGAATGGTGAACCTACAGGCACGCAGCTACGCCACCATCATCAGGTAGCTACCAATCCAGATGGGGACTGGCATCCAGGCTTCTACTCACCTCTCTTGGACCAAAGAGGAGGACTGGATTATTGCAGGATACTGTAGGATATTGCAGGATAACAAAAAGTTAGGAAGGGGAGAGTTAGCACTGACAGATCACTGGGGGCCACCACCACTGTAAGCCCAGTGCTGATTACACCTGCTCTGATCAGGCTGAGATGAAAGTGGTTAAAACAGCCATTGTATCTAGTACCCCATTTACACTAGGCCTCTTCGTGTTACAACAATCAGTAAAGTAGAGCTGGTAATAGCAACTGTGGGTTGTTTTTTTCTTAAATACAATTTCTCTAACATAGACAGGGCCTGGGCAGCACTGCTTCCTTCAGCTGTGAACTGATCTGATGTCTTCCAAAAAATTAAAAAGGCCCCTTGCCTCCCCACACATGCCTGAAACACAAAGGCCAGAGGCCTTTGCTGGCTGTGATGGGTTTGTGAATACCCTGCTTTAGAGAAAAGTTATGAGTTTTTAACACTGGTGAATCATTTATATTTTCAAGGTTGCCTTAGCAAGGAATAACTATAAACTAATAAAAAAAATTAAGCCATAATTCTTCTTTACTTTTATAGGTCATCAAAATAAGAGGCGGCCCACAGCCATAGATTTGGGGGGAAACAGAAAGGCCAGCTCTGGCTGTGATTACTGTCAACTATGCATAAGCCAAATGCATAATGCCATTCAGTATATATTTGCAAGTAGCTGGGGATGGTGCTCATAAAGTGGTCTATTGAAAGAAAATGTGGTTTAACTGTAGCTTAAATATTGTAAATAGAATGGATTACAATTTCTTACATGTAACTCAGGGTATGTCTACACTACAACCATGGCAGCAGCATAGCTACAGTATTGCAGCAATGCTGCTGAAGCACCATAGTGTATATGCTTCCTACATCAACGGAAGAGGTTTTTCTGTTGACGCAGTTAATTACAGACTCATAGAAATGCAGGCTGGAAGGGACCTTGAGAGGTCATCATGTCCAGCTCCCTGCCCTGAGACAAGACCATTCTAAACCTCTTCTTAAAAACCTCCAATGATGAGGTTTCGACAACTTTCTTAATTCCAGATCTTAACTACCCTTACAGTTAGAACATTTTTCCTGATATTTAACCTAAATCTCCCATTGCTTCTTGTCCTACCTTCAGTGGACATGGAGACATAGACATGGAGTGGACAATTGATCACCATCCTCTTTATAATGGTCCTTAACATATTTGAAGACTATTAGGAGGTCCTCCTCTGTTTTCTTTTCTCAAGACTAAATATGCCCAGTTTCTCACAGGTCAAGTTTTCAAAACCTTCTATCCTTTTTGTTGCTTTTCTCTGGTCTCTTTTCAATTTGTCCACATCTTTTCTGAAGTGTGGTGCCCAGAATCAGACACAGTTGAGGCCTCATCACTGCCAAGTAGTGCATGATAGTTATCTCCCAGGCCTTACATACACTTCTTCTATTAATACACCACAGAACGATAAGTCTTTTTCACAACTGCATCACACTGTTGATGCATATTCAATTTGTGACCCACTATAGACCCCATAAATCCTTCTCAGCAGTACTACCATCTAGCCAGTTACTCCCATTTTGTAATTGTGGATTTGATTTTTCCTTCTTAAGTGTAGTACTTTGCACTTATAAGAACGGCTGTACCGGGGCAGACCAAAGGTCCATCTAGCCCAGTATCCTGTCTAACGACAGTGGCCAATGCCAGGTGCCTCAGAGGGAGTGAACCTAACAGGCAATGATCAAGTGATCTCTCTCCTGCCATCCATCTCCATCCTCTGACAAACAGAGGCTAGGGACACCATTCCTTACCCATCCTGGCTAATAGCCATTTATGGACTTAACCACCATGAATTTAGCCAGTTCTCTTTTAAACGCTGTTATAGTCCTAGCCTTCACAACCTCCTCAGGTAAGGAGTTCCACAAGTTGACGGAGCGCTGCGTGAAGAAGAATTTCCTTTTATTTGTTTTAAACCTGCTGCCTATTAATTTCATTTGGTGACCCCTAGTTCTTGCATTATGGGAATAAGTAAATAACTTTTCCTTATCCACTTTCTCCACATCACTCATGATTTTATCATATCCCCCCATAGTCTCCTCTTTTCCAAGCTGAAGAGTCCTAGCCTTTTTAATCTTTCCTCATATGGGACCCTCTCCAAACTCCTTATCATTATCTTTATTGAATTTCATTTTATTGAATTCAGACCAATTCTCCAATTTGACAAGTTCATTTTGAAGTCTACTCCTATCCTCCAAAATGTTTGCAAACCCTTCCAGCTTGGTATCATCTGCAATTTTTATAAGTGTACTCCATTATCCAGTTTTAATGAAAATATTGAATAATACCAAACCCAGTAATAACCTTTTGGGTCCTCACTAGATATTCCCTCCCAGTCTGACAATGAACCATTAATAACTAGTCTTCAAGTACAGTCTTTCAACCAATCGCGCACCTAACATCATAATTTCACCTAGACCACATTTTTCTAGTTTGCCTATGAGAATACCATATGGGACTGTGTTAAAAGCCTTACTAAAAATCAAGATCTATCACATTTACTGGTTCCCCCCATCCACTAGTAATCCTGTCAACATAGGAAATTAGGTTGGGTTGGCATGATTTGTTTTTGATAAATCCATGCTGACTATTTGTTATAACCCTATCACCCTCTAGCTGCTTACAAATTGATTGTTTACTAATTTGTTGCAGTATCTTTTCAGGTATCAAAGTTAGGCTGATTTGTCTATAATTCCCTTGGTTCTCTTTGTTTCCCTTTTAAACCTCTCTGAGAGATAGTAGCTAGGTAGATAGAAGAAATCTTCCACATCTACACCAAGGGGAGGGGGCAAGGGAGGTCAATGTAACTATGGTGTTCAAGGCACATTTTTCAGAGACAAAAGCAATTATTGCTAGGGTGATATAATTTATAAGTGTAAACTAGGCCTCAGTCTTTTTAAAAGTGTGCACACACAAAACCATCAGTGAGTAGTTTAGTGTTATTTTAAGCTATACCATCTCTCTGAATTTTGTCATCAAGATACAGATAAGAGAGAAAAAAAAGACTTTGGGGTTAGGCTCTGCTTGCTTTTTATGTGATACTTATGGGTTATTTTCCTGTCTGATGATTTTGGAAATCAGACAGCAGAAAGTTCTAGAAGAGGTGAAATAATTAGACTGATTCTTTTATAATAGAAACAGGAAAAATAGAGAAAAAGAAAAGTCATGTCTTAGTAAACCCTTGTGAGGTATTGGTGGAGCAGAACCTACATTGACATCATGTATTATCGTTCTGTAAAAGACTGCCATTTCAAAACAACAAAAAACGTACCTATCTATTCCCCTTTTGATGAATCCCACCCAGTGTTATGCCCCACGATGGTGTCAAGAAGATGCAGCAGAACAACATCGTCAGTACATATTGTTCTCAGTTACATTTAGGCAGCCCTGATCACTGGAGTTCCCTGGCTCTTATAATGAATTTGGTCCCTGTGCCTTCAACTGTGAAGAAGCTTGCAACTCCAAAACTGGAATAGAAGTGTAGCAGGAAAATATGCATATCAGCTACATGGTATTATTTCTGAGGAACATAGTTAGCTTTTTCAATGATTTTAATATTTCTCTCAGCAAGAAGCAATGTATGAAAAAGCAGATTTCCTGTGGAATCCGCAAATCCTTCTCTTCAGGGATCTCACTTTTCAATTATCTCCATTACATGCTAGGTAAGAGTTGCTAACATATGATTTATAGTTGATACAGAATTTCATCTTTTCCCCCGCATCTGACTAATCCTCACAAAAGGCAATACAGAGGAGACTACTCCAGAACGACTTCTGAAGCTAGGCACTTAAAATTGTAATTTCAATATGAAAGAGTTACACATTTGCTGGAGGCCCAAGATAGTGTTCAAAATAATGCTAATTTTGCCCCATCCCAAGCTGGCCTGTACATGAGTGCTGCCACTGAAGACCTTTGCCAGGATTTACACAATCCTAAATTAGTGCTGATCCTTGGTATATTTGGACTGACACTTCTATGCATTTTTCTTTTAAAAACGTCTACTTTAAATGGCATGCAGGTACAAGACAGCATAAATAATGTAGCATTAGGTTTCCCTATTTTCACTGCATCAAGGAACTAATCCTGCATTTTTGCACTCTCGAATCTCTCATTGTAATGCAAGATCTGCTCCCCAATACTGGCATAATATAGAAGTTGGTTAAATCTTTATTTGCACATATTTTCAGATCTATGTTAGCAAGCTCAAAATACATTCTGGCAACCACTTGGCAAATTAAGAAATGTGACAGTCAACCAGAACAAATATTGATATTGAGTAGTACTCAGACTCAAGCAGGCCAATTATTCTGCACTCAGTGTTCATTATACCCTTTCTCTCCAGGCTTCCAATAGCCTTTCATCCTATCTTCCTGGGTGGCCATGGGGGAATCAAGGCCTTCCACTCCTCTGGCTTCCAGTCCAGGGAGCCTGTAGCAAGCAGCCAAAGTCAGCTCTCTCCAACCTCTTGTTGCTTTTCTAAACTTCTTCCTACCTTGTCCTACCCCTAGGGTTTTCCTCACCCCCTTTCTGGGATCCACAGAGTCCTTGCTGAGTCTAGTAGCAAGCATACCTCCCAGGGCTTTCCCCCTAGGTAGCTGGTTCTGCACATTTATCAAGGTTCACTGGTGGGTTCACTCCTCTCAATGGTTTCTCAGTATTTCTCCTAGCCTTTTGTTACAGTTCCCCCCTCAGAATAGGATCCCAAGGCTTACTGTCACGTGGGACTCCTTTCTGCCAACCCTCTCTCACTGCTCTGGATGACTCCCCGAGCTGGGTCTGATAACAAGTTTTCTTTCCACACCGTCCATGTGCCACTGAGTGACTAACTGAGCCTTCAGGCTCCTGTGAATGCTTTTACTGCCAGTATGGGGTACAGTATACACCCCATCACAGTGGGTAAACAGATTGAATGGTGAAGCTGCAGCTTTGAGTCAACACTTAATTAAATGAAGTTTAAAGATTTAACCAAAAACACATGTACAAAGAACTTGGGGTATAATTTCTTTCCATTTGCTGATGTGTAACAAGTAAAAAGAGAGACATAACTATTCAGCACCAAATAGTGTTTTAACGTAACCACCTAGTAAATGTGTTGAACGAGAAGCATTGCATTCTTATAGCATGCCATGACAAAAGGCAAAACTCAAACAGCATACAACCATTATCTATTAATTAAATCAAGTAACTGACCAAATAGAGTCAGGGTGAGAAACAGCTAAGCAAACATATAGGAGAAGTGGGAAACTGCCTGATCTCATAAGAAAGTGCATAGTCTAATGGAAAGCTACTGAGAGATACTTGCTAGAAGTACATTTCCAGGGCAGGGACTGTCTCTTTTTAATGTTTGTATAGTGCCTAGCACAATGAGGCCCTGGCCAGTAATGGCTACTGCAATAACAATATTAAATAAAAACAGTAACTATGGTGAAATTGCTCATCAAGGATAATTTTCAGGAATTTGTATTGCTGCCTAAAAATGGAACCAAAAAACTGGAAGACAGCAAGCGTGTCAGAGATTTTCAAAGAAAGTGAAAGAATGAACCTGGCAATCATTCTCCTATAAGCCTAACTTCTCTCTCTCTATTACAATCTATTACAACAAAAGAGTTACATACTATATCTAGAGGGTGATAAATCAAGAACAATAAATAGCATAGACTTATAAAGAACAAATGTTCTCAGGCAAAATTTATAGAATAATGGGATGAAATTATTAAATAGTCTATTTAGTCTGAATAGTAAGGAAAAGTTTCCTGGCAAAGAGATATATTTGACTGGAGAATTGTTTCCCAAAGGGAAAAAGACAGAATCCCCATCTCTTGAGATACTTAAAACCCAGGTGGACAAAACAGTAGAAAATACACTGACAAACCAAACAGAAATGAATTACCTTTCTCAAACTTTTATAAAGTTAGAACAGTTTAAAAAAAATCAAATGCATTATATCATCAGAATTAGGTGATATTCCTCATGCTTAGGGAAATTAAGTAGCAAGCAGAGAGATACTGAGAATTGTGCTCCATATCTCAAAGAGAAACTGTTCTAGGACACTAAAGTCCCTAATATGTCTGGTCTTAAAAAAAAATAAAAGCCCAAGAAAATACTAGGAATTAAAAAAAAACACACAATAGTGTGGCTATTAGAATTATTGATTTTATACAAATTGATTCAGAACAGAATACATAAGATAGTATAGACCAATAGTATGTGTCATGGAATATCCTTACCAGTTAAATATATATTGTGATTTTATGTCTAAATGTGTGCTCTAAATACTGTGTAATCAACAGCTGGATAAGGGTATAGAAGTGTGTGAGATAGGTTACAGTTGTTCCTGTAGAATGGTTGTGGGAATTATATGAATATAACGGTAAAAATGGCTTTTGTTCATTCTTTTTACTTATATATCCCAGAGTAATCCAGGAACAGGCAAATATTATGAAACAGTATGAAGTATGTTGTATAAGAGATTGCTTTTATAATCATCAGAATGATTTGCATCGTCTTCCCCAGAAAGACCAAACCAGTCTGTTGCTCTAAATTAAAAAAAAAAAAATCAGATGTTTAAAACAATGTTACATTACACAACGCAAAGAATCAGTGTACAGTGCAATAATTCATATATTATTCTGGGTGCTTTATAGTGTTAAGTATAAATAACAACTTTGTTAATGCTAACAAAAATTGGAAAAATACCACTCACCATGGTTATGCCACTGTTTCAAGTACAGACCAGGCTGGAAGCAGGGGCGGGGGCGGGGGGTTAATACTAGTACTGTGAACTTTGACCCTGGGGCCTTGGTCTTTCGGAAATTGTAATTTAATCACTGGATCGCCATCTTGTTACAGGTATTGTTGACTTTGTGAATGATTTAAGCAAACAATGTGCTTTTACTAAGGGAACTTTTGTATTAAAGGTGGAAAAGGTTACCTGGTCTATTTGCAGCAAATGGGACTTAATTAAGAAAGGGGGATAGCTGAATGGAAAGGAAGATATAGATTATTAGAGGTGTGAAGAACTATAGATAATTTCCCTCTAACAAAAGGGATGAGCCGAACTGCTAATGGAGGTCTCTTCTAGCAGATATTAGGCAGTGTGAGAGACAGTAAATAAGCAGGTGAAACTTTGCACTGCTCTCTTTCCTAGAAATGAAGATGTTTAAATAATGTTTGCTTGTACTTCCACTTAGTAGATAATTCCCTAAAATGGCTTTTACTTTTTTACATTTTAGTATTTCTCTCCTAACCTTCTCTCTTGAAAAGAGATGCATGCTTCCTTAAGCTTCAATTAGCCAACCCAATACAGTTTTTGTAGCAGAAAATGAAGCCTCAATAGCCTTTCAGAATTCTTGAAGAAGTTCAGGGAAATGTAGATAAGTACCTCAGTGAACATAATTTGCTTGGATTTTCAAAAAGAAGTTGATAAGGTCCTACACAAAGTATTGCTAAGGGAAATACCGTAACCAAAAAGAGTATGGAGCAAAGTCCCTCCATGAAAAACTTGACTAACTCCATAATCCCACAAATGGATCTGCAAACTGAAATATAATGGGCCATCACACCCTAGTGAGTCAGCAGAAGTGGTACCTGAGTGTTGTCCTAGCTTAGCCTAAATTTCAAAGAACTCTGGCAAGTTGATGGAAGGGAGAAAAAGAGTGGACCCTGCTCTCTCTCTGTCCATAGATATTCATAAAATCATAGAAGTGTGGGACTGGAAGGGACCTCAGTACGTCATCTAGTCCAGTCCTCTGCACTCAAGGCAGGACTATGTAATAACTAGACCATTCCTGAATCCTGACAGGTCGTTGCCAAACCTGTTCTCAGAAACATCCAATGACAGAGGCTACTTCTTCACTACCTGCCGTATCGGCGGGTAGCAATCGATTGCTCGGGGATCGATATATCGCATCTCATCTAGACGTGATATATCAATCCCCGAAAGCGTTTATATCGATTCCGGAACTCCATCAAGCCGAACGGAGTTGCGGAATCGACAGGGGGACCCGCGGACGTCGATCCCGTGCCGTGAGGACGGTGAGTAATTCGATCTTAGATACTTCGACTTCAGCTACGTTATTCACGTAGCTAAAGTTGCGTATCTAAGATCGATTTTCCCCCATAGTGTAGACCAGCCCGGAGATTCTACAGCCTCCCTGGGCAATTTGTTTCAGTGCTTAACAACCCTGACAGTGAGGAAGATTTTCCTAATGTCCAACCTAAACTGCCCTTGCTGCAATTTAAGCCCATTGTTTCTTGCCCTAGCCTCAAGGTTAACAAGAAAAATGTTTCTCCCTTCTCCTTGTAACAACCTTGTATGTACTTGAAAACTGTTAATAGGGTCTCACACCACTGTGACGGGCCCTGCTTACCTATTACTGAACATGCTTGTGAAACACTACCCTTATTTCTGCAAAGGGGAGGTGTCATTCTAACTATTTCCTCAGCAAGAGCAGAATGTTAATGCCTGTATGCCTTTTGTGGAAGCACGGAAAGCTAAAGAAGCCTTCAAAAGAGAACTAACCCCTACTATTGTCTACATGCCTTCTGTGCACTCTATGAAAACATAACACAGGGAGTAGACAGATCAGTATGTCACTAATAAAAAAGGGGAATGTGGGGGAAAAAGGCCTCCAGCCTGCCAACCACCCCCAGAAAAGAATTGCATTACAAATGTTCTCTGCTTGTGATGGACCTGTCTCTGAAAAACAAGTATGATACTACAACTTGGAGACACTTAGAACAAATTCATGAGACAAGTCAGTTACGTCTAAGGTTTGTTGGATGGTACAGCAATACAGAAATCAAATTATTAGATTTTGTATTTCATTGACCAGGTCTTCACACAAAGTGAAAACAGGGAACTACACCATTGCTTTCTTAAAATAAATTTTGAAACATTTTAGGAAACCATAAAAAGAAAAGCACTATTTCCAGAAGGAGCCAAAACTGACTGTTGCATTTATTAGAGAATTTTTTGAGACAAAAGTCATTCTTGCCAGGGCCGGCTCTAGGTTTTTTGCTATCCCAAGTGAAAAAAAAAAAAATCCTCCGAGAGCACAGCTGCCGAAGCAAAAAGTGGAATTCTGCCCATGGAATTGTGCTGCCCCATGCACGTGCTTGGTTTGCTGGTGCCTAGAGCCGGTCATGATTCTTGCATTTCAATTTGATGTCCAAAGGTGTATAAAACATGGCTTGAGATAAAAAAAAAAGCTACACGAGACCATCCTTGGTGCCAGGATTGGCACCATTGTCAACCCGAATGCACAATAATGTGATACTCTGTATCTAGGGGGAACTCCCTGCACCCCTATGTTCATCCTCATAATATGATTTTGTGATATCCAATGCAAAGTTTGTCATGTCGAGTGTCTTCGGAAGGCTCCTGATGCACTGATCATTGTTGTTATTGTAATGTTATAGGATGTAATTTCATGTATTTAGTTATGAGACTGAAAATGTGTCCTCATGGCTTAAAACAAGCCCAACAAAAACTCTCCAGGAACAGAGGGGCAGTTCACACCTCATCAGGGCATATATGGTACAAACCCAGCCCAGCCTCACAGGAACAAAGGGACATTGGCCTAGGCAGCAACAATGGATCTATTGGACTCTCGAATGAGTCACCCCCCTTCCCTTGGTCAGTCAGGGACTGCCATGAGGTAATGCTCACCAGCCAAGAAGGAAGAAAGAACATGATAAAGGGAGAGATGCTTGCCATGCTTGTCCTTTCTTTTGAGGGGTGAAAGTAACATTGAACATTTACTGGTACAGGGACCAGCTCCGGGCCTCAGAAGAGGTGGGGACTCAGGCTGAAGGGGTGGGGCCTTGGACAGAAGGGGCGGGGCTGGGGGTTAGCATCCCACAACCAGCCCATCTGCGCTGTCTGGCCTGCGCCACCCAGGGCTCCTGCAGCGATTTAAAGGGCCTGGGGCTTCAGCTGCTGCTGTGGTAGCAGCGGCGGTGGCAGCCAGAGCTCTGGGCCCTTTTAAATTGCCGGCCCTGGGGCAGCTGCTCCTTTTGCACCCCCCCTCAGCATCCGGGGTGGGGGGCAAAAGGGAAAATGATGTTAAAGTGCTGCCATGGCAGCGCTTTAAAGTCAGCTGTGTACGGGCCAGTACCAGCCGCCACGTTTTACCGGTACGCCATACCAGCTTACTTTCACCTGTCTCTCTTCCACCTGTATCTACAGACATCACCACCAAGCAACTGAAGTGCTGATCAAAGGGGAGAGCTTGGCTGAAGGGCAACCAGCCAGTCTGTGGTGAGAAGTATCTAAGTTTCACCCCTCTGGCTCCACAATTCAAACAGGTCTCTCTCTTTAAAGCAAGAGACTCCCTCAGTCCTGCTTCCCAGAACTGGGTTCAGGGTCGTCTCTTGCTCCTCCTTCAGACAAGAGTCCCCAGCCCTCCTTCCCAGAGCTGAAGCACCTTAACAGGGGGAAGTCACAAGTAAATATAGTGATGATATAAGGTGATTGGAGTTGGAAAAGAAATGGGACAAAGAAAGCATTACTAGACTAGCTGTTAGTGGAAGGCAAGACCAGGCTGCAGGTACTTGCTATATCCTAAATAAAAAGAGGGAGTAATAAATGACAATCCCTTTTGTAGCTGGCAAAGGACTACAGATTGCTCTGCTCAGTTCTCTCCATTTCAGTTTCTTTTCATGTAGTATGCGTCTCTTTCTTTGCTCCTTGCTTTTGGCTTGCCAAGGGAGTTCCAATATGATGAGAAAAGAGAGAATATCATTCCAATACACCTCTACCTCAATATAATGCTGTCCTGAGGAGCCAAAAAATCTTACCGCATTATAGGTGAAACTGTCATATCGAACTTGCTTTGATCCACCAGAGTGCACAACCCCCTCCCACCCCCCCCACCCCGGGAGCACTGATTCTGAATTTGTGTTATATTGGGTCGCATTACATCGGAGTAGAAGTGTATTTAAAAAAGAGTAAGCAGGACGACCTGTGTTACTATAGAGCAAAATCAGGGAATGGATGATACAGGACTCAGTTGAAAGAGAAATAAAGGAGGATAGCATAATTAATGCCAGCCAACATTTTGTGGAAAAAAGATCAAGTGTGACCTTTTTATGAAATCACATTTGGGTACTTCAAGTAATTGTGTTGACTTAATATATTTAGATTGCTGTAAACATTTGAAATACTGCCTGACATTCTGACCAAAAGAATATAGTATTATACAAAAATCAATACAACAGATATTGAATGGATTAAGACTATGTAATGAATACATCTCAAAAAAACAGTTGTTGGTGGAGAATAATAAAATGGGGGTGTTTCAGGTGGGATACCATAGGGTAGTACTTAGGGTGATAGTGGACAAGGTGTATCTTTGCAATACTGAGAACACTGGTATAGACTAGTATGACAAAGTGGGAATTTTCTTAATGTTTTGTATGAATACTGTGTGAGTGCCTCAGTTTCCCCTGTGTATTACACAAATACTTAGGTGGTGGGACAAGGGCATGTGATTTTTGCAGAGACCCTAGCAGTCAGGCGTGACTGCCTCTAGCTAAGTCAGAAGTCTACCCTGTCTGGAGTTATATCAGAGTCCAAAGGAAAACACCAGAATCAGCTGTCTACACTAGTCTCTTGCCTGCTATAGTCCATCCTCCAAGGGTCAGGCCTATTCACCAACAGTCTTTAGCTTTACATGTGATTGATTTCCAGCCCTCTTGGGCCCCCACCAGTTTCTTCTTCTTCCGTTTGGTAATAAGGGTTACTATCACCTCACAAGGCAGCAGCATAGAAAGAATTAACCCCCCCCCCCACACACACACTATGGATTCCTAGCCCTGATCCCTCAAAAATGAAGCCATCTGCCCTATATCCCAAACAACCCTCTCCCTTTCCCAGGACCTCTTCCTGTGCATCCAAATCCTCCTCACTTCCTCCCTGATGGCTAATTGGCCACTCTTTAACATGTTCACTCCCAAATCTCCACTCCCTAGAATCCTTCTCCTGAGTGAACACAGGCTAAACCTGGCAGCGATGAGGTTGAGTACCTCTGTTAGGCCTTGTCTTCACTGAAAGAAAAAAAAGGGGGGGGTGCTCTTAACTCAAGTTAGCTAACTCAAGGTAAAATCTTAGTGGAGATAAGGCAGGATGTAGTTGTCATATGAGGTGGCTGGTTGAATTAAAGTCTAGGGTGCCCCATAATTTTTGGCTAGGTTTTCACTGCCAATAAGGTGAGGTGTTTTTTTTAAACAGCAAGATAATAACAGTTATCTTTCTGTAAACTTAGTGGAGATAAGAAGCAGTTAGTTTTTACTATGATGTAGCTAGGTGAGGTCAGCACTATTCCTCCCACCTGGATTTGACCTTGTCATCTGTAACAGAAACACAGCAACACAAAAGTAACCATTCTGCCAGGTAGAGTCAGCAGCAACAAGAGATGGGTTCAATATCTAGGGGTCCCTCTTAGCAATACATAATACAATTGTATTGAGCCCGTACCCAGTAATCTGGGAAAATTTATCACCCTTGGAGACCTGGAAGAGGCAATACTTCCCACTTGCAAGCACTGAGTCTATGTATAAGCAAAATAAGTTTTATTAAGAGGGAAAGGGAACCAAGCATTTACTTGGGAAAACAAAACAACCACATTCAAAAGCACACGACCATAAGCAAACCTGAACTCTCTGTACATTGGTCAGTGTCCTTTGCTGCACTTTTCCACCTTGTCGGAAAGTCTGATGAAAAAAATGCTCCTTTAACACAACACTCCCCTTTCCCTCTGCTGCACCCCAATCAAAGTTGTCTCTCCTTGGTTAGTGAAGACCCAGAGATCAGAGATCATGGGGTCAACCGCTCACTCCAGGAGGCATCAGGCAATGCTTCTGCTGCAACTGGCTCACATTTGCCACAGTTTCTCTGCTGCCACTCTCTTCTTCTCTGCCACCGCTGGCTGCTGCTGCCCCCAGAACATCACATTCTGAGGTTCTGCCACTTAATCCAGCTCTTGGGTTCAGCAGGTAGTGAAGAACCGCACAGCGGGGGCAGTCTCTGTGCTGTCTTTCACTGTCCCCACACCAGGTCTAAAGCTAAGCTCCTAGACCTGCTCAGCAGTGATGTCAGCTCTAGGAATCATCAGCTGGAAACAAGGACTCTCAATTTAATCTCATCATCTCTCTCATTAAACAGAGGAGAGAAAAAGGGATAATGGCATCTGGGACTCCCCAGGCAGAATCCACACCCACTCTCATCTTCACTGAGATTTGGCATCCCCAACTCCTGCTTAGCAAGTGGCGTTCAGTTTAGGGTAACCTTCTTAATCAGGGTATGCTAAGCACAGTTCTTCTGTCCAGCACTTGTACAGTAAGGATAAAGTTTCATTATCCCACATTCAAATACTAGAGTAGATTTGTAACCCAAACTAGAAAAAAAAATCATTTTGGCAAAGAAGCTCCATCTGCTGCATACCTAGGCAGAATAGGCATATTTATTCAAACACAGTCTGCTCCTAAAGTCTTTTTCCCCAGCTCATTACTCAGTGTCAGGGGATAGCTCCTTCAGACCCTGTTTACACATATATTTAATAAAATAAACTTTAATAAAACATGACACTTCACAAACCACACTTCTCCCTCTGGCAAGAGGAGGCGAGAACACACATGACAGATGTTTAGTCAAGATTTTACAGTGAGATAAATAACATGCATTAGGTCTCATTGTAAAATCCTTCTGAAGACAAGGTAGGCTGTAGTTTTCACACAAACATTAGCTTTTAACCAGATCTGCTAACTTTTGTGTGAAAACTACAACCTACCTGGTTAAACAAGTGACAGAAATTGTTTTTCTATTAGAAGTCTGAATAGACAGCTTTTTTTACCATGGGGTGTAAATAAGTGTATAGATTTACCCAACAGTATTTTCACAGAAAAAGCTCTAGGTAATAATGACCATCTTACATTTATATTAGTGCTTTTCTTCTAGGAAGATATCTTAAGTGCTTTACTAATGAGTGTTGTAAACTACACTGTATCATTCACCCTGGCAGAGAAGTAGGAAGTGATCACCTTTGCCATAACTTTAACTCTGACTCCAAACCCAAAATACTTCTTTCACCAGTAATATGAGAAGCTGGCCACAAGACCATTTTGAATAAGATAGATCAGTATGTACAAGTTAGTTTTATCAGCCACCTCCTAAACACCTCTTTATGGCTTAGAGTAGCTCTGCAGCACTTTGATTCACTTCTCTTTCTCCCAGGGGTCTCCAATAACTCACCTAGTCCATAGTATTTTAGAACATTCCCCTTCTGGAGAAGGATTCAGTTTATTTATTCCGTACACATTAATACTTCAAATCAGCTTCACTCCACTGGCTCCACAGTTCAAAGAGGTCTCTTTCCTTAAAGCAAGAGACCTCCTCAGCCCTGCTTCCCAGAGCTGGGTTCAGGGATGTCTCTTCTTCTTCCTTCAGTAAGGAGTCTCCAGCCTTCCTTCCCAGAGCTGAAGCACCCAAACAGTACTATTATCCCCTACAAGAGCCAGTCTTGCTCCCTACAGATGCTTCTCAAGCTAGCCATGGCTTCTCAGGCTTCTGCTCAACCTAGCAGACCAAGTCCTCCTAGCTATATGCATACCATCCTCCCATATGAGTGCATTGCCCCCCAAAGACCAATCCAGGTGGCTTGCTCTCTTTCCCTTATATCTCCAGGCCTGGCCTGAGTTAATCACATTACCTCATTTATTATTACCCACCAGGGAGGTGAACAAATCTTGTGGACTGAGGCACCTTTTCCCCTTAAAGGGGCCAGCAACCCTGTGACACTATTCTGTTCTACATAGGTTCTTGCACCACACTCCTCATTGTAGTTTCTGAGTGCCTTCCAAAAATGTATTATGCCATGTGACTACACATCTGTCACATGTTTATTTTCTCATCCGCTCCCCAGCCGCAGAAGTGTGTAGAGTGGAGTGTCCTATTTTGCTAGGGTTTTAGAGGTTCTTTGGTTGGTTGGTTGGTTTGGGTTTTGTATTTTTTTAAATGTTTGGTGTGTTTTGTTGATCTTAAATATATATACTGATCTGCGTCTATGTTACAGAAGGCAATGCCAAAGAAAGGCACCTTGCTCTTGGAGTGGAAGGTGGTGGGTTCTGACGGTCCTTAGCTTCTGGGGCAGTTCATTCTACAATCCTGCACAGTTGAGTATTACCCTTACTGCAGGGAGTTTAGTTATCGGCCATGGTCTTCATCCTGGAGATTCTGGCAATTTTTAAAATATCCTAGGCCCAGGCCATGCAGCGTCCTGAAGATAAAAACCAAGATCTTGAATTTAATTCAAATTTATATAGAAAGTTAGAGTAGAGGAAGACAGCCTGAAATGCAAGTCCAACCTACCATATACCATTTCCCATGAAACTACATATACTATATTACTTTCAAGAAACAACTGTTATAATTACTTTCCCAAAACTTGATTGTCAGTTGACAAATATATTAAATAACAGTATTTTCCACTTAATAGTATCCCTCATTTAGATTCCAATATTAACATAACAAAATAATACATGAAAACCATTCCATTGGTCAGAATTGAAGTTGTGGTATAATGAAAAGTGCATTTCTTTAATACTTGCTAAGAATAATGTGTTTCTAATAAACCTTACACTGACCACAGATTGTTCTCCAGCATTCACTTCCTTGCTTTTAAGTGATTATGTTTTGTAAATGCTGCCACTTCTTGCTTCTCCCTACATAATATTTCAAACATTCAACCTTTTCTGTCTGTCCAGGCTACCAAGGTTCTTGTTCAGGCACCCATGATCTTCACCCCTGACTACTGTAATCTCCTTTCTGGCCTTGATGCCAACCACATTTCCTCTTGTGATGCTTTAGTTGGAAGAAAGCTGTCAAAATCTGAAAAGCCACCACCAACTCTCTCCTCAAAACTCCACTCTTCCATAATGCACACACTAAACAGCAACCTGATAACACCCAGACGGGTAGTGAATTGTGATTACTGCTCCTGACTGGCTAAGAATTGGGCACATTTTCTATAATTGTTGTTACTGCATCTCCTCCATCCCTGACTCTGTGATTTTGTCATCCTCCTGTTATGCTTTGTCTTTTAGATTGTAAATTCATTTTCTATGTATCTGTATAGTGCCTTGAATAATAAGGCCCCAACCTGGTTGGTCTCCAGGAGGCTACCACAATATAAGAGTTAAATAACAATAGTAGCATAGCTGGGTTTTGAAATAATTTTTCTTTGTCTTTGTACACTACCTCACTGAAAAGCTTCTACCTCTAGGGGAGATGGTAGCAACCAATACAGCATGAAGATATGAAGAGGGAAAATTTTGATGAGGAGATCAGGGCAAAAAACTCTGACCCTCTTATTGTGAAAATACAATGGAATCTTTAATGTACATACAGAGTAGACAGGATCTCTGCTCTCAAGACTCCGCTCATCTGAAAGGCACAGACTTTACAAAGCAAGGACCTGAAAGATAAAGGAAAATATCTGTGGAATGCATAAATATTTCTATTCAGTTTATATTTTACGTGCCACTGTGGCTGAAACCACATTCTTCTTTACAATTTATTTGTCCCTTCATGTGCAATGAAGTCAACCAACGTCAGTCTTAATGGATCTATTAGTTTTATCTCCTGACATTTTATAAAAATGGCTCCTGGTAGCTTGTATAAATAAAACGATGTTTTACAGAAACAACAGATTCATGGTTTTAATAAGACTACCTTCCTGCTCTAAATCATTATACATCATGATCAATCAGGTTTAGCATGCATGTACCACTCCTGAAGCAAACTGCTTCAAAGGAAAAATCTTGATTATTTTGAAGCGCTTCAAGCTTTCTTTCAGGATGTTAAATTATTGATAAGTCAAATCAATGGCTTCTTTAGCTCAGAAAATGTCATTTGATCACACTGGTACAGAACAGCAGCTGAAGCAGACTCATTATTTTATTTACCTCGTTTCTCTTTTAAATGAAATTATCTACCTTTTCTTTTTTCAGGATCCAGTTAAACACTCACTAATGAAATCAAGCCCAGCGCTCCTGTTTCAGTCCAGGTGTGACCTCATTTGGTGTAATGAGGAGAGTGGGACTGACCCGGGGAGTTGTACATGGCAGACAGCCCAAACCAAGGGAGAAGAGAGCCTAGAGTTAGATAGTTCAGAACTAAATGTCAGAATATTCAGAATGTAGAGTCTTGAAGGTAGAGAGATCTTAGCAAAGCTGGGCTGAGAGCTTCAGGGAGGAGGTGCCCCTTAAGGAAGGAGTGGTGAGCAGTAGATTCACATCAGACTGGTGGAAGGCAGTGAAGGGGGGTTGCCTACAAACTTCCCCAGGTTAGAGAGACATGACTGGAGAGAGCTGCGAGCAACAGACGGAGATGCCTGCTGGTTTACTGAGATGGAGAGCTGAAACCAGATGGCCAGAGAGGGCTAAGGCTTGGAGACTGATGAAAAAGTATGCCTGCTGATTTTTGTTGGGGAGAGCTAGAACGAGACCTGAGGATTAAACAGGGTGGAGAGAAACATCCTGTCTGGCGTGAAGTGTGTTAAGATGTGCTGGAGCTGCACTGGAAAGTAGAGGCATGGTGAGAGACATGGGAGCTGTACTTGGAGTATTGTGATTTGAAAGAGTGAATATATAGTTTGGACTATGCTAGGGGATTCTGGTTTACAGGTGTGGGACTCTTTTTGTAATAACTTAACCCTACAAAGGGCTATTTATGCTTGGCAACCTTGAATGGTGTTACTGGAGGTCTACAGAAGAAAGGAGAAATTGAGACAGACACACTGATCATGCTATGGCCTGACCCAGGAGGAGGGCTGTCTTTTCATACAGGCCTGATTTAAACATTTAGATTGGCATAGCTACATCATTCAGGGGTATGAAAAATCCACACCTGTGAGCAGCAGCATGTTATCGCCTAGGCCGACAAGGCCTAGATCTAGAGTGGCAAATTTGAAGGGGCAGCAAATTTATGGGCAGGTCTTCACTACCCACTGAATCGTGGGTAGTGATCAATCTATCAGGGATCAATTTATCGTGTCTCATCTAGACACGATAAATTGATCCCTGAACATGCTCCCCATCGATTCTGGAACTCTAGCTCACGAGAGGCGAAAACAGAGTCGATGGGTGAGCGGCAGCGGTTGACTCACCACCATCCTCAGGGCCAGGTAAGTCGACCTAAGATATGCCAACTTCAGCTATGCTATTTGCGTAGCTGAGGTTGAGTATCTTAGGTCAACCCCACCCCCCTAGTGTAGTAGCAGCTCAACTTCACCTCCACTGCGAGTGCTGCAGCATCCTGCTTCTCCCCCTCCTTCCCAGCGGTTGCGCTGCGAAACAGCTGTTTCACAGGGCAAGGTGGGAGGGGGGAGGAGGCAGAATGTTGCACCCTGGGGGAAGAGGCGGGACTGGGGTGGGGATTTGGGGAAGGGATCCAGTAGGGGAAGGCAGAGGGCAGAGCTGGGGCAGGGACTTTGGGGAAAGAGTTGGAATGGGGTCGGGGAAAGGGTGGGGTCGGGGCGGGGCAACGGGACAGCAATTATTTCAGGGCCTAGGGGCAGCAAAATCATTAATCCATCACTGCCTGTGAGTGCCATAGCTAAGCCAACCTGACTCCTGCTGTAGATGTGGCCAGGTCGATGGAAATATGTTTCCGATGACCTAGTTATTGTAGCTCAGGGAGGTGGAGTCCGTGCAGCAATGTAAAAGACCCCTTCCATAGCCATAGGCTGCATCTACACCAGGCAATGCAGCCATGCCACTATAGGCCCTGGAGTGAAGACAAGCTGACAGTTATACCGTTCTTGTTCCTTTGAATCAATGAGAGTTTTGACTCAGCATGGATAACAGAACTTGGTCAAAGCTAGACTTCACGGCACTGTGAATTAGCCAAGGCTTTTTTTTTTAATCCAATATCATTAAACTATTGATCTTAGTCTTGTAAACTATAGATCTTAGTGTATATTCATGCTTTCAAATCCCAAACTCTATTTGAAATCTACTCTGGCAGGAAAGAATCAGATTTGTCACAACAAGATATTTCCTCAAAGGAGTGGTGTCATAAATATAAGGGGAAGGGTAACAACCTTCCTGTATACAATACTATAAAATCCCTCCTGGACAGAGGCACCAAATCATCTTACCTGTAAAGGGTTAAGAAGCTCAAGTACCAGGCTGGCACCTGACCCAAAGGACCAATAAAGGGGACAAGATACTATCAAATCAGGGTGAAGGAGGGGAAAGAAGCCTTTTGTTCTGCCTGTTCCTTGCAGCTTTGGCTGGAGCAAGATCAAAGAAGGCAAGCAACCCAACTCCTATTGAGTTAGTAAGTAATAATAAGGAAATGCGTTAGCTTACTTTTATTTTGGCTTGTGATTTTCCTTGTCTAGAAGGAAGTTTTGTCTAGAGGGAGTTTATTCCTGGTTTTCTTTTTGTAACTTTAAAGTTTTGCCAGAGGGAAAACCTCTGTGTTTGGAATCTGGTTGCCTGTGAGATTATCTTCCATTCTAATCTTACAGAGGTACTCCTTTCACCGTTTTTCTTTAATTAAAATTCTTCTTTTAAGAACCTGATTGATTTTTCATTGTTTTAAGATCCAAAGGTTTGAGTCTGTGTTCATCTGTACCAACTGATGAGGATATATTCTCAAGCCTCCCCAGGAAAGTGAGATTGTTCTCAAGCCGGCCCAGGAAAAGGGGTGTAGGGGTTTGGAGGGATATTTGGGAGAAGGTAGAGCTCCAAGTGGCCCTCCCTAAATGTTTGTTTAAATCACTTGGTGGTGGCAGCGTTACCTAATCCAAGGTACAAGGAAGGATCTGTGCCTTGTGGAGTTTTTAACCTAAGATGGTAGAAATAAGATTAGGGGGGTTTTCATGCAGGTCCCCCAATCTGTACCCTAGAGTTCAGAGTGGGGAGGGAACCCTGACAAGTGGAAATGATAACCTGTGTTCCATTAAAAGGAGACAACAAAGAGTTGTGCAAAATCCTAGAGGAAGGGAGAGACATGGCAAGAATAGTGTCATAATAGGGTGGCATCCTGCCTGAAACGTACAGAAATGTACAGTAATTGACAAATAGACATGGGGATATATTATTTAGATAAGTGTCTGTCTTGAACCCAACAAGGGTAAGATATTAAAACATTTTTGATGCCCCATGTCAATTATTATGTAGACCTAGAAGGATCTGAAGCTACAAATTTTGGTGAAGATGGCAGTTATTAATCCCACAATTTGTGGTTTAATGAGCACATTCTGAGCCCACCAAGGGAGGCCACATATGTTGTGTAGAAAAAGAGATGTTAACAAATCCTTTGTTTACTGTTGTAATATTTCACAGTTAATGTGATCTGGACTTTTGTGTTAAGTTTTTGCTGGCTTATTCCCATTAGAGCAGCCACCATTAAAATTGTTGTTTCTTATTAAAGACAGAAAAAGAAGAAAGCTCCAGGTATTAGAGAAGTTAGCTTTTTAACAATGGCCTCTTTGCACCTATCTCACACACTCCCTGTTGCAGCCCCCCAAATCCCTACATGGTAGGCAGGAGGGTTCCACTCATCAGGCAGCTCCTCTCTGTGTGATACAATGAGAAAGGGATACAGGGGATAAACTCCCAAACATGGACAGAGCCCTGTCATTGGTGTAGCTGTCAACCTGCCAAAGCCTAAATGTGCCACACAATGTGTGACGGAGACCCAAAGAAGGAGAAACCCCCAAAAATATTCATACAGGAAACATAATACTGTGGAATCCATTCCCTCAGTGTAAATATCTCGCACTGTAGCGGAACTTCCATGACACTTCATATCCGATGTACCTAAATTTCAGCTAGGAGGGGACAGGGAGCTCAGGTACAATGTGGGTACCTGGGGGACCGAAATAAGGTACAGCATGGGTTCCCAATAGTCCCTTATTTTTTCATCTCTGTACAACAAGATCAGGAGTTGCAGAGTGCTGCAAAAAGTAGCAAGGAATACCCCCGGGGTGAGTATTGCTTATTGTTATTAATAATAATCAATAATAATATTGGGAGGAAGTGCTAAGAAAACAGTCCCTTGTTTTTTAAATACACTGTTGGCAACCCTCTGAAAGGAGAGCGGGATGGGCAGCGCAGACCTGCCTGTGTCACAGCCACCTGAAAGGGTCTGACACTTGTGTTACTCTGGGGTGAGGGTAGGGAGCAGTGAGGGTGACACTGCAGCAGCTGCGTCCAGGGCTGAGGGGCACTCTCTCCGCACCCCGCCCGGGAACCCTGTCCCTTGGGGGCGGGGAGATTTCCTCAGACACGTGGACGCGGCTGAAGCCAAACCAGCAGCAGCAGCAGACCCTCGATGGGTCGGGCCCAACCCCGGGCAGGGCATTGAGGGCAGCGGTTTCAGAGTTTTCAATGCGCATGCGCCCTTCCCGGCGGCACTAGCCCCTCCTGCAACTGGTGGAGGGGCGGGGTTTTCTGGTGCCCCGCCCACTAACGCGGAAGCAGTGGCGGTTTGGGCTCTTTCCACGCGGTGAGAGCGCGGGGCAGCTTGGGAGCCTGGTTTCTGCCCGGCCGGGCTAGGTACCGACCCTGCCTCGTGCTCAGGGGGCGCGCGCGGCTTCGCTCACAGCCTGGGGGGAGGAGACCTGCGTGCGGCTCCGCAGGGCTTGGCCGCCGCCGTCTCTCAGCGCCGGGCCGGAACGCGCGTCCCGGACCCCGCCTCCACCCTGGTCAGCCCCAGCCCGCCCCCGCTCCCGCTGGCAGCGCCCCTCGCCGTGGCCCCGGGGCGGCCCACGAGTATCCGGGGAGGGCGGAAAGGCCGAGGTTAGCTCCGCATTCGGCAGAGCCTGGGCAGCGGGTCGGTCCGGTTTCGGCCTCTGGAGTTGCACTGTGACTCCCCCCTCCCCCCCATGCCATCGCACCGGACTCACACACACCCCCCGATGCCATCGCACCAGGCTCTCGGGGAGCAAGTGACCAGGGCCTTGCTGAGGAGGGATGTGCTGATCGGCGCGGCTGTAGTCCTCAGACTCGCTCTTGTCTTTTACGGAGTCTATCAAGACAGGACCATGCTGGTGAAATATACGGACATTGACTATCACGTGTTCACAGATGCCGCCAGATTCGTAACAGAGGGGAGCTCCCCGTACCGAAGAGCGACCTACCGCTACACCGCTCTACTGAGCTGGATCTTAACTCCAAACATCTACTTTACTCCTCTTTATGGAAAGCTGCTTTTCATTACTGGTGATCTAATAGCTGCATACCTCATATACCAAATCTTGCTACTCAGAGAAGTGGACACCAGCAAAGCCTTTGGGTACTGTGCTTTCTGGCTTCTTAATCCTCTGCCAATAGCTGTGTCCAGCAGAGGAAATGCAGAGTCTCTCTTAGCAGTACTTGTGCTTGCCACCATGTATTACATAGAAAAAGGAAACATAGTGAAATCTGCTATATTCTTTGGCTTTTCAGTGCATATGAAAATTTACCCAGTGACTTATGCCCTGCCAGTAGCCCTTCATCTGCAGAATAATGAATGCTGGGGAAAAGGGAAAACAGATACTGTCCATTTAAAAAAATCAAAGTTTTCTCTTGTGGACCACTTCTGGCAGCTTATTTTAAGGCTGCTGAACCGTGATGTATTGTTTTTTGTGGTGGTTAGTGGATTTACATTTGCAGCCTTGAGCCTTTCATTTTATTATCTCTATGGCTGGGATTTTTTGGAACATACCTACCTCTACCATTTGACCAGGAGGGATATCCGTCATAATTTCTCTCCCTATTTCTACATGCTGTATTTGACTGCAGAGAGTGAATGGAGTTTTGCCCTAGGACTCTCAGCTTTCCTGCCACAGCTGGTGCTTCTTCTAGTTGTGTCTTTAGCCTACTACAAAGACCTTGTCTTTTGTTGTTTCCTACATACTGCTATTTTTGTAAGTTTTAACAAAGTGTGCACATCCCAATATTTTTTTTGGTACCTCTGCCTCTTGCCGCTTGTAATGCCTCTTGTGAGAATGTCCTGGCAGCGGGGTGTTTTGCTTCTCCTTCTGTGGTTTCTTGGACAGACACTGTGGCTGGCACCTGCATATTTTCTGGAATTTAAAGGAAAAAATACCTTTTTACTTATATGGCTGGCTAGCTTGCTTTTCCTTTTCATTAATTGCTTCATCCTTATTCAGATTATTTCTCACTATCAAAAAGGATCACAAGTAGCCAAGAAACTCAAACATCAGTAATATGCACATCGGGATGTGTGCTAAATCCTACAAGTAGTCCCATTGACTTTAATGAGATTGCTCAAATGAGCAGGACTTGGCCTAATATCAGTAATGCAATTGTAGGTACACAGTACTAAAACACACAGACTATAAATAGCCTTTTCCAGTGTCATGTGATTTTGGGGTGGGAGAGTAGGATTAAGTGTTTGGGGACTTCACCACCACCACAGCTGAGAGAGGGCTGGTCTCAGTTTTGAGTAAACTCAGTATTGGGTACAACTCATAAGGTTGCAGAGGAGGGGTATTATAGCTCTGCTGATATCTTGTCATAATTTTTTTGAAGTGTTTTGTTAGGTTGATGGAGAACAAATATAACTTAAAGTGATCAGTTACCAAATGATTATATTTTTGTCTGTATTTTATGGGTATACAATCCTGGTGTTTTGTACTTGGATATTTTTTTTTAACAGAACAGAAATGCTTATACCACTCACAATTACTTTTTTCTTTTGCCATTTTATTCACTCTTTTTAGCACTCACAGTTACAACGTGTCCATTGCAAAGAATAAGCACTAAAACAGGAAAATTCCAGACATCAAATCATTTATCACGTACTATATTAGTGGCCTACAGCTAACAGGATGGATTGTCCTCCTTTCTCACTCACCCTCAATCAATGATATGTTAACCAGCTTAGCAAAATGGGTAGTTTTTTTCAGCAGTCAAGTTAAGTATTAGTTATATAAGAACGGCCATACTGGGTCACACCATCTAGCCCAGTATCCTGTCTTCCAACAGTTGCCGCCCCAGAGGGAATGAACAGAGCAGGTAATCATCATGTGATCCAGCCCCTTTTGCCCACTCCCAGCTTCTGGTAAACAGGGTAGGGACACCATCCATGCCCATCCTGGCAAATAGCCATTGGTGGATCTTTCCTCCATTAACTTATCTGGTTCTTTTTTAAACCTTGTTATAGTCTTGGCCTTCACAACATCCTCTGGCAAGGAGTTCCACAGGTTGACTGTGCATTCTGTGAAAAAATATTTCCTTTTGTTTGTTTTAAACCTCCTGCCTATTAATTTCATTAGGTGAGCCCTGGTTCCTTGTGTTATGAGAAAGAGTAAATAACACTTCCTTATTTACTTTCTCCACACCAGTCATGATTTTATAGACCTCTATCATATTCCTCCTTAATTGTCTCTTTTCCAAGCTGAAAAGTTCCAATCTTATTAATCCCTCCTCATACGGAAGCTGTTTGCTTCCCCTAAAGTTTTGTTGCCCTTTTCTGAACCTTTTCCAATTCCATTACATCTTTTTTGAGATGGGGCAACCAGATCTGCACACAGTATTCAAGATGTGGGCATACCACAGATTTACATAGAGGCAGTATGATATTTTCGGTCTTCTTAACAATGCCTTTCTTAATGATTCCCAACATTCTGTTTGCTTTTATTGACTGCTGCTGCCCATTGAGTGGATGTTTTCAGAGAACTATCCACAGTGACCCCAAGATCTCTTTCTTGAGTGGTAATGGCTAATTTAGACCCCATCATTTTATAAAGATAGTTGGGGTTATGTTTTCTAATGTGCATTACTTAGCATTTATCAGCATTGAATTTCATCTGCCATTTTGTTGCCTAGTCACTCAGTGCGGCAGAGTGATACACCACCTTTCCAAGTGGAGAAAATAGAAGGCTTCACGCTTTTTAGTCTCTCTGAGCACTGTTGGCTTTACTCCACAGCTCACTTCATTGTTCTCCCCTGACCTTCCAATGTGTCTGCTCTCTCACAGAGTGGCTTCAAGAAGGCAGCAGAGGGGAACAGATTATATC
Organism: Chelonoidis abingdonii; assembly: GCF_003597395.2. Lineage (NCBI taxonomy): Eukaryota > Metazoa > Chordata > Testudines > Testudinidae > Chelonoidis > Chelonoidis abingdonii. The sequence goes on from NC_133771.1 coordinate 144,488,171, forward strand.
ATGAGCTCAGACCAGGGAAGAAGTTTTTGGTAGGATGGAGTAAGTGGAGACCCAGAATGGGACTATCTTATACATCTAGTTTCAGAAAATTCTTTTTTAGCACAGCATTCCCTAAAACCATATAAAATAGCTTTCTCCAAGGCAATTTTACCTTAGAATTGAGTAGTTTCCAAAGGGTAAGATTTAACCACGTTTAATACTGTGCAGAATTTGTACTTTGGTTTTGTCTTTCGATTAGGGTTTATGTGACAAATCTGGCTTTCTGTTTTGCCATAAGTTTTATTAATGAGAGCATAAACTGCATAATCATTCAAGAAATTAACATTATACTATTGTTCATTGGGGTCCAGATTGCAATACCCTTGCTCACACTGAGTAGTCTCTGATTCCACAGGTAGTCCCATTGACTTCAGTGGCACTATTCATGTGTAATGTATTAGTCAGCATAGGTCAATATATCAATCTGGCCCTTACTGAAAAATTTACCCTCTTGTTGGTCATGCTGTGTGCTGCAAGAGCAGATACAGTCTTTGTGGCATTCTGCCATAGGTATTTGTACACTGTGCCACTAAGCCTTCCCTTTTGTTTTATAATTACATTTTTTTCATTTTAAAAAAGCCTTCAGAATAAAGCATTAAACCCCAGTTCTTCAAGCTTTTTTACACAAAAACCCTTTGTGTACTTAGAGCCCTTTTGGAATTCATTAGGGCTCCATGAAGGCACTGAAGTTAACAGCTTGGAGGATTGAGGCCAGAGATTCTACTAAGAACACTCCAGATTAGTAAAACTAAAAGAGGTTTATGTCAAATTTGCTCTTCACCATTTATGATGTTTACTTTTTTGGAATTTCTCTGTGGTGGAGCATGAAAACATTACATTTCACTTTTTTCCCAGTTTCACTTTGTTTCTCATGCACAAGAACTGCAAGGCTTTCCTCCTCTCAGGGCATGCTGGAAACTGCCAGGAAACCTCTAGCTCCCTCCCTTTGACAGCGTCTTATATGTGCGATCTGGGCTCTGCTGGGTCCAGCAGCCCATCGTGGTGGCCAGAAGCACTGCAGCCCATTTCTGTTGGGGAAAGGAAATTCTTTAATTTAACAACTTTAATTTAATTTAACAACTTTAATTTCTGCAAAATTCTGCATTGTGCAGTGGTGCAAAATTCCCCTAGGAGTAAGGCCTGGGTTGCAAAAATGTAAGTGATTTTTTTTTTAATAAACTGCTTTGATGAGATTTGCTTGAAAATGAACTCTTTTGTTACCGTTAACTCTATTTATTTATAAGAAAAAAATTGCAATGTGTGTATACATATACATCCCCTCTGTCCTCCCACCCCCAACATAAACATTCATCAAGTTGTGCAGTAGCACTAATGTCTTTTGTATTGAAATTAAACTCCAAGAAATACAGCATGAAAGGAAAGGGATTAACTGAAGCGGATGAACTGTAATCTACCCTCTCTGGCCAATCCAAACCATAAAAATGTATACAAGGACTTCAGATAATGGGCTGTTCCCACAGGTTCTCCTTTCAGGTGTCATTTAAAATGTTTAAAGGTTTTTTTTATCCTTCCTCTTAGGCAAATCCTTCCAAAACAAAACCACCTACAACTCCCCTGCCACCTCCTCAAAAAATAAAATTAGCAACTGCCTGAATTTGATGGGTAACAGTTGTTATGGGTGTTAAAAGTAACAAGTGTCAAAATGTAGTTACAAAAAGTTATAACCTTTAAGCACAAACATATGAAAAAAGAAATGGAAAGGTTTGTTTCTCAGTAATTCAATACAACTTCTATTAAAAATAAATGAAAAAGATTATGTTGGAGGAAGGATATTTCTCAGATACAGACTGCCACCATTCAAGATAAAATATTTACTTCTTTTCTGTAGATGACATATGAGAGGTAGGACTGGAGTATGATGTAATAGGGCTGAGAGCACAGGTGTGTGCTCTCCTCTGAAATACCTAGGGTTAGGGCTGGTCACAGGAACCTGGAGTAGAAAAAGCAGCCTGTAAAATCTTTTTATAATATATATATATATATATATAAATAAAATTAACAGTTTGGGTTGAATTTGACTTGAGTGTCCATTTGAGGATTACATTCCCTCACCCCTCCTCCCATTAGTGTAAAATGTGGAATAGAGCTCTAGGGTAAAGTAATCTGCTCCCACTAAGCAGAGAGAAGTCAATGAAGTTGCTCCGGTGTACACAGAACATAACATGGCCAAATGTGTTTCTTTTCAAATTCATACTAGACATGATACCTCACAGAATTCAAAGGACCACCGATGTCAGGTTTTCTTCTAGAACTTTCTTTCCACATTGTGATTCCATCCATTGTCATCTGTGTCTTGGGGCAGGGTTGTTGCACAGTATTTGCTATTCCCCCTCATACCTTTTCTAGAGAATACAGCAGTGTGCACTTTGCTGGTGTTGATATTAGAGGAAGAGCAGTTCTACAGCATTTGGACCCAGTGCAACTACAGAGAAAACTGTGTCAAAAATTGTTTCATGAAAATGTGTATTTTTTTTTTTAAGTGAGTCACACAATACCAGCCTTTGGTAATGCTTTGAAAAAGTCATGTACCAAGAAAATCTATTTAAAAACATGTTTTAAAGCTAGATTCACAGATACCAATTTAATCTGATGTGACTTTCTCCTGTTTTTAAAAATTGATGTTTCACGATTAAAGCTTGTTACCAAACTGTATATGGGATTTAGAGATAATCCAGTGACTCATCAAAAGCTGGATGAGGGAAAATAAACAGAGAGAAGAATATCAGAGGTATATGAGAGCTTTAGGTATTGCAAATCCCTTCTGATACATAAGGAAAACTAAACTTTATTCACTGATAAAACCATTAGCTCAAAATAACTGTAGCTAAGCGCAGAACAAATAATTAGTGAGCAAGTCATCATGACTATTCATAATACCCTTCAGCTTTACCATGCAAGTTTCCTATGAACATTTGTTGCTTCTGTTGGGATTCAAACTCAGTTTGCCTAATTATTGTGTATGCATTTTCTTGCTGGTAGCTAAGAACTACATTAAGAATCTGAATGCTGGACTTTATTTTCTGCCACAGGTAGCAAAACTTTTAATTCTAATTAATGTAAATCAACTGTGTTAGTGCACAGACACACAGAGACTGAATCTTCTCTTGTTTGCACAAGTTTTACACTGACTTCAGCAGAGCTACTTCTGAATGTACACTGGTGCAAGAGACAAAGAGAGGAAAAAAAAAAAGTCAGGGCCATAATATTTATTAACTTAGCCTATGCTCCTAGGGTTCTACGTTTGCTTCAGTAAAGCTTTCTAGGCAGGTGTCTAAGTTTTAGCACTTAGGTTCATTTGACATCAGACTTATAAATGGCAGTAGTAAAACATCTGAAATACAAGAGTGAATGCTGTATGAAATGTAACATGAGAGGCCTAGAGTAAAAACCCTGCATGATAATTGTGCCCTAGTCTTATTTCATAACTGCAATGCCTGTGACACTAGAACAGTATTCGTTCATATAGTAGATAAGGTGGTAAATATGCAGTCAAATGTGATCTCATCAGTATTCTTTTTCAAAGAAAACATTGTATCATGAAGCTTTTGTGTTTAATAATCGAGGCAAAATGTCACCATGTTTCCTGAGGTATTGTAGGATAAGCATAACCTGATTTATCATCTTCAGTGTTTTTTAAATGCAGTATCTTCAATTAAAAAAATAACCACTCTTATGTGCTCTTGTCCTATTAAAGAGCTCTTCTTTTTTTTCTTTTAACTGAGAAATTCTCTCTCTTTATGTAAAACATCTTTTTGGGGCTGAATAAATGCAGAGACACTCCTTGTAAAAGGAGTTAATCCTTACTATTTCTCTATATAAATCAATCATGAAGACAGCTTCTAGGGTTGATACATCACTGCTAACTTTATGGTCTATCACTAGCATAAATTTAAGATAAACCATTTATTCTGTTTGAAGTCCATACCCTCATGCATCTCATTTTTCTTTGTATTTATTTTTTATGGGCTGTTTACCCATATTTTGATACTTACCTCATATAATTTCTGAGCACCTTCCACATGCATGCACAGGCAAACAACCCACATTTTAAAAAGTGACTAAGCAGTTCTAGAGGCCTATGTTGGGAAACCTAAAGAAACACCATTTTAATGGAGTGCTGACTAGCTGCCCTCTGAAAATCCAGACATGCTTTAAGGCATCTCAGGTTGAGCACTGTAATGGGGCATCCACACCGCACAAGACTGGAAGGGGTTAAGATGGCCAGGTTGGCCAATTAACTGCCCAGGCTGTACCTGGAGAAGGAGATAGGGAGCAGGGAATTGGTTAGACACAAGGCTCAGCTGGACAGGAACTGGAGGGGCCTGGATAAAGCTCAGGAGCTGAGACCAGCAAGGGGTTATAGGGCAGTAGGATGTAGTTACTAGGAGTAGAGAGGTTGGCAAACATGGAGAGCCAGGAAGGTAGGAGAAGGCTCAGGAGGGAAAACAGCAAGAAACAGGAGTGTAGCCTTTGGCTGTTATTTAGAGGGCCACTTAGCTGGAACCCAGAGAAGAGGGTGGGCCTGGGTTCCCTTACCAGCCCCTAGGAATGTGGCACAGACTAGGGAAAGGACAGGGGTTTGCCTAGGACAACTTGTTCTGGAAAGATTTTGTAACTCCTTCCACTCCCCAGAGGGAACCGTATAGTGACCTGACCAGCAGGCCAAGTCATGAAGGGGGAATACCCTGAGTCAGAGGATGATATGAGAGAGAGAGAGTGCCAGAGGAGGGAGAAGTGCCTGGCCAGAGCTAATTCCCAGAGCAACTAGGAGAAGGTGCCACTAATGGTAATTGCACCTTGTGACAAGCACCCCAAAATCACTGGTAATTCTTGAAAATTTGGGCCATACCCAAATATTTACACAAACCCAGAGCAAAAGAATATGCAGGGAAAACAATGAGGTTGCAATTTTAAGCTCTAAAGAGTCAAGAAAATCCAATGTTTGAACGCACAAACATAATGCAGGCTCCTGGTGCTTATGTGTTACAGTAGTTCTCAGTGATGATTATTTCCATAGAAACAATGCTTCTATCAATGAACAAGTTGGGTGCAAAACTATACATGAAGAAAGTGTAATATTTTAAAATTAGTAAGAGTAGTGAAGTTGGAAAGCTATGGTTACTAATTGCTGCCAACTAACACTTTAAATCACTTTTCTTTAATGGAATTAATCCATGAAAATAAGAATATGTACTTGTACATGTGTGTAGGTTATTTTCAGCTGCCCTTTGTACTGCACACCAACCAACCTACACAACGAGGACCAAATTTTGCTTTAAATTAACTCTGCTTTTGGAGTCAATCCAGATTTCCACTATTCTAATTTAACAGAATTTGAGCCAGGAGGAGGCCCTAATTCATTTGCTATGCACCATGCTTCACTCAGTGCAGGATGTCTGATCTGTGGGTTGTCTATAGTTCCATCATAATAGTATCCAACTGCTCAAATTTTAATGAGCTCATCTTTACAGCATCCCATGAGGACATGGATTAGTATTAGCCTCATTTTATAGAATTGAAGCATGCAGAAATTAAGTGTCTTGTCCAAGGTGACACACAGGAAACCTGTAGCAGAGGCAGTAATATAAGAACCAGATCTCTTGAGTCCCAATTTAATGCCTTAACCATATGATAATTCTATCCAGCATGCACATGATTGAGGCAGGTGGTCTTGCAAAAATAGTGTATGGTGGTGTTATAATAATATCAAATATTATTGTAATGCATGTCTACGAGCAGGCAGAGTTGAGACTGCATGGGGAGTCTTAACTTAAGTATTTCCTTACTTTTGCAACCTTAATATTTTCTTCAGATAAAGTTTGATATGACAAAGTGTGGTACCTTGCTCACTTACACAGAAACCACCAGAACTCCAAAAGTGGCACCAGTACTGCATACCACATGCTGTGAGTGTTTCATACCCTGCCTGGGAAGAGATCTAGCAGTTTCCACTGCTTCATGTGGAATATGTGATGAAGCAGACAAGGGTTTCTATGGAAGAGAGTTCTCAATATGGGAGTGCCCCCTTCTTCCCCCCCCCCCCCAAGCAAAAGCTGAAGCAGTTGGGGGAAAAGAACTAAACAGTAATTTTTAAACCAGATATCTAGATTCAAAAAGATGTTTTTTTTGTCCTCAGAATCAGCTGAAATGAAGCTATGCTCAATGAAAGTGACATTTGGGAGATTTCCATGTTTGTTGTGTCTCAATAATTCTATAGCAAAATGTGCCCCAGTTACAAGCAAAAAAGTGTATTTACAGCAACTGCCAGACTAGCAAAGGTGACCTGGATTCATCCTCACATAGCATGCAGGTTCTACAAACACTATACTCTCAATGACAAGTATTTATTTCTGTCACTGGATATACACAGGTGCAGCTGATTGGGCCTGGTAAGGAGATAAGTCCCCATCACCACCTACAGAAGAAAATCAAACCCCAATTAGTGACATGCTGAACACCTGTGTGGTTCATCCTGGCCAGAGGGGGTAAAGCTAGATGATAAGCTGTTAGTTATCTAGGCCTCATAAACAGGCTGAGGGAGCTCACTAGGTGTGAGTGAGTGTAGAGGTAGGAATTTCCTGCAGGAGGGTGTTCTCTAAGGGTGGTGTGAGTTCTGGAATACAGCTGGTGAGAGTACTTGAGTGGGGCTAGAGAGGAGTAAAAGAATTATTAGTTTACTTGGATATTTGGTTAGCCTCTTTAAGACAGATATGGTTTTTGGACTCTTATGAGACTTGGCTGGAGGACTAGCCCACTCAAGACTCTAGAGGTGAGTGGTGTGCAAAAACTTGTGTCCTTATTTCTGGCAGCATTGCTTCCTGATGCAGGGGCGTGCACACACAGTGAGTATGCTACAAAACAGGCATGTAATGGGAATGTATAGTGTTCCTGGTGATGCACAAAGTGGAATAGGCTGTAGCTCACAGTCTGAGCTGTACTGGTTCTGTGGGCTAAGAGAAGAAAAAACAACTTTTTAGTTATTTAAGGTAAGCACGTGTTAATTGAGAAGTTGCTGTTTTCACAGTTACTCTTCAAAGTGGATCAGCACTATGGGGCCAATATGCTCCCATCCCAAGATGGTGTTAGGGAAGCACTAATTCAAAACCTCTAATCTAATAGTTTACTTATTATCCATTCACTATCCCTCCTGGAGATCTGAACCCCCTAACAGGTGTGACTTAGCCAGGAAACAATTTCAGAAACTGTAGTGGAAAACAAGGGATCTATTAGAACCTGAGTCTCAGACCCCAATGCTGTGAAACCTAGTAGCTGGTTGCATGGAGGGACTTCTTGTTCATGCTAGTTTGCAGTATCTAGAGTTCAGATGGACCAATGAGTTTCTACTGGTCCTCAAGGCCCAAAGTGTTCTTTGTGCCCTCTTGGAGGGGAATCTGAATGTGCAGGGCAGTTTTTCTGCCTGATGCAAAACTTAAGCTTGACTTTGCTGTGGACCTTCTTGGGGAGGAGCAGGTCATGAAATATAGCTCCCTACCACTGTTCCTAGTCTCACCCATGCAGATTAGCATCAAACAGGATGGGGAGGTGAGAAATAATAGCCATTTTTTCCTTCTTTGACTAAAACTCCTTCCAGATTTCAAAGCATTTTGGCTTCCCTCTGCACCACTCACTGGAGTCCTAGAGAATATAAAGCTTCATATAATGCCACCTTAATTAAAAGATATCTTGAATAGTTGTACCATGTGAATAATGTGACCTGGATCAGTTACTTGTAGCAACTTCGGGTTTGGCTACACTTGAAACTCCAAAGCACTGCCACGGGAGCTCTCCCGCAGCAGCGCTTTCAAGTGTGAGCGTGGTGGCTGCACCAGAGCTGGGAGAGAGCTCTCCCAGCGCTGCAGATACTCCACCTCCTCAAGGGGATTAGCTTGCAGCGCTGGGACATTGTTTACACTGACGCTTTACAGCGCTGTAACTTGCTGTGCTCAGGGGGGTGTTTTTTCACACCCCTGAGCGAGAAAGTTGCAGCGCTGTAAAGCACCAGTGTAGCCAAAGCCATAGGGTAGCATAGGGATCTTTATTGCTGTAATAATTAAAGTGATTGAAAAGCAGGACATTACCATTGTAAACAAATGGAGAGAGTTGAAATGATTCTTAATGAGAAGAGAGCTTCTTTTGAGCTCCCTGTGCCTCTGAGACTCACTTCCCAAGGAGCAGGGAAGCTGTTTGCTGCTCTTCTAGGTGGGATGTACCTTCAGGAGGCCTGTGTGTGTGTGTGTGTGTGGTGGGTCTGTTTTTTTTGTAAAAAGGGTGGGTGGTTTATGGGACCTTCCTGACACTGAAGTTTACTCTCCGGTTATCTGGAGACTGTTACTTTAGAGGCTAAAGAATGTTTTTTCTCTTGTTTAAGTGCTGCCTATCAAAATACACATGAGGGCTTGTGAGAAGTGTGTGTTTCTACCTCTTTGGCTCTTCGTTTTAACTCCTGCGCTTCTTGGGAGAGTACCATTAAAAGCATTTGAACATTTAAAGCTCCTTTTCTAGCTCATTCCCACCACCTCTGCTTCAAGAGGTTCTGTCTTCTTTGAACTGGCTTATGCAGAGGTGTTACCAGCAATATTCTATTCTTAAAAGGGCTTCAGTAACTTTCAAAACAAAAAACAACCCTGCCAAGCCCTATCTGTGATGCTACAAAGTCAGTGTTACTCACTCAGACCCCAGTAGGTGCAGCTGGGTTGGTTAGCTTGGACTTGGAGTCTATGAAAAGCACTACTGATTTCAATAGGGCTGTGTGGGATTCTGTATCAGTGACTTAGCCCTTGTCTACACTATAGGGTTAGGTTGAATTTAGCTATGTTAGGTAGATTTAAAAATGACAACCAATCCCGTTCTGTCGCCCTAAAGGGCTCTTAAAATCGACTTCTGTACTCCTCTCCGACAAGGGGAATAGCACTTAAAATTGACCTTGATGGGTTGAATTTGGGGTAGTGCAGATGCAAATTGATGGTATTGGCCTCCAGGAGCTATCCCAGAGTGCTCCATTGTGACTGCTCTGGATGGCACTGCGAACTCTGATGCACTAGCAAGGTACACAGGAAAAGCCCAGTGAACTTTTAAATTTCATTTCCTGTTTGGTCAGCGTGGTGAACTCAGCAGCACAGGTGACCATGCAGTCCCCCCAGAATCGTAGAGCATAGCATGTTTCTACGCTCCCCGTATCATCTCAGTCTCTGAGGTTATTGCAGATTAGAAGGTGGAAAAAAAAAAAAAAACACACGATGACATGTTTTCCGAGCTCATGCAGTCCTCCTGCGCTGATAGGGCACAGCTTAATGCATGGAGGCATTCAGAGGCCAGGAAAGAATTAAGTGAGTGTGAAGAGAGGAGGTAGGATGTGTTGATGCTCAGGCTAATGGGGGAGCAAATGGACGTGATAAAGTGTCTGTTGGAGCTGCAGGAAAGCCAATAAGAGCACAGACCCCCTGCTGCATCCACTGTATAACTGCCTACTCTCCTCCCCATGTTCCATTGCTTCCTGACCCAGATGCCCAAGAACGCGGTGGGGAGGCTCCAGGCACTAGAGAGGATGGCCCAAGCAACAGAAGGCTGTCATTCAAACAGTTTGATTTTTTTAGTGTGGTTACAATAAGCAATGTGGCTATGTCCTTCCCTCTTCTTCCTCACCCCCAGGCTGCCTTGTCTGTTGTTGGTTTTTTTTTTTTAATTAAGAAAGAAAGAATGCATGGTTTCAATAGTTACTTTTATTTCAAGGGGAGAGGGTGGTTGGCTTACAGGGAATTAAAATCAACAAAGGGGGGCGGGTTTGCATCAAGGAGAAACACACACAACTGTCACACCAAAGCCTGGCCAGTCATGAAACTGGTTTTCAAAGCCTCTCTGATGTGCACGCACCTTGCTGTGCTCTTCTAATCGCCTGGTGTCTGGCTGCTCAAAATTGGATGCCAGGTGATTTGTCTTCAACCTCCCACCCCGCCATAAACATCTCCCCCTTACTCTCACAGATATTATGGAGCACACAGCAAGCAGCAATAACAATGGGAATGTTGGTTGCTCTGAGGTCTGACCAACAGTGCCAGCGAGCTTTTAAACGTCCAAAGGCACATTCTACCACCATTCTGCACTTGCTCAGCCTATAGTTGAACTGCTCCTTACTACTGTCCAGGCTTCATGAGCCATGGAGCAAGGGGTAGGCTGGGGTAGGTGCAACCAGCAGTGCTGTCAGCTGGGAGAGCAGCCTGAGGCAGAAGCCTCCAAAACCGCCTGATCAAAAAAAGAATCAATTAAACATTCCAGCAACACACACAGAAACAAAAAAACCAACACCTATTGTTTCTCTACTTTGTACCACAACTGGAAACAGAAATTAAAAGCTGAATAAAGATCACCTCATGCAAGAGCATAAGACACAAGATCACACACCCCAAACTCTCCTGAGCCTTTGAAAAATCTGGTTTCCTGATTGGTCCTCTGGTCAGGTGTTTGGTTCCCTTTGTTAACCCTTTACAGGTAAAAGAAACATTAACCCTTAGCTATCTGTCCTGGCTTCACGAACAGATCCCCTGAGCAGGAGAGTAGAGTTGCAGTGGAAGTGATGGATGAGGACAGTTAGCAGTCCTACTGCACCGTCTGCTGTGAAGGCAAGGAGCTGCTGCTGTGTAGCAATGCCAGCTGCTGCAGGTGCTTCTGTGTCGACTGCTTGGAGGTGTGGGTAGGGCAAGGTATCTCGGCCAAGGCAAAAGAGCAAGACCCCTGGAGCTGTTACATGTGTCACCCACAGAAGTGCTATGGGGTGTTACAGTGCCGATCTGACTGGAATGTACGGCTGCAAGACTTCTTCACCAGCAACAAAGGACAGGAATACGAGGCACCGAAAATCTAAAAAGGCCTACACATTTCTCAGAGTCACTATCCTTGATAACAAAAGATCAATGATTGCATTGGTCACTTGAATCAGAGCAGCCCCACAGTAGACTTGCCCACAACAGCAGCAGTGACAGGGAGCTGAGCAGGCTCCATGCTTGTGTCTGCATGGGTAACCCAGGAAAAAAGGCACGAAAGGATTGTCTGCTGTTCCTTTCATGGAGGGAGGGGCGACTGACGTACCCCAAACCACCCACAACAATGTTTTTGCCCCATCGGGCATTGGGAGCTTAACTCAGAATTCACATGGGCGGCGGGAACTGTGGGATAGCTACCTACAGTGCACCGCTCCGTAAGTCAATGCTAGCCACGGTAGCAAGGACGCACTCCTCCGACTTACAGCGCTTAGTGTGGACATACACAACCAACTGCATAAAATCAGTTTCTAAAAATTAACTTCTATAAAATGGACCTAATTTTGTAGTGTAGACATACCCTTAAGGTCTTGTTCCTGCAAAGTGAGGAAATGCACCAGGTCAGGTTTGAAGTCACAGCAACTAACACAGCTGTGTCTTCTATGTCTAACATTTTCCATTTTTTTAATATATCAAGTGATTCCTTTTTAATCAAATGTGTTATAAACTATTATAAAAGGAGAGGTAATGCAGTTCAGCTAACACTGATGGAAACTTATTTTTCATTTCCTCATTGTTAGAATTAAGTGTGGAAAATTAAGGCTGAATAAATCAGATGTTTGCATTTATTTATAGATGGAGTGATAGCATTAGGTGTTATGGAAATCTTAATCATTTCAGCTCTAATCTAGTGTTCTGAGCTCCTTATGACTTCATTAACACTTTTTAATCTATTGGTCTGGAATAGTCTAGGCTTGGCCTTTGCTTAAAGGTGACTTTTTGAAGGAAACCTTAAGCAAAAACATTGAGAAAGTGCCAAGCTCTTGATCAGAGTCCTTGCATCACTAAGTTTCCAGGTGTATGGGACAGAACATTCAGTCGGGTCTAACCAGAGTGAACTCAATTGGTTTAAACATATATTCTCTTAGAACAAACCTAATTTTAATGGAATTTCCTTTTGAGTGAGCTGCATAGCTATATGTTTGAATACCCATAAATCAAGAAATGCAAAAGTTAATAAGGCTGAATGTGCAACGTTTCATGCCCCTTCTATATATGCATCATTAATTACATGATCATACTCATTTTCAAAAAGAATATCACAAAAGGTGTCTGAAAAAATTCTTAAGTTGTACAGCAAATTAATCAGGGCTTCTGCCATAGAAATACCTCTCACAGGTGCTATGTAGTAGCAGTAGATGCTACCTATTTAAAACTGGAGAAAATTACTCAAGTACATTACAAGGAATAATCACATAAAACTTTAATGCACAAAGAGGCAGAGACACAACTGTATGTTCAACCTTAACTTAGCATATTACTGATTTCTGGGTTCTCAACTCTGACTTCAGCATGCTCTTAACTTAAGGAAGTTTGGTTTTAATGGAATACTCAGTAGGAACACACAGTAGGTAGCAAGAGAGTAGTTGGAGGGATTCCTACTAACCAATTCAATATATAAAATTGCAAATATTCCTGTGTATACAAATGATTATATTAACTTTATACTAATAAATACAATGCTTATTTTTATTGTGGAATATGGCTAAATGATTCAACTGGAAGGGTTTTGACAGCACATCTTATAGATATAAATGAAGCCAATTCTCTGAGGTGTCAGAAATGCAATGATTTTTATTGTACTTTGTTGTAATGGAAATAAGGCACATTATGCAGCAGTTTATTTATAAATCCTTGGACTTTCAGAAATATATTAAAGAACGGTATTACCTTGCACTAGAGAATGTCTAAGCAGTTTTGTCTTCATTACCAGGTGTTAATATGTTGCATAATTAGATTTCTGATTAGAACATATTTACATAGTGTCAAGGTTCCTTCCCCACTCTGAACTTTAGGGTACAGATGTGGGGACCTGCATGGACACTTCTAAGCTTAATTACTAGCTAGACTGTACGCTGCACACTCCTTTTCCTGTTAGTCTTGAGGACTTCACCAATTGGGCTTTTAAGATCTCGGGAACCCTTGGATCTTTAAAACAAGGAGAATTAACATCCCTCCCTTTCCCCCCCAACCCTGTGAGTCAATCCATCTGGATAAACAAGGAAAAATAATCAGTGTAAAAAAAGGCTTTAATTAAAGAAAAGAAAGGTTAAAGAAAACCTCTGAGAGATTGACACACTCCACAGACACAGTAAAACACAGAGTGATCCCGGCACACTTAGTTACACAAAAAAATACTCAATACCCATTGATCTACTCAATTGCATAAACAGCACAAGAAATAACACAAACCTATTTATCCTTTCTAAACTTACTCGATAAGAGCGTTCCTTGACTTTTTCACTCCAACGAACTTCACAAGGAAAATTTCTCTTCCTTTTGAAACATCTTGTTCCCCCATTGGTTCCTCTGGTCAGGTGTTAGCTAGGCTAGGTGAACTTTTTAACCCTTTACAGGTAAAACAGGCATTAACCCTTAACCATCTGTTTATGACACATAGGCAACATTTCAGGCAAAGGTTGCAGTACATAGCTAATATGATACTCTTATGAAACTTGCATGAGGGAAGGTTAGCTGAATGATCCAGATAAGACAATATACTGTCAGGACTTCTGACAATTGACAGCAAAGTCATTATTTGTACTTGAATTGTATATCACCTGCAAAAGTTGTACATTGTCTTATTTTACTCTTAACCAAAAAAGAACAATGCTCCTTTCCCCTGGTTTGAAACTTTTTTTACTTGAGGATTTTTATTCATCCAAAAGGAGGGGACGCAGCTATAAACACACAGATAAAAGCTTATGCCATGCCACACAGCATGAATAATTAGGTACCAAATTGGTGACTATTTCTGTCCTGTAGCTGACATCTTCCTAAAGAAAGCAGCACCCTCTTCTTGAGCACAGTCTGACAATTCACATGAGTAACTGGCACTTCTCACCACTTTAAACTGTGAGAAGCATTTGAAAATAGATTTTTTTAAAATTACATTTAGCGCTTTCAAATTTAGTGCTGGCCACAGCCAACTTTCTAACTCCAGCAGTACAGGAACTGAAATCGTAACCGCTTTTCCCACATGCTCTGATAAATGTGTTTATCAGTTAGAAAAAGTTTGCTGTTAAAAGTGAACTAAATTTGCTGTTTATAGTTTTGAAAGGGCCACAGTCAGTTTATACCAGACAGCAAATGTGGAAAAATCAGGACGGGGGTAGAGGGTAATAGGAGCTTATATAAGAGAGACCCAAAAATCAGGATTGTCCCTATAAAATCGGGACATCTGGTCACCCTACTGGGATTCAGGAGACCTGGAATCTGTTCTTGCCTCCAGGTGCTCAGTAGGATGGGGCAGAGGCAAATAATTATGCATTTACTTCTCTGGGCTATCCCCCCCCTACCATTTTTCCTGCCTTGTTAGATTATAAACTCATCAGGGTATGGACTGTCTCCCACTCTGTTTGTAAAGCATCTAGCACAATGGGGTCCTGATGTTAATTGGGAGGCTAGGTACTATTGTAATACAATTGATGATGGTGTTATCAAATGTGCTAATAGAAAGTTGCCTTTTTAAAAGGTCAGTGCTGTCTTTTTCTTTGGATTGAAATCTTCTCTTCTGGGCATTTTCAGCTATTGTAGCATTGTGTTTAATGAGTGAGAACAGACCTGAATGGACTAAATGAGAGCAAAACTTGCTGTTTTATTTGGCCAACTTATATGAAGTGCCAGAAGTTGGGGGGAAGGGGGGAGAATGGCAGCATATGTGGTGAAAAGTGACTCTGTTTTGTATTGATACCACAAGTAAATATGATTTTTATTATCACCTTTTCTGTTTTAAATTTAAATTCTGCTGGAAGGCCCATTGAGGGGAGGGACACTGCAGGATGGATCCTCAGCTGCTGTAAATTGTCATAGATCCATTGACTTCAGTGGAGCTCTACTAGTTTAAACCAGCTGAGGATCTGCACCCATATCTATAAAGCACCATGAACCATGACAGTTAATAGCTGTTTGTGCTCTGGAAGTAACTTTTAATACTGTATTGAGAAACATATGAAGTGATGAATTGCTTCAGACGGCCAAGACTTTCATTGAAATATGCACAGACAACAAAAATGACAGCCAACCCTGTTCTGCTATGCCATGCATGTTTAAAACTGATCTATAAACTTGTTCTAGAAGCTCAGAAGGCTGAAGCAAGTGTATGCTCAGTGCCAGAGTATGCAGATGTCTAGGGAAATGTTGATACTTTTCCCATTACTCTATCCAGAGACTTATTGATTTACAAACTGATGTAATCTTGGGAGATACAATAGAGTATACCACATACTCAGGGCTGGCTCTAGGCACCAGCAAGCCAAGCATGTGCTTGGGGCAGCACAGTTTCAGGGGCGGCATTCTGGCCATCTATTTTTTTTTTTTTTGGCTTCAGGTGGCAAAAGCCTAGAGCCAGCCCTGGCAGCACCAGCGAGTGGTGTGCAGGGGGCGCCCTGGGGACACTGTAGTTTGTGCTGTGGGGGAGCAGCACCCACACCTTGTGGCTGGCTCAGGCAGGCTCCAAGTGGGGAACACTTGGGCTGGGAGGCACCCCATGGGGCGCACGGAGCCACCAGCAGGTGCTGCAAGGTGGCCACCCCCCAGCGCCGCAGCTGGGGCTGGGCGAAGCAGCCCGAGCCACCCAGGGACTGCAGCAGGGTGGCCAGAAGCAGTGGGGCCATAGGGGGCAGGGCGCTGCTGTGCAGGGCCCACATTCCGCTTTCTGGAGCTCTGCTCCCTCTGGGGCTACCCTGCCCCAGCTCCTTAGTCCCCTGCCGAGGCTGTCCCCGGCTCTGCCATCCCGGGTCCCGGCCAGTCCTGAAAGCAGGAGCCCTGGCTGGAGGGACCCTGGGCTGAGGCGCAGCCAGGGAGCCCCACTGCTTACCCTGATCCTACCAGTGCCGGACCGGCAGGAGGTGAGGGGGGAGTGGGCGGAGTCAGCACTGGGGTGGGAGCCCAGGGCTGGGATGGTGGGGGTAGGGGAGGGCACTGGTGGGGGGCGTGATAGCCCAGGGCTAGGATGGGGGGCAGTCAAAATTTTTTTTTGCTTGGAGCAGCAAAAAAACCAGAGCTGGCCCTGCACATACATGTGCAACCACATGTGCTTCCGAAGTAAGGTTAGCAACAAAGTTAGCAACCTAGTGGTCAGCCCAAAAGAATGAGCATCTTCTGAGGACACAGCAAGAAGAGGGAGTCCTCCCTGTAGACTGCAGGGCTATCTGCAGCAGCAGCTTCAGTTCAATGGCTAAAGTCGGCTATTCTGCTCCAATAAGATTTCAGGAGGGGAAGGAGAAGTAAAAGAATAGCTACTTACTGGTGGATCCTCTGGCCTTGTGCTTCCTACTGCATGCCCTATCAAACATTTGCATGCTGCCATACAAGGAGACTCCACAGGGCAGTGCACATGGGGGTTAACACTCCTTCTCATGTGTGATGTTGCACTCCATATGTTTTATAAAAATGTTTATAAGTGTGAATATGATGTAACTAGTCTATGCTTTATGCAAAAACTCTCTTGTAAGGTATTATTAAAAAGCATATAATCCACTGAGTGTGTTCATCCTTTTTGTATGAATGTATCATTCTTGAATCTGAAATTAGGAATATGAAATATTTCTGAGGTCCTATTGTAGTTATGCAAATTGTGGGTCATTAATGGTGGTTTGGAATCTTGATGGTGCCTAATAACTAGGACAACTGGTTGTAGATGGCTCTGTTTACTTGTAAGCCTTCCTGTATACATGTATGCCAGTGAGTGGGTAATGAAGTCTCACATGTCCTGTGAACATGTCACATGATACTGGAAACTGTCGTTAACCTGTTGCTTTCCCATTTAGAAGGAGGGGGTGGGAACCCAGAGAGAGACAAAGGATTTCCACCTTGTGCTAAAGATATAATAGTGATTAATACCTGGGGGAGCAAACAGCTGTGCATATCTTTCTATTAGTGTTCTAGAGAGCGGACAATTTATGAGTATATTCTGTGTAAAGCTTATACAGAGTAAAATGGATTTATTTAGGGTTTGGATCGCATTGGGAACTGGGTGTCTGAGTGCTGGAGACAAGTGACCTGCTGAGCAGTTTTTGGTTAGTCTGCAGTTTTGGGGGCATGGACCAGACATGGGTCTGTGTTTGCATCTGGCTAGCATGTCTGGCTTAACAAGACAGGGTTTTGAAGTCCCAAGCTGGCAGGGAAAATGGGCTCAGAGGTAGTCTCAGCACATCAGGTGACAGTCCCAAAGGGGTCTCTGTAACCAAATCCATCACATTATGTACCTACCCAAGAGAAGAATCCCCCTAGCGCAGCACAGCCATTCCAGTTCCTCCCCCAGGGTACTGCCATGGCCAGAGAGCTGGGGGCTAGGTTTGCCTCTTAGTGTAGTAGATACTGAGAATTCTTTACCTTTATACAGCTCTAATAAGTCACTTGCTGACCAGGAATTTTAATAATTTTATTTGTGGTGGGTGAGACTACTTTACGTGGTGAGCAAGAGTTGTGTAGAAACGTATATTAGAGGCAGTGAATAATGATATGCATAACAGCTGATTTCAAAGCAGGTCCAAAAGGGTTGGGGAAGTCCAGAATTAGGTGTTGGTAGAGAAGATTAAACTGAAGGTTGACCAAAGACTGACAATTCAGCAAGAGGTGATTTGGGTTTAATAACAGACTGTACCCAAGTTCAGAGACAAGACTGGTACATAATATACCTTCAGAATATCAGTAAGATTAGAACAGCCTTTACATGGTGAAGGTTTCGGTTTTTAGGCAGAGCCCAGTCCTACAATGAGGTGCTGAGATCCTCGGCTATCACCTCCCAGGCTCAGACTTTCAGCAGGTTACTGAAGGAATGGAAATGGGCCAATGTAGGAGGCACAAAAGATGACATAGCAGTCTGAACGTGGCAGAAGATATAGCGCACTATGCTCTGAAATGTCTTTTTATACACAATTTGAAGTATTTGAGATCTTTCCTACAAATTTCTCAGTGCTGGGCCTGTGCAGATGCGCTCCTCCCCTTGGTCTGTGGCTGGCAGCTGGCCACTTTTTTCCCCCAAGTGCTGATGCTACTGGAGTTTGCTGATTAAGCCACAATTACTATGCGGAGTGTTGGCATTTCACAGATGACAGCAGCTGGCGAGAGTGGTAGATAACAGGATGAAGGGGACAATAAGAGTAAGCAAAAAGGGCCTATTTGATCAAGAGCCTGAGTTTTCATCTGGCTGTTCAACTAAAAACCAGGCACAGTCAAGCAATTAATCAGGCCAGGTTGAGTTCAGCATCTCAAACTCCTGGACCCTGTCCATCCCTGACCTAGCTACCCCAAGAAGCAAGCCATTGCTTCCTTATGACTTTATTAGTCTATTGCACAGATTTCTGGGGGAGAGAGAAAACAGATTAACTAGCACAACTTCAGGTATGTACATAATGTCTTGTTTTAAATAAGATCATTAGTGCTGGAGTCTTAGTATTTGTGAAGCAAAAGGTTCTCTTAACACAGTAAAATATTATAAAGCAGATAAGCACCAGGAAATATCCTTCAAGAGCATTTAGTTATCATGAAGTGTAATGTGTAATAAGAGTAGAAATTTTAAAAATGTGGTGGCTGTGAAAAAAGGAAAAGCATCAATCTTCTTTCAGGAAAAACCTCTGAATGGCATGTGTGTGGTCGGGGGGAGGTTAGACTGGTCAGAAGACTTTGCAATTGTAAACCTATTCAAACAAGAAAAGAAGAAGAAGAGACAAAATTCCACTCTGGAATTGTAATGATATATCTAGGGGTGGATGACCCCGAAGGGCTAAAGCAGTGATATGCTGCCTCAGTGGTTCAGGAGTCAAATTAACAATCAACACTACCCAAAAGCACCACAATATTGTGAGTTCATTGTTTCATTTACTATAGTACTATATATTCATATTTAAACAGTATGATGGATATATTTAGTTTATATAATTCTCACAGCAAAATGACTGACCAAGTATTTTATCAACTACTGTCATAAACAGATAGTTAAGGGTTAATGCCTCTTTTACCTGTAAAGGGTTAAGAAGTTCACGTAGCCTAGCTGACACCTGACCAGAGGAACCAATAGGGGAACAAGATGTTTCAAAAGGAAGGAGGGAAGTTTTCCTTTGTTTAGTTTTTTTCAGTTTCAGCCACAGTGAAAAAGATCAAGGAACCAGTCTCTTATCAGAGTAGTAAGTTTTAGAAAGGGATAAATAGGTTTGTTTATTTTCTTTGTAATTTGTCTTGGTACCATTAAGGGAATTATCAAATTTGAGTATTCTTGCGTGTATTAAGATTTTTGCCTAGGGGAACATCCTCTGTGTTTTAAATCAGTTGTCTGTACGAGTATCTGGTATGCTAATCTCTCCAAAAGGGTTTTCTTTTACCTTTCTTTTCTTTAATTAAAAGCCTTCTTTTTAATTACCTGATTGATTTTTTCCCTTGTTTTTAGATCCAAGGGGGTTGGATCTGGATCCACCAGGAGTTGGTGGGAGAAAGGAGGGGGGATGGTTAATTTCTCTTTATTTTAAGATCCAAGGGGTTTGGATCTGTGTTCACGAGGAAATTGGTGAAGTCTCTCAAGACTACCCAGGGAAGAAAAGTAGTGCTTGTGAGTGATGGCAGCGATACCAGAGCTAAGCTGGTAATTAAGCTTAGAAGTATCAGTGCAGGTCCCCACATCTGTACCCTAAAGTTCAGAGTGGGGAAGGAATCTTGACAACTGCAATTGGTTAATAACATAGCGAAAGCATCCTGATTGGTTAATAACTTAGATGGGTTAATACAATAGAACCTGGTTTATCCAGCCCTCCCATAGCCAGCTATCCTCATCTACTGAACAAGCAGTACTGTACTCTAGGGCCAGAAGCAGGTGATCTCTCATGTGGCCACTAGATGGCATTTTCCTATTCTCTAGTTTATCCAGGTTTTGATTATCTGATCTGGCCCTGGTCCCAATTAGACTGGATCAAAGGGGTTCCACTGTAATTAAAATCAGTGTTTTAATATGCACTGCAGAAATCTGCAGGAGATGCTTTAAAGAGCCAGTTGTGGCTCACGAGCCTCGATCTGAGTATCACTGGGCTTAAAGTATAAATTGCTCTGGCTCATAACCCATCTCAAATTATGAGTAGGTCTAGCAGAGCTGGTTGTTTGGTATTTTGCTGGTAGGCACTTAGAGGGTTGAAGCTGAAGTACTGCTAAAGCTGGAAATACTGCTACTTACCTCTGTCCACTTCTCTAGATATGTGCTGCGCTCCTGCCTCCTGTGGCCTCAGCGTCTCGTACTTTAGTATGCAAGATGGCAGTTAAAATTTGGCTGGACCTACACCACCTGTCACTGGCCTACAAGACCTGTGGTTCCAAGTACCTGATATTACTAGATGGAAATGCCATTTAAAATGTAGTTGCTTCTGTTGGCCACACACTTGGCCTTAGTTTCCAGTGCACTGGGCGTGAGGGTGAAGAGATCATTAAACCTGACTCCTCTGGACATGTCCCACAGCACTACTCTGACATCGGAGCTATGATATTCAACTTCACCAGGGGTTAGGAGGTCATTAAAACACAGGTCTCCCACACCCAATTTTCCTGCCACTGAGGCCCAGAGCCACTCCTTAACTATAGCCCTAATTCATCATAGATGATGAATATATAGCTAGAAGTCTGACATCTGATGGCCCTGTGTAATACTGAGTTCTCTTGAACTTGTCTTTCTGTTCTTTGCACTCATTTTGTTCCAATAGAAAAGGCTGTTCTATTTTTCCTCTCACTTCTTACTGATTTAATGACTTTCTTCTAAAGCAAACAAATCCTTAGTTGCAATCCAGAAAAGATGCATCTGAGGCAAGGAATTGGTGGGTTGTCTCTTTCACAGAGTAGCTCAGCTGGCTATTTTAATACTAAAGCTACGTCTACACTAGAGACCTTACAACATCCATACAAGGTCTCCTGCATAGCTGCTGAATGCCAACAGGAGAGAGCTCTCTCATCAGCATAATTAAACACCCCCAATGAGCAAAAGCATCTCCTGCCAACATAGCGCTGTCTACACCGACAGAAGCTCGGGTATGACTTGTCAGTTGGAGTGTGGATTTTTTCACACCCCTGACTTACAAAGTTTGAGTAACAACACTGATAGTGTAGACAGCCTTACATGCTGTTTTGCTAACTAAGCCATTTAATTAACAGAAGACTTAGGCAAAGCCTGAGTCTCAGTTCACAATGGAAGCTGAGGTTGCTGGTTCTATAAATCGGGCCATGTCTAATGAGTTTCTGAAAATGTGGGTATCTAGGCATCAAAGTGTGTGAGGTTTTTTTTTTTTGTTTTAAAAAAAGGTTGGCCCTGATAGTTATCTTCAAACTATTAATAATCTGCAGTGTTTGCTTGCACTTTTGTCCCTTTCCATCACACTATTTTGTTTTGCTATGTGTGTCTGAAGGCATAACACTGAACTTTACAAAGTTGCCATGTGATGGATGCCATACAGTACTGGATAAAAAGTGCACTTGGCATCCCAATTCAAGGCCAAATCATGGTCACTTAGTGGGCTGGAAAAGCTACAAGTAATTTTATCCTTTAAAGTGGTGATTAGTAGCCAACATTTTGTCTAAACTTAATCCTCTAGATGTTATAACACGTCTCATCTGGGAACACAACTGTTTGGAATTCAAGTTTCTGAGCTTAAACAAAAGCATATTTGCACAACCTAAGCCAGCAATGTAGCTACATCCTTTTGCCAAGTGGAAAAAGATAGGTGTTTTCTTTATAGACCAATTGAAAACACTGTTTACAACGGAATCATGCTGCATTAGTCACTGACTATGCATGTTGATCAACATCTTTAAAGGTCAAATATATTCATGAGAACACATAATCTTATGCATATTTGGGAAATGGCTGTGGAGAGACTATTTCAGTTACAGCAGGAGTGGATCAGGAGTTTGAAATAAACTGTCGCTTACAGTTGGATGACATGTGAATGCTATCTTCAGACTAGATTGCTGAACAGCAATTTCAAGAACACGTGTGAATTCAATAGATGGTGCATCATGCTGCTATGTGGCAACTCTACTTTAGGAGCAAATGTAGCATTCTCACTCTTCTGGGAGACTGGATGGCTCAGAGGATTGGCAACTAGATAAGGAGCCTTTCATACCTAGATCACTGGTACTTTCTGCCCCACGCAGCCTGGATTGTAATTGCCAAGCTGTGGCTTTTCAGTGTCTTATGTGAAACACAGGTTGGTAGTATTTGTTTGTAGTGAAGAAGTATCCCATGTAATATAATCACTCCAATAAGCGGTTCTCACTTTGCTGTCTCAGCAGAGAGGTTAAGATTTGAGGCAACATGAAGAGTGAATTGCCCCCCATCACAAGAAGTGTCCCTCCATGCTAATGTAAACATCAGCAGGGTGTTGAGGGGAGGCTTTATTGCCAGACTACCTGCTCTGTGGGTAGAGGAATTCAGTCTCTAGTGGTGTTAATCCAATCCTTTTTTTTCGTGGGCCCTATAGCCATTTAAAAACAAAACCCAGCCTGCTTCATTCTAGGGCTGGAGAGGGAGCATTTGTTAAGATGCCTAGGAACTCCTGTCACCAAAGCTAGAAGTTAAATACACTTTTTGATTCTTTAGGACTTGTCTAATGCTGCTCTCATTTACGTCTGTGGAAGTTCTGCCATTGACTTCAATGGGAGCACAAGCAAGTCTTATAAGAGACAGTCCATTTCAGTAGGCTCAACAACTGACCTTTCTAAAAAAAGTATTTTAAGCGCATGTCAGTGTGGTGACTTTCCTAAAGTTATCAATCTAATTTCTCTTAAACCAAACCAACACAAATCTCAGCCCTCAGAACATGGGTCTAATTCTACTTTAAAACCTCACTGTCACAGGTGTACTTGGATGGAATTTGGCACATAATTTTGGGCTGGTTAAGGCAATATCCCTTGATGGTCCTTCTGTCATGTGGGATGGGGGTCCCACCTCCCTTTAGCTGGGAGCACCAGTTGCAGGACCTGCGCAAAGGCTGTATTCCTGGAAGGGGTGCCCAAATCCTTTACTGCCTTATTAAGATTACTTCCTCTCTCCAAAAGGGAGTCTGTCTCTGAGTGGGACCCAAGTCAGTTAGACACAGGATAAGCCATAGTCTCTGGAATTCCACCTATCTTTAAAAAGCCAAAGATAAATGTCGTCGTCCTTAAAAATAACCAACCCACAGCTCCAATCCCTCTTTCTTCAAGAATGCGTTGAAACAAAACACAGCTCCTGCAGAGTCCATTCTCTTTCTTGGGTTACCCCTTTCCTGGCTGGCTATAACCCTCCCATGACTGGCATATAGGGAGAAAGAAAGCAACAAACATACTCTCTTCAGTCTTGTTTGCTGATGTGGAACAAAAACTTCCCTCAGTCTAGACAGACTGGACTGCCTCCCCACTCCTCAAAACCCGTCAACTGTCTTTCTCTTTGTTAAATGTGCTACAGGAGGGCTAACTGCCTTTAGCTGTTTTACTGCCCTCTCTGTTAACCCTTGTGTCTCAGAGAGAAGTGCCACTGGAGCCTTGCATGGCCCCAAAGGTATGGGAATATACCCTCTCACTGGCAGTTTGGGGACTTTACCCAAGACTCAGTCCCTTCTCTGAATTTCATCCCTAATGTATGGTATAAAGGAGAACATTTATTAAGTTTAAATCTCAAACATGTAGGGGTTGTGCATTGTAAGCAAACTTAAAGGATTTTCATAATGTCTGTTTAAATACCTCTAATGCAGCACAGACTTAAAAATAAATAAATCTTTAATCCCTTCAGGATATTGCCTTTCGGAAATGTGGTCTAGATGAAGTTACTGTAAGGTGGGGTACACAAGTGGCTGAAAGACTGTACTCAGAGTAGTTTATCAATGGTTTGCTGTCAAGCTGAGAGGATGTATTGTGGAGTCTGTCCTTGGTTTAGTACTAATCAATATCTTAATGACTTGGATAGTGGAGTGGAAAGTATGATAACATTTGTGGATGATGGTAAACTGAGAAGGGTTGCACCATGGAGGACAGGATTAGAATCTAAAATGACCTTGATAAACTGGACAATTGCTCTGAAATCAAAAAAATGATAGTCAATAAAGACAAGTGCATAGTACTACATTTTCCTTCTTAAATTCAAATGAGCAATGACTGGGTTGGCAGTGGTACTGCAGAAAAGAATTGGGGTTGTACTGGATTACCAGTTGAATATAAGACAATCATGTGATACAGTTGCAGAAAGGCTAATACTGTTCCGGGGTATGTTAACAGAAGTGTCCTGCTTTACTCAGCACTGATTAGGCCTTAGCAAGAGTATTGTGCTCAGTTTTGGGCACCACACTTTATGAAAGTTGTAGATAAATGGGAGAGAGTCCAAAGGAGAGCAGCAAAAATGATCAAAGGTTTAGAAAACCTGACCTAAAGGAAAAGTTAAACAAATAGACTGGGCATGGTTCTCCTTGGGGAAAGGAGACACAGGAGGAAGACTGGATAGAGGGAGGATAGGGATCAGTTATTGTCTGTATCTACTGAATGGGCTTAATCTGCAGCAAGGGAGATTTAAGTTAGATATTAGAAAGCTTTTGTGAACTATAATGATAATTATGCAGTGGAAGACGGATTGTAGAATCCCCATCACTAGAGGTTTTTAAAGACAAGCTGGATAAATACCTGTCAGGAATGGTCTAGATTTACTTGGTCTTGCCACCAATGAAGGGCCAGGGCTGGAAGGGACCTAAAAAAATTCATCTAGTTCAGCATTTTCACTTCTATCATATGCATTGTTTTAATGTTTAAAAATCTGCTTTTTATACAATTGTGACAAAGTTCCTCCTCCATCTTGGTGGGTCCTGCGCCTATTGGCAGATTTGTTCACCTCAGTGATCTTCCCTTCTTGTGGAACCCACAGTCTGAGTCAGCTCCTCCTGTGTCTGA